>NW_018745684.1:10639435-11062796 GCF_001683475.1 Chenopodium quinoa
TGTTATTGTAATTACATTACTTAGGTTTTGTCCCACACGTTTTATTAAGTGTTTTCTGGTTAGAATTCACTGTAAACCTAACAATCTAAAGGGATTAAATTTTTGGAATTGTCAAGTATGTCTAGTGTGAAGGAACTTACAACTAACTTCGTCAAACTCAAGAAGTTTGATGGTGTTGAATTTAGGAGATGGAAGAAGAAGATGTATTTTCTTCTTACATCTCTTAATGTTGTCTATGTTATAAGTACTCCAAGGCCAAATGAACATGAGAATGAGACCTTGGAATCCGTTCGGGAAAGATCGAAATGGGACAACGACGATTTTATTTGTCGTGGTCACATCTTGAATGGGATGGAGGATGACTTGTTTGATATCTACCAAAATGTGGAGTTGGCTAAGGAGCTTTGGGAGTCCTTAGAGAGCAAATACATGATGGAAGACGCTTCAAGAATGAAATTCTTGGTTAGTAATTTTAATAATTATAAGTTTGTTGATGGTCGGTCCATAATGGACCAATTTCATGAATTACAACGAATCTATGGGAACTTAAAACAACATGGTATTTCTATGGATGAATTGTTTGTTGTTTCAAGTATAATTGACAAGTTGCCTGCTAGTTGGAAAACTGTTAAGCATGAGCTTAAACACAAGAAAGAGGACATGTCTTTGTCCGAGTTGGCCACCCATCTTCAAGTTGAAGAAGGGATAAGAGCCATGGAAAGTGCTAAGGATGGGAATCCTAGCTCATCTACCATTAATTTGGTAGAGGAAGGAAAAACTAGTGCTTCCACTAGTGGAAAGAGGAAGTATAATACCTCTTTCAAGGGAAAGTCCAAGAAGCAAGCAAACAATAACAAGTTTGCTTGTTGGGAATGCGGTAAAGTTGGTCACCGCAAGAAGGACTGTTTTTCTTTCAAGAAAAGGATGGAGAAAGCCAAGGAGGGTCATGCTAGTACTAGCAAGGACCAACCCACCAAAGGTAATCCAATTCATGAGGTTGACTTTAATTCCGGTTTGGATTTAAATGCAACGGATCCTAACATTTTTATGGTGCAGGATGATGACTCATGGTGGATGGATTCGGGGGCTTCAAGGCATGTATGCAAGATGAGGCATTGGTTCAAAACCTTTCACAAGGTTGGTGATGGAGAAGATCTCTTTATGGGAAACAATTCAACCATCAAGGTCCTTGGTAGAGGACAAGTAGAACTAATGTTTAGTTCGGGGAATGCAATCATTCTTAGGGATGTGTTCTATGCTCCGGATATTAGTCGGAATCTTGTATCGGGGCCTTGCCTGAATAGTCTTGGCTATAAACTAGTGTTTGAAGCTAATAGGTGTATTATTACTAGAGGAACAAATTTCATAGGTCGTTGTTATTTATGTAATGGATTATTTAAGCTTTCTTTGAAAGACATGTATGGATTTGATGATGTTTGTTTGAATGTTGATGCAAGTGATAATCATGTTGTTTTAAATTTGTTTGACTTGTGGCATTCTAGATTAGGACATGTGAATTATAATAAAATGTTTTTCATGTCCAAACAAGAGTTGATTCCATGTTGTGATATTTCTCCTAATAAGTGTTCTACTTGCATGTTGAACAAGATCATTAGAACTCCATTTAAGAGAGTTGAGAGAAGTTCTAACATTTTAGAACTAATCCATAGTGACTTGTGTGATTTTCATAGTACGCCTTCTTTGGGGAACAAAAGATACATGGTTACTTTTATAGATGACTATTCTAGATTTTGTTACGTGTATCTTTTGCATTCCAAAGATGAAGCTTTAACCAAGTTTGATATTTATAAAAGGGAAGTAGAATTGCAAGTAGATTCACTTATTAAGAGAATTAGAACTGATAAGGGAGGGGAATACTATGATCCAAGTTATTTCCAATCTTTGGGTATAATTCATGAGACTACAGCTGGTTATGCACCACAATCAAATGGTGTAGCTGAAAGGAAAAACAGAACCCTAGAAGAAATGGTTAATTCCATGTTGTCTTACTCAGGTTTGAGTGAAGGGTTCTGGGGTGAAGCTATGTTGACAGCATGTCACATTCTTAACCGAGTTCCCACAAAGGGAAAAGAATCTACTCCTTATGAACTTTGGTACAAGAGAAAGCCAAACTTGAAGTATCTCAAGGTTTGGGGTTGTAGGGCAGTCGTAAGAGTGCCCGGCAACAAGAAAAGAAAGCTCGGTGAAAGGGGCTTGGATTGCATATTTATAGGGTATGCTGAGCATAGCAAAACCTATAGGTTCTATGTAATAGAACAAAATGACTATATATCTGTTCATTCAGTTATAGAGTCAAGAGATGCAATTTTTGATGAAAACCGATTTTCATCAATAAGTAGACCAAAAGATCTACAAATTAGTGCCAATGATAGGGAGATAGTAGAGTTGAATGATCAACTTGAAACTCATGAAAGTACATTCAATAATGAGGATGTTGAAACTCCTCAATTAAGGAGAAGTACTAGAGAAAGGAAAATTAGGAATCCTCTAGATGACTTCATAATTTATTTGGTTGAAGGATCTAGGGATGTCCTTAGTTCCACTACTCCATATTGTTTCAATGTGGATAGTGACCCAAAAACTTATAGTGAAGCAATATCTTCCCAAGATAGTGCATTTTGGAAAGAGGCTATAAATGATGAGATGGATTCCATCATGGGAAATAACACTTGGGTCATAGAGGATTTACCTTCCAGTTGCAAACCTCTTGGTTGCAAGTGGATTTTCACTAGGAAAAGGAGACCGGATGGCTCCATAGTGAAATTTAAAGCCAGATTGGTTATCCAAGGCTTTAGGCAAAAGCATGGTGTTGATTATTTTGACACCTATGCACCGGTTGCAAGAATAACCTCGATAAGGTTGTTAATTGCAAGGGCTTCGGTATATAATCTAGTAATCCATCAAATGGATGTCAAAACGGCATTCCTTTATGGAGATCTAGAGGAAGAAGTGTACATGAAACAACCCGAAGGGTTTGTTTTGGAAGGACAAGAAGATAAGGTGTGTAAATTGGTTAAGTCATTGTATGGACTTAAACAAGCACCAAAACAGTGGCATCGAAAATTTGATGACACAATTTTGTCTTTTGGATTCAAGGTGAGTCAAGCTGATAAGTGTATATATAGCAAATTTGATGACAAAGGTCATGGTGTCATCATTTGTCTATATGTTGATGATATGCTTATCTTTGGTACAAGTATACAACAAGTAGAATTGACCAAGGAATTCTTATCCTCATCTTTTCATATGAAGGATTTGGGGGAGGCGGATGTCATATTGGGTATCAAGATAATTCGGGACAATGGAAGACTTATTTTAAGTCAATCTCACTATGTTGAGAAGATGATCAAACGGTTCAACATGTTTGATAAGTGTCCCGTGAACACCCCCATGGAACCAAATGTCAAATTGGTTAAGAATTCGGGGAAAACAATTTCCCAATTGGAATATTCAAGGATAATTGGATCCTTGATGTATGCCATGACTAGTACAAGACCAGATATTGCATTGGCTGTGGGAAAACTAAGTAGATATACTAGTAATCCGGGTACACAGCATTGGTTTGCAATAAGGAGAGTCTTGAGGTACCTTAAGGGTACATTAGACTATGGTCTAGCTTATAGTGGATTTCCTTCGGTTTTAGAAGGGTATTCTGATGCTAGTTGGATCACTTACAAAGAGGATGACTCTTCTGTAAGTGGTTGGGTATTTATGTTTGGAGGAGGTGCCATTTCATGGTCTTCCAAGAAACAAACTTGCATCGCTGATTCCACTATGGCAGCAGAGTTTATAGCTCTTGCATCAGCTAGTAAAGAAGCTGATTGGTTAAGGAATCTCATGATAGAGTTGCCTTTATTGCCAAAGCCAATGCCACCGGTGGCAATCCGTTGTGATTCCAATTAGGCGTTGATAAAGGCTTATAGTCAAGTGTAAAATGGTAAGTCTCGGCATATTTCACTAAGGCATAGTCTAGTGAAAGAGCTTATCAATGATGGGGTCATAAGTCTTGACTATGTTCCAACAAAGATGAATTTGGCAGATTTCTTTACCAAGGCAATGCCAAGACATTCCATCATATTTGCTATGAATGGAATGGGTTTATGTCCAAAAACACAAACTTGTGAAACCCAATCTAACGCTTGAATAAACATCAAGTCTTAGATTCAATGTGGTTGAATTGCAATTTTGATGTTTGTTAGCAATGTTTAATGACCCATATTGCTATGGTACTTGTGATGTATGAGGTAGTGTCAATTAAAATTTCTCAAAGGTTTAGAGTTGAGAAGCTCTAAATGTAAGTGTCTTGTCACAAGGGCACAATTACGTATATGAGAACCTACCTATATAAGTTCGAAGTTTAGCCGCTTCAAGAAGTCTAAAAGGACATATAGACTTCGATGAACTTATGAAAGATACGGACACATGGCTGTTTAAAAGTGTCAAGTGATGAATGATTCGATTTATCTTATGTGTACTTCACCTTCGAATGGTTGGGTATATCCGTGTGATTCAATCCATATGGAAATCATGGGATATGATCATCGTTAAGTGTGTTGTACTAGGTGTTAATTCAAACCGAAGGGACATTAGCATTGATGCATAAGATGTGGCTAAATGATAGATTTGGAGAATGTATAAAGAAGACACTCTAAATGGGGGAGGATTGTTGATAATTTAGAGTGTCGGAGGAGCGCTCGCGCTTCTGAAACGCGCTCGCGCCAATTAGGCGCGACCCGCGTCAAAACCGCGCATAAACCGCGATGAGTTTCTGGAAATCCTGGAAAAGTTTGGAGGCGCGCCCGCGCCATGGCATGGCGCGACCCGCGCCTAAACCGCGCTAAAATCGCGCTAACTTCCTGGAATTTCAATTATTTTAGGCAAAGAAGGAGGCGCGCCCGCGCCCCATGGTGGAGCGCCCGCGCTTCTGTGGTGGCGCGCCCGCGCCTCTTGGCACGCGCCCGCGCTTCTTGCCGTTTTTGCGGTTTTATACGACGGTTGATTCTATTTTAAAAAAAAAGAGGTTTTTCGAAAAAGAAAAAAAAAGAACAGAACATTCATTCTGATCTCCTCCCTAAGAATTCTCCAATTTTTCTCTAAATTTTCTTGCAAACTATTTGAGAAAAACTTCTTGATTTTAACCTTCTTTGAGAATCATTCATCTTTGTTTTCGATTCTTTGTGCTAAGAACGGAAAGGGCTGTCAATTGTGTTTAGGGTAAAAATACCCTAAGACACGTGGCCCAATAAAAGCCTGCCACGTGTCAAGTTTGCAACGGTCAGCAAAGGCCCAATCCCTTTGCGACACGTGTCTTTGTACCCTAATTGAGGTACTGCTCCCCCCTACTATAAATAGTAAGGGCAGACCTCATTTATGGGGATCGAATCATTTTCCCAAAAACCAACAAAACACAAATCCCCTTGCAAAACGCTCTCAAATCGAGAAGCATTTATTGTCTTATTTCCACCTTTAGAAAGAGACTAACTTAATCTTTGGAGGCAGAACACCCCAGCCCCAGCCGGAGTATTCCGTTATTTGTGCAGGTACAGGCGAAGGAAGGAGCATTCTAGAAAATTGTAACTCTCCTGTAGGACACATAAAAAACCCCCAAACATCTGGCGCCGTCTGTGGGGAGAGTACTTTCTAGATGACTTCAGAACCGGTACAGCCGGGTAACATTAGTCAACCTGCTGGTGAGGTTGAGGTCCACTCGGACCAAGACACATCCGACAATCATGAGATTGAAGCCTACACCGCTGCCGATGGTTCCTTCAGAACCAAGCACACTCGTTCCAAAGACAAGAGGGAACGAGCAGAGCAGCCGGCAGGCCCAAGTCATCCCACCAGGGGACCGCTTGGGTTGACTCTCGCTCCAGAGGGATCCACCCCAGTCTCCAGAGATGAACTCATAAACATGATGATGAGCTTCAAAGGAGAGATCAGAGGCATTCTGGACAATACAGCCGGCCCCCGTAAGGGTCAGGCGGAAGAAAGGCGTCTGGCAAAACAGACAGCCAAAACAGTCAAGGGTAGAGCACCTACCCCGCATCCGAAGTCAAAAATGCCGACAAGGCCCTTTGATTTCTCAAAGATACACACTCCTGTAGACGGAGTCAGAAAGCCCGTCTGGCACATTCAGCCGGATGGAACCAAGAAAGTCTATTCTGATGCCCGGACGCTAATTCAAGATAAAAAGACTCAGCACCGTTCCGAGACAGCTTCTACATCAACCTTTCGAGACAGTTTCAATGCCACCTCAGGGAGGCACTCGAGAACAAACTATGACAGCCGGGCGAGCGAGGTTTCCGCTCGATCCGGCCCTCATATGATCCAACCGGCACTGCATGGAACTCCGCACACGCCTTTTGGATCTCCGTATGCCCAACCGGGTCTTTTCGGGGGGCATCAGCAGCCGCCTCTCCAGCCTACGGACTCGCAGCTCCGGCTGCTCAACCTTGGGGAACAGCCAACGGCGTTTTCCAGAGAAATCACCGAGATGACCTAGCCGGCTAAGATCAAGAACGTATTAGTAGGTGCCTATGACGATACCACCAACCCGGAAGATCACCTCATGGCATACACCAACCTGATGTATTTGCAGGGTTTGGACGATGCCTCATGGTGTAGGTGCTTCCCGGCAACGTTGAAAGGGATTGCTCAACGTTGGTTTGGTAACCTCCCAGCCGGATGCATCAATAATTTCAGGACCTTGGCCTACTGGTTTACGTCCAACTTTTCTATGAACATCCCGGCCAAGAAAACAAGCCTTGATCTAGGGGCAATCCAGCAGGGAGATAAAGAGGGGCTCCGATCATATGTCAGGCGGTTTAACCTGATGAGGATCCAAATCCAGGGGTTGTCTGATGACGTTGCCTATACTGATTTCTTTAAAGGTTTAAAAGACGGATCAACCTTTAAGTTTGACTTGGTTAGGAAGAGGGTCTCTACTCTTCACGAGGCGCTTACGGAGGCGGAGGCCTACATTCAGGCAATGGAATTATGTGCTGTGAAACTTCCAACGGATTACAAAAGATCCGATAAAAAAGATAATCGGCCTACCCAGTCGGCCAAGAAGGAAGACAAGAGAAAAGGGGTATGGGCGGCAGACACATCCGGACAACCTTTCCAGAAAAGAAAGAGGTCGGATCCGTATGTGCCCAAGTACGAGTTCAACAAGGATTGTGCCTCCATTCTCAATGAAGTAAAGGACCGGTTGAGTCTTGAAAAGCTGGCTCCCATGAAGAGTCCCTTAGGCGCCCGGGATAAGAGCAAATATTGCCTTTTTCATCAGGAAATTGGCCATGACACGGAGGGTTGCTATAGCCTCAGGCGGCTCTTTGATCGGCTGGCTGACGAAGGCGCTCTCAAATCATACCTATCCAAGTCAAAGGGTGCTCCCAAGCAATTAAGAGGACCACCCCTAAAGATGCCGACTGCTCTATCGGATACGGATGAGGAAACCATCCTAACCATAGCCGGTGGATTTGCGGGAGGCGAGCCTACCATCCGGGGCACAAAAGATAACATTCGGAGACTGGCAACTCAGTGGATGAGGGCCAGTCGTCTGAGTATTCATTTTCGGAAGTTAACATCTCCGAGAAAGATAGAGGAGAGGTTAGGCGGCCTCATGATGACCCATTAGTCATCGAATGCAAAATCGCCAATCAAAGAGTTGGGCGGATCCTGATTGATACCGGGAGCTCATCTGACATTATCAGCTACCGGTGCTTGGAGAAACTCAAGTATAAGCCCAGTAGCATGTATCCAGCCCCACATCCTCTTGTAGGTTTTGGGGGAGGAGTAGTGCATCCGGTGGGCATGATTGATCTACCCATCCGGTTTGGAGAAAAGGGAAAGGGTCGGCACATGGTTGTCAAGTTTCTTGTTGTAGGAGAGCTGACTGCCTACAACCTGATTATTGGCCGCCCAACCCTTAACATCTCTAAGGCGGTCATCATCCCATCTCTAATGTTGATCAAGTTTGAAAGGGATGATGGCACAGTCGGTTCCTTGAGAGGGGACCAGAAGATGGCGAGAGAGTGTTACCTCTCGGACATCAAACCCACGCTTGACACAGACATAGTCGAAACTTGACGACTGTGATCAAAGCTTGCCTGCTGCTAAGCCAGCCGGTAAAAAAAGGAAGGCGGACCAGCTGGCGCCTGTAAAGGAGAAACGATAGCAGTCACTGTCCGGGGAGAGGCCAGACGTCCTACGCCCCCAGCCGGCTGGAGAAATAATTGACATTGTGCTTGAAGACAGCCGGCCAGACAGAACCGTCAAGGTTGGGACGGTTGCGTTTGAAAGTTTGGGATCAGATTTGCTCCTTTTGCTAAAGGAGTTCAAAGACGTGTTTGCCTTTGAAGTAGAAGAGATGCCGGGTGTGTGTCCGGATCTTGCTGTTCATAAACTTGCTGTGGATCCTAAAAAGAAGCCAGTCAGGCAAAAGAAAAGGAACCATGGCGAGGAAAGGTCCCAAGCGGCAGCAGCCGAGATCAAGAAGCTCTTAGATGCTGGGTTCATCCGGCCATGTTACTACCCGGATTGGGTAGCCAATGTCGTCCTTGTGAAAAAGCCGAATGGAACCTGGCGGATGTGCGTAGATTACACGGATCTGAACAGGGCTTGTCCCAAAGATAGCTACCCGCTTCCAAAGATAGATCATTTGGTAGACTCTACAGCCGGCCATGCCCTGATGAGTTTCATGGATGCCTACTCCGGCTTCCACCAGATACCCTTGTGGAAGAAAGACCAAGAGAAAACGGCTTTTGTCACAGATCAGGGGCTCTACTGCTACACGGTGATGCCATTTGGGTTGAAGAATGCGCCTGCCACTTTCCAACGAATGATGAACTCGGTCTTTTATGACCAGATTGGAAGAAATGTGGAGGCGTACATCGATGATATGATAGTCAAGTCAAAGCTTCAGGCGGATCATCTAACCGACCTCTGAGAAACATTCACCACCCTCAGGCGGCATAGAGTCATGTTAAACCCGAAAAAAATGCGTCTTTGGAGTTGAGTCTGGGAAGTTCCTGGATTTTTGATTGATCAGAGAGGCATAGAGGCTAATCCGGACAAAGTACAGGCGGTAATTGACATGCAGTCGCCTCGTGCTGTCAGAGAGGCTCAAAAGCTTACCGGTTGCCTGGCGGCATTGGGGAGATTCCTCAGCCGGTCAGGTGACAAGTGCCTGTATTTCTTTCAAGCAATCAAAAAGAGGTCGAGGTTTGAATGGGGTGAAGAGGCTGAGGCGGCTTTTCAAAGGCTGAAGCAACACTTTCATTCTTTGCCAAGATTAGTGAGTCCCCTACCCCAGGAGGCTCTCTACATGTACCTGGCCGTCTCAGATCATTCCTTGAGTGTCGTCCTCCTTGCTGAGAGAGACGGCAACCAGCTCCCGGTCTACTTTATAAGCCATGTCCTCCGGAATGCTGAACTTCGATATCCCATGATTGAAAAATTCGGTCTGGCATTGTTCAAAGCAGTCAAGCGACTGAAACCGTATTTCCTAGCCCATCCGATTACCGTTTTCACAGACCAGCCGCTCAAAAGGCCTATGACCACTTTGGAGTCATCCGGAAGAATGATTAAATGGGCTGTGGAAATTCAAAGTTTAGAAATCACTTTTGAACCCAGGCGGGCGGTGAAGGGTCAGGCATTTGCCGACTTCATTGTTGAAATGACAAGGCCGATACAGCCGGATAAGACAGATCAAGTTTGGAAAGTTTATGTAGACGGGAGTTCTACGCTGAATGGCTGTGGGGCAGGCGTAATTTGTCATTCTCCAGAGGGGGACAAATACGAGTATGCTCTACGATTCAAGTTTCAAGCTTCGAATAATGAAGCTGAATACGAGGCCCTGCTAGCCGGTATCCGCATGTGTAAGGCATCCGGGGCACGGAAAGTTGACGCCTGTTCAGATTCTCAACTTATCGTTAGCCAGTACAACGGTGACTATGAGGCCACCCATCTGGTGATGATTAAGTATCTTCAGGCGGTCAAGGAGGAGGCTGGGGTATTTGATGAATTCAATCTAAGTCAAGTACCCAGGTCCGAGAATAATCAGGCGGATGCACTATCAAAACTCGCATCATCCGCCACATGTGATACGCCTAGGGCAGTGTTCTGGGAAGTCATGGAAAAGAAAAGCATTGACTGCGACCCCATTGGAGTTCTAGATCGAAGCTCCACTTGGATGGACCCCATCCGGGATTACCTGGTAGACGGAACTCTACCGGGTGCCTTATCAGAGGCGGCTGCTCTTAAAAGACGAGCATTAAGCTTCGTAATGCACAAAGGTGAACTTTTCCGGAAGGGTTACTTGCAGCCGCTATTCAAATGTGTTACCCCAGAAAGGGGAAAGGAAATACTGGAAGATCTGCACGCCGGCTTCTGTGGATCACATATTGGCGGAAAGACCCTAGCCAAAGGAGTCAGGCGGCAAGGATACTTTTGGCCTACCCTTGAGGCGGATGCTCTAGATATGGTAAAAAGATGTGACAAGTGCCAGAGGTTTGGCCGGCTGATCAAGCAGCCGGCAACCGACTTAACAACTGTTTGCAGCCCAATTCCCTTTGCAAAATGGGGCATGGATATTTTGGGGCCATACACTCCTGCCCCAGGCGGCAAAAGATACATCTTGGTGGCTGTTGATTACTTCACCAAGTGGGTTGAGGCCGAGGCGGTTAAGGGCATCAAAACTAAATATGTCATCTCCTTTATCTGGAGAAATGTCATCACCCGGTTTGGTGTACAAATGTCAATGGTATATGACAACGGCCCCCAGTTCGAAACGCCTGTCTTAAAGACTTGGTTGCAAGATCAAGGAATTTCCCATTACTTTGCATCTGTAGGCCGACCGCAAGCAAACGACCAAGTTGAAGCGTTTAACAAGCTCATCTCAGGCGGCATAAAGAAAAAGATTGAAAAGGCAGGTGGTCTTTGGGCAGAAGAGTTGACTCATGTTCTTTGGTCTATCCGAACTACTGAGAAGGGGTCAACCGGGGAAACTCCGTTTCTTATGGCATATGGCACCGAGGCGGTACTTCCCATTGAATTATATGAGCCGACACTTAGAATCATGTTATATGATGAAGAGGCGAATTGGGAAGCTATGCGCCTAGCTTTAGATACTCTTCCTGAGAGAAGGGGCAACGCCACCTTGCGTCATGAAATCTACCGTCTGCGAATGACGAGGGCCTACAACAGAAGGGTGCGTAAACGCCCCTCAAGGTTGGAGATTTTGTGTTGCGAAAGCTTGAAGCAACCGGTAGGGCAAACGAGCAAGGGAAACTGACCCCAAACTGGGAAGGACCTTACAGGATTTTTGATGAGGTTAGAAACGGCACATACCGCCTGGAAACCCCAGACGGAATGCGGCTGCCTCGTACCTGGAATGTAGATAATTTGAAAAAGTACTACTTCTAAGGATTTTGTAATTTTTTGTATAGTATTGAAATGAGAAAGCATATAATTTCCATTCATACAAATGTATTTGCACCTGTCTAGTGAAAGATCACAGACGGAAGAACACTTATTAAAACCACTGCTCCAAAAAGAGCAGTCATCCGGCGACACCCATCCGGGTGATATCGTTGAAGAGAACAGCTCCCTTCCGGGTGGTACATTGTTCTAGCGATCCAATAACTCAAAACGACATTTTCATAAAAATGTACAGCCGTTAGAAATGATCCATCGTATCCAGGTTTCACCCGGCAAGGACCCAAAAGAGGTCCATCCGGGCATACCAGCGGGACAAGGTTAGATCAGTCACTGATCACCCATCCGGCTGTCGTGAAACGGCTGCCTTTCTACCGTTGGATTAAACAGTTGGCCATTTTAGGGGCATGTTATTGTACCAGCCGGGACAAGGTTAGATCAGTCACTGATCACCCATCCGGCTGCCGTGAAACGGCTGCCTGTCTACCGTTGGAGTAAACAGTTGGCCATTTCAGGGGCATTTTATTGTACCAGCCGGGACAAGGTTAGATCAGTCACTGATCACCCATCCGGCTGTCGTGAAACGGCTGCTTGTCTACCGTTGGAGTAAACAGTTAGCCATTTCAAGGGTTAACATATCGTTACCTCATCCGGCTTATATAAAACGGATAATTATGCTAACCGGATGAGTATGCTAACCAAAAAAAAAAAAAAAAAAAATAAAAAAATTCAAATGCAAAAATAGTAGAAAATCAAAGCCGACTATGTCGGTCAGTAGATTAAAATTATAGAATATCAAAGGTAATGTTAAACCGGACCCCGTCCGGAAGGGAAACATATAGAATACACGGCACGCAGGCTGGTAAAAAGAAGTCACTGCTTCTGCTGCTCCGGCTCTTGTTCTTGCCCCTGCTCTTCAGCCGGCGTTTGAGTCTGCGCTTCTTCTCCACCCTCTTGTTCTTCAGCCACACCTGCCCATTCCTCGAAGGAGGCAAGCGGAGCCAGTCCAAGGACCTGGGCATCATACACCTCTGAGGCGTACTTGTACCGGAGGTCGAAGAACTCATACTCACAGTTTGGGTGTATGAGCCTCCAGGCGATCTTCATACGCTCCTCATTGTCAGCCTCGTTCTCAGCAATCAGGCGGCTTTGTTCCTTTTTTAGCTCTTCTTTATGAGCCGCCTGAGAAGAAGCAAGTTCGTTCTTGAGCCGGTTGACATCAGTGCGAAGGTCGGTGTTTTCAGTGTCAGCTCCCTCTAAAGCCTTGAGATCGGCTTGGAGAGTTTTGACCTTTAGATCCAGCGCATCTGCCCTCGCTTTCTCCGCCTCAGCAGCCGCAATAGTTTGCTTCAGCAATTCCTCCTGTTCCAACTCTCGCCGTTTAGTTTCCATGTCATATCTAATGGCATTGTATTGGGAAACATCAATGAGCTCAGATGCCCGTCTCTGAGCATCCCTTACCTCCTCTTGCTCCTTGCGCAAGGGAACCTGAAGCCCGTCAACTCTCAGCATCACTTGTGATATCAGCCGGTAGAGGAAAGTTAGAAACTATTTTCAAACAACTGGAACGGTTAATAAAGAAATTACAAGAAAGTAATGCATCCGGTATAACTTACCTCAGCCAGGAGAGATGTGATCCGGTCAAGGTTGACTGAATGAACAGCCGGCACTGCCTCTTTTTCAGACCGGGTAAGTGTCCGGATCATCCTTTTGGCGTACTGCTGATAGTTGGGCCGGCTGGATGAAGCATCTGCAATTAGAGATTTATCTGTCAGGTGTCGAGCATACGCCTCGCCAATATTCTGACGACTGCCAGAAGAATCCCCGGATTGGCAGGCTTGGGTTTTTACGCGCATAGGCCCAAGCGGCCAGGGGGGATCAAAGGCTAAAGTCATACCTCTCTCGGACTGTGGGGCAGAATCACCCCCAGCCGCATTGGAACCAGTACCCGTTTGAGTCTGGCCAGCCGGAGTCGCCGGCTCTTTCGCAGTTTCATCCACCACTTCAATGGTGGGAATTATGCCACTGAGGCTTTTCACCCCAGTAGTAGGCCTGCCTCCTGCAGGCGGTTGAGAGGTAGTGGTAGCCGGCGGGGGGGCCGACCTCTTCATTACCTTAGCAACAGGCAGAGGAAGGTCCCCCGCCGGTCTTTTGACCATCTTGGACAGAGAGCGAGGAACACCCTTGCTCCCAGCCTGCAAATATACAAAACCAACCGGTTAATATCAACATAGTATACAGATGCTGCAACCGGTGAAAAGGATGATAAATGTTACCCCACTGTCTTTAGCCGCCAGCTGCGACTTCTTTTTCTCTATTTACTCCTTCCGGAGCAGGACGGCTGAGGTAGCCGGTGTCTTTTCCTGAGGCGGCCTCTCCATTGCAACTCCTGCAAAAGAAAAATGGTTAATATTTTGTACAACATTCCAATATCAGGCGGCTAGGGCCGGTGGTAAGCAAAAAAACCTACTCTTAGGAAACATGGTGCTAAGGTTGCAGGCGGAGGGAAATGCCTCGTCCTTGAACCAGTCGGGGCGAGGCACCCAGAACTGGGGAACTATTATCTCGCTCCCGGCATCCATGCGGGAGGTTGTCTTCTTGAAGAGGCCCTTCTCCATTATTTTATCCCATGCCTTGCTGGGCACTCTAGGAAGGGCGCACTTCCTACCAAGTACAGCCGGGTGCTTATTGTATCTGCGCAGCCGGCGATTAAGTTGAGGAGACGGGGAAGAGATGACATAAAATTTGCTCTTCCAGCTACTCTATTTGGACGGTTTGTCCAAAGTCATCAAATACTTCGGGTGCGTGGTTAGAGTATACCATGCGTTCCACCCACCCGGCGCCCTGCTGAGATAATGCATATGTGCAAAGGCTTCCCAGCTTGGTCTTACATCCTGCATTTCGCAGGCGGCTATATATCCAAGTATATTGACCCACAAGTTAGGAGTCAACTTCCATACGCCCAAATCGTACCCCCTTAATATAGCTTTGATACAGTGGTGAAGGGGGAAACGGAGACCGGCTGTGAACGCCGCCTCAGAACAGCCGAAATAATTATCGGCATTTTCTACGTCGTCAGACCATACGACGCTTGCCTCAACCGGAGGGACAAGCACTTCCCAGCCTTCCCCAACTGGCTTCTTCTCTAAAAAGGCCAGAAGCGTAGCGTTTAAGGTAACCACATCCCTGGCTAACATGGTCATATCGGTTGGGTCACCAGCAACCGGCCATTTGTACGCTTCTGCGTCTACAGGGTCAGCCGTCCCCGGAGACTCCCCATCAGGGCCAGGCTCCTCATTGCCGGCTGATCTTTCTCCGGATCCCTCTACAGATTCTTCACCGCCAGAACCGGAGCTATCCAAGATACTGTCACCCGGGGTGCTAGGTGTACTTGGAAAATTTGGTGGAAACTCCTCATTAGGACCAACCTCAGCCGGTTCCTCGGCTTGTTCTTGATCTATAGAGGCAGTCGGGTCAGCGACTGCATCATCAGACTGGTAGTCCGGGTCGATTGCCGTCACTCTGATCCGAGCCATTCTGTCCTGCACATGAACAGAGACGGTCGGATTCGATGTAGGTGAAGGTTGATCCAAGCATCCCCAGACGGCAATCCCAGTCCTAGACTCAGCCGTCCCTGGTGACCGGCTGACCACAGTCGTAGGCTGTGCCGTGTGTGCATTGGTGGAGTCCATATCCTAGTGATACTTAACTAGAATTAAAAGAAAGGGACAAAGTATAGGACGCAGGCGGTACCTTTGAGTATTGAGGTTTGATTAGGATGATGGTTTGAAATCTCCCCAGGCGGAATTCTTCGAATGATTTGGAAGCTGAAATAAAGAAATAAATCAGATATATTTAACGGACCCATTCAAAGGCTCCACAAGTGGTGGATTCCGGATGGGGCATTCGGATGTTTGAGAAAAAGCTAAAGGCTGCTCAAACAACCCCCATAAGGTTAAATACCGGATGGGGCATTCGGATGTTTGAGAAAAAGTTAAAAGCTGCTCAAACAACCCTCATACAGTTAAATACCGGATGGGGGCTATTTAAATGATGTTTGAGAAAAAGCTAAAGGCTGCTCAAACGACCCCCATACGGTTAAATACCGGATGGGGCATTCGGATATTTTAAGAAAAGCCAAAGGCTGCTCAAACGACCCCCATACGGTTAAATACCGGATGGGGGCTATTTAAATGATGTTTGAGAAAAAGCTAAAGGCTGCTCAAACAACCCCCATACGGTTAAATACCGTATGGGGGCTATGTGAATAATGTTTGAGAAAAGCTAGATTGCTCAAACAACCCCCATCCGGTTGGATGCCGGATGGGGGTATACTGAATGCATTTTTAAAATTCTTTGAAAAATGTAGAGGCAAGGATGATGACCCAACCGGCTTCAAAACCGGTTGGGGTTTTTTGAAATCACTTGATTAAAGCTTGTAAAAAACATCCTAGACGGTGTTAAACCGGATGGGGGTGTTAAAATGCATAATGCTTAAATGTTGAAGACTCCCAGGCGGGGCCATTCCGGCTGGGGTAGAAGGTCCAATAATGGGATATGGGTTAAAGGCCCCCTAGGCGGCATGCAACCTGGATGGGGTGAAACGTTCAAAATCATCAAAAGCAAAAGTAAAAAGAAAAAGGCAGCCGGTACCTTAGAGATTGGAGAAAAAGAGCCCAACCGGTCGCTGGATGTGATTGACTTGAAAATGCCGGATGCAAGAAAACTTAGGAAATAGTGCAGCCGGTATCAGAGCGCTCTCAAGAGAATTTTTGAAGAAATATGTAAAGTGCGGAGGAGAGAGAGAATGTCATGTATTTATAGAAGGAGCAGAAGGTGAAACGATGCCTTCTGCCCTAAAAACTTGAAATTTGAAAAAAGGGGGGGGGGAAGAAGACGAACCGTCTCCTCCCATGTGTCTGACACTTGTCACAGGTGACACGTGGACATTCCACGTCACACCTGTGAGGGGCAGATGTTTAGGGTAAAAATACCCTAAGACACGTGGCCCAATAAAAGCCTGCCACGTGTCAAGTTTGCAACGGTCAGCAAAGGCCCAATCCCTTTGCGACACGTGTCTTTGTACCCTAATTGAGGTACTGCTCTCCCCTACTATAAATAGTAAGGGCAGACCTCATTTGTGGGGATCGAATCATTTTCCCAAAAACCAACAAAACACAAATCCCCTTGCAAAACGCTCTCAAATCGAGAAGCATTTATTGTCTTATTTCCACATTTAGAAAGAGACTAACTTAATCTTTGGAGGCGGAACACCCCAGCCCCAGCCGGAGTATTTCGTTATTTGTGCAGGTACAGGCGAAGGAAGGAGCATTCTAGGAAATTGTAACTCTCCCGTAGGACACATAAAAAACCCCCAAACAAAAGCCAACGTAATACTTATAATTCTAAAAGATTCTCCAAACCTTCACACTGCTGGGATCAAGAATAGCAGCGATTCCATAAATAATTGGGAATTCACTAAAAGAATTATGTTACTTACGTTTCATGCTATCAAGAACGGGACGAAGTCCACTAATTTTCATATGCTCTTCGATGGTGTGAACAACTTTAATACACTCCAATATGACTAAACGAATGTTATGCTCATAGATATAAGAGAAAATATGAGTTGCATTATCGAAAGCATTTAAAACATCACTAACAAAAGAGGCATTAGTGGAATGAATTTTTGGTTATTAACTCTCTAGAATCAACACGAGTCTCATTGTAAAGTTGGGTCAAAACGTCATGATACTTTATAGCATCATTCAACAAATTGAAAGTAGATTCCAACGGGTAAGGGTGTCAATAAACCATTGTATTTTCTTAAGACTTATCCCTTTACACATAGCCATGTACTTCCATCTAACTGATCAATCCTAATCCATTTTATAACAGTTCAATCTAATTGGGTTTAGCAATGGTTGCAACTCACCGAGACCCTCTTAAATAGACAAATTCAAAATATGTGCACAACATCTAACATGAAAGAGATTACCACCCAACAGAAATTTAACTCAGAGTCATTTTTCAAATAGTCACACATTGTGTTTGTAGTTACGTTATCAAGAGACAAAGAAAAAACTTTACCATTCAAGTGAAATTCTTATAAAAAAATCCATAATACGAACTTTGATGTTAAAACCGATATGCCTTTCTTCCATAGCTTGAAAACAAAGTATACGTTTTTTTTAATAAACCAATCATCATCCACCCAATGAGCAGTAGTAATGCAAAGAAAAGGTTCGCCAAAACAAGAAATCTATGTATCACTTGTAAAACTAACACGACCATCAAAAGTAAGAAATGATTCAATCAAAATATCAAACCACTTCTATACTTATAATAAGAAGTTTTTGTGGACCATGCGAGTTGGGTGGATTGGGTGGGTCGTGCGGGTTAGGTGGGTTGGGTGGGTCGTGCGTGCAGGTTGGGATAAGTCGTGGGCCTTGCGGGTTGGGCGTGCAAGGTAGGCTGGGTCGTGTGAGCTGGGTCGAGCTGGGTGGGTTCATGGGTTGGGTAGGTCTAATTAAATGGGTCGAAACGGGTTGTGCGAGTTGGGACGAATCAAACGGGTCTAAATGAGCTGGGTCGAAATGGGTTGTGTCAAAATTTTGGACCCACGACACAATTCGGGCTGTACCGGGTTGGTACCGGGTCGAAACTGGGTCGGACCCATGTGATCCACCAGCCGTGCGGGTTAGGGTGGGCTGGGTCCAACCCGGTCCACTGGCCACCTCTACCGGCAGGGGGAACGAAAAAGCTTGTTATTATCAATCAAGTATTGGATAGCCTTCTTTAATTTCTAACAACTCTCGGTAGTATGTCTCCTTCCTTGATGGTACTTTCAATGGGCGTTAGGATTCCAGTTGGGTGATCTATTTTCGGGCGCCGGATCTTGAATAAGTCTAATGGGAATGATAAGCCCCTTGGCATGGAGACGATCGAAGGCAGTGTCATAGCTCATCCCAATAGGGGTGAACTTTTTCCTTTGTTGCCTTCTTGGTCCTTGATTGTCTATGGCTAAGTTATCATTAAGATCGTAGGTGCTAACATTGTTACTAGAGTAGGTGTTTCCGGAAGAAGAAGGAGTGTCGTTCTTCTTTCCTTTCCAGTCACTGTTGTTATTATTGTAAGCAGCTTTCGATTTCATAAGGTCATCCTCAATTTCAATGCTTATGTCATAGATGGCCTTGAAAGTGTTCAAAGTTCGGTATTTTAAGTGCTTTTGATACTTTTCTTGGAGATTTCTAATGAACATTCTTATAGATTCTTTTTCACTTGGAACTTTAATCATTTTGGCAGAAGCTTCCTTCCACCTATTGTAAAAGGCGCTGAAGCCTTCATTTTCTTTATGTTTAAGAATTTCAAGTTCTCTATGATTAGTTTCTACTTGAATGTTACATTTGTATCTATCAATGAAAACATGTGTAATAGTATCCCAAGTAGCAATTTTCTCAGCACCTATAGAGAAGAACCATTGTTGGCATACTAGTTCCAAGGAGAGGGAGAAAAGCAATGGGAAGACCTTTTTATCAATCCCCTTGATCTCCATGATTGTCTCGAAAGCCTTCAAGTGAAAATAATGATTGTCAGTAGCTTTGAACTTAGGGATGTCATTGGCAGAACTTCTATGGAAGAAGGCCTTTGTCCACTGAGATCCCCTTAGAGCTTATGCCAAGGTACTTATAGTCATTGGAGATTTGACTTAAGCTGTTCTCGATGCGCTTGATTGTCTCAGGTGGTACTTTCTTATTAAGATCCTCAGCCTTCTCCATCCGAGTGCTAAGTCCTTTGATCATTTCAACAAGACCATCCACGGTATGTTGGAGTTGGTCAACATCTTCTTGTTTAGCTGCTGCCATTGGTTTCGCCTTTCTTCTTGTTGGAACCGGGCTCTGGAAAAGGAGTATTTGAACAAAAGTGTTGTCTCAAATCAAGCGCCCTTCTTTCCTTGACCAAACGCTGTAAAAAACAAACCATTGACTCTTTTAATGACTTGACTTTAATTGACTCGTACTTTGATTGGGTTGAAAAAAAAATGGGTGCATATTTTGTGAGAATCAAGCAAGGGAGACAATTTTTTCAAACAACATAGTTCATGTTAGGAGGATAATAGACTTACCCCCCTAAAGAAATGACGGAAAACAACGCATGCAAGGCTCTAAGCATGGTCATGGTGAAAAAAAGGATATGTACAAAGTGTGTGCAAGGACTCGCGAGTGAAAGTGATTTGTTCAAGACTCGTGTGATGACCGTGGGACTAGACATGTGATTAGACTCATACAAGACCAAGGAAAGACCTCATGTTGACTTTAAATTGGTTAATCATAGCAGTGGGACTCGATGCAAAGACTCGGAAGGAAACAACTGAACCATCGCGTAGCGATAGAACTGTTGCGTGGCGATGGCTCTATCGTGACTCGTCAAGCCTGACGCGACACGATGGTAAACATCTTCATGCGCCATGAGTCTAAGGTGTTGCGCCAAAACTGGAACATTCTAGTGACTCGTTTTCAGTCGTTCTTTCGAAGGTTTAAGCCTAAAGTCTTCAAGGTCGAGTATTTTTATAATTTAGGTTCATATTAATTAACCAAATTAATTGAGAAAAGTCCTTTAGGTTAGTATGTACAAGTCATAAGTACAAGAATCAAGTTAAGACAAAGGGTTAATTTAATCACAAACAAGGTATGCACAAGTAAGATATGCACAAGTAGCCAAGTAGTCACAACATGATGCAATGAGTTTGCAACCTAACCATGGCTCTAATTCTTTAAGGTCAAGGATTATAGTGTCCAAGAGGGTCCATGGTTAAGAGTCCGGATGCATTGCGCGGAAGCCTTACCTTAGAAGGGTTGGCATGATGGACGGGATCCCGCGAGTTAAACTCAACTCTATGGTTTGGTGAATTCAACAAACTCGAATGCACCCATTATTGCACGGAGCGTTTATTTGGGTGGACGGAGCGTGAATTCCCAAGGGCTAATACCATATATAAAACACATATGGGTTTAGAAAGGTTGGAAAAACTTAATCACGAAGTAAAATCTTCGAGACAGTACTAGAACTGGGCTGATTAGGGTAAAAATACCCTAGCCACGTGGCCCAATCAGAGAGTGCCACGTGTCAGTCCCAGAGAGGGCAAGTGGGAGCCAACCCCAGGCTGACACGTGGCAAACCCTTTACTGGTAGGGACACAGTTCCCCAACCCTATAAATAGAGGAAAATACCTCATTTATTGGGCATTCAGAAATTTAAACACAAAAAACACAAAAACCAAATTAGCATTTATTCTCTCTAAATCAGAGAGAAAACCATTTAATTCCGCACTATTCACTTCGAACGAATTCTAATTTGATCTTTGGAGGCGGAACTCCACCCAACCGGAGTTTCGTTGTTTTGCAGGTACACAACCGGTCAACAAGCCAGTCTCGGAATTGTAACTCTCCCGCAGGACACAGAAAAAACCCCGAAACATTTGGCGCCGTCTGTGGGGAAGTGTACTTCCAAGATGACTTCCGACTATGTACCGCCTGCTGATGGCAAACGGCCTATGGTCGAAGCCGAGGTCCACACGGACCCAAGAAGTGGTGACGATAAAGATGTCGACACCTATATGGCCCCAGACAGGTCATTCAGGTCGCGACACACCCGTTCTCGAGAAATAAGGGAACGAGGATTGGATGCAGTCCATGACCCCCCAGCCGGCCAGCCTGCTGGGGTACCCCAGGCGGCGGAGGGCTCAGCCCCCGTCACCCGAGACGAGCTCATGAAATTCATGACTAGTTTCAAGGGGGAGCTCACGGACATCATCAAAAGGTCTACTGGCTCCAACAGGGGTCAGACAGCCAAGAAGCCTTCCCCATCAAAGAGGGGGCAGGCGGCAAAAGAAGCAGGTAAAAGACCGGGTGCCTACTCCGCACCCTAAGCCGAAGGGGGCGGATGGGCCCCAAATCGATCTTTTAAGACTCCGTTTCCCTGAATCAGGGCAACGGAAAGCCATCCGGCAAGTACATCCGGATAGGTCCAAGAAGACTTACTCCGATGCCCGGATTTTAATCCAGGAGAGGAGAAGTCAGCAGCTGCCTGGGTCGGTTTCCACGTCGACCTTCCCTGACAGCTACCGTAATACTTCAATGAAGCATTCAGAGACAAATCGAGGAAGTCAGTCGCTCGGAGTGTCCGCGCGCACTGGCCCTCAAGTGATCCAGCCGGCACTGTATGCGCCCCAACCGCCATACATGCCCTATGGATCCCCATACATGCAGCCGGGTCTCTTCGGAGGTCAGGCGGCACCCATCCAGACAGCTGACTGGCAGCTCCGGCTGCTCAACCTGGGTGAGCAGCCGTCAGCCTTCTCTCGAGAAATAGCCGAGGCGGCTCAGCCGGCCAAGGTTAAGAACGTGTTGGTTGGTACCTTCGACGGTACCACCAACCCGGAAGACCATCTTATGGCATATACCAACCTCATGTACTTGTAGGGGTTGGACGATGTCGTCTGGTGCAAGTGCTTCCCGGCTACCCTCAAGAGCATAGCCCAGAGGTGGTTTGGCAACCTCCCAGCCGGGTGCATCAACAACTTCAGAACGTTAGCGTACCTCTTCACGTCCAACTTCTCCATGAACATTCCCGCCAAGAAAACTAGCCTCGATCTAGGGGCAGTACAGCAGGGGGAAAAGGAAGGACTTCGGTCCTATGTCAGGCGGTTCAATCTGACACGAATTCAGATAGCCGGCCTGACGGATGAGGTTGCCTATACAGACTTCTTCAAGGGTCTGAAGGACAGGTCAGTTTTCAAGTTTGACCTCGTCCGGAAAAGGGTTACTACCCTTCAAGAAGCCCTGATGGAGGCTGAAGCCTATACACAGGCGACAGAGCTGTGCTCCATCAGGCAGCCCTCGGACTCTAAAAAGTTCGACAGAAAAGACAGCCGGCCTGCCCATCCGGCTGCCAAAGATAAGGGCAAGAGAAAGGAAGTCTGGGCAGCCGACCGTACTGGTCAGCCGTCCCAGAAGAAAGCGAGAGAGTTGAAACCGTACGTCCTAAAGTACGAGTTCAACAAAGACCCATCCTCCATCCTTGTGGTGGTCAGGAACCGGATGACCATTGAGAAGCCGGCTTCTATGAAAAGTCCCGTCAGCAGCCGGGACAAGAGCAAGTATTGCCAATTCCACGAGGACATTGGCCATGACACTAGTGACTGCTATACCCTCAGGCGGCAACTGGACCGTCTGGCTGATGAGGGAGCTTTGAGGTCCTATATAGTGAAGCCTAAGGGCGGAGCCAAGCAAAGCAAAGGGCATCCGTCCAAGAAGCCGGCTGCCAGCTCTAACACAGATGAAGAACAAATCTTCACCATAGCAGGCGGCTTCGCCGGAGGGGGTCCAACCATCCGGGGGGCTAAACACAACATCCGGCGTCTGGTCAACTCAGTAGATGAGGGCCAGGCGTCGCCGGATACCTTCCCCGAAATCCTCGTTTCTGAGAGGGACCGGAGCAAGGTCAGGCGGCCTCATGACGATCCCCTGGTCGTAGAGTGCAAGGTCGCCAATCAGCGAGTGGGCCGTATCCTTATAGACACCGGGAGCTCGTCTGATCTCAT
This sequence comes from Chenopodium quinoa, assembly GCF_001683475.1. Classification (NCBI taxonomy): domain Eukaryota; kingdom Viridiplantae; phylum Streptophyta; class Magnoliopsida; order Caryophyllales; family Amaranthaceae; genus Chenopodium; species Chenopodium quinoa. Next base: position 10,662,498 of record NW_018745684.1, read on the forward strand.
CAGCTACCAGTGCCTAGCAAAGCTGAAATACAAGCCTGGTAGCATGTAGCCGGCTCCTCACCCCCTGGTTGGCTTCGGGGGAGGAGTGGTGCATCCGGTGGGGACGATTGATCTACCCATCCGGATGGGCGAGAAGGGGGAAGGACGACATATGGTGGTCAAGTTCCTTGTGGTTGAAGAGCTGACCGCCTACAACATAATCTTAGGCTGTCCAACCCTCAATGAGTCCAAGGCAGTCATCATTCCCTCCCTCATGCTGATCAAATTTGAGAGGGATGATGGGACGGTGGGTTCCATGAGCGGTGATCAAAAGACGACAAGGGAGTGCTACCTCACAGCCGTCAAGCCGACTGTACACTCAGCCGGTATTAATGAGGAACCCACCCTCGTTGGAGATAGCCTGGAAGCTGGGCCTAATCCTATGGCAGCCGGCCAGAAAAGAAAGGCGGACCATCCTTTGGCCGCCAAAAAAGGCAAGAAATAGAAATCACTGATTGGGGAGCGATCAGATGAATTCCGTCCCCAACCGGCTGGTGAAAACACTGACCTCATCCTGGATGACAGTCGTCCAGAGAGAACCGTCAAGGTGGGGACGGTTGCCTTAGGGGAGTTGGGCGTAGCATTGCACCAACTTCTCAAAGAATTCGAAGACATCTTTGCCTTTGAAGTGGATGAGATGCCGGGTATACATCCGGATCTTGCTGTTCACAAGCTCGCCATGGATCCAAAGAAAAAGCCGGTTAGGCAAAAGAAAACGAACCACGGCGAGGAAAGATCTCAGGCGGCAGCCGCCGAGGTCAAGAAGCTCCTTGATGCCCGGTTCATTCGGCAATGCTATTACCCGGATTGGGTAGCAAACGTTGTCCTTGTCAAGAAGCCGAATGGTACCTGGTGGATGTGTGTAGATTACACAGATCTGAACAAGGCATGTCCGAAGGATAGCTATCCGCTTCTTAAGATTGACAGTCTGGTTGACTCAACAGCCGGTCATGCATTGATGAGCTTCATGGATGCCTACTCCGGCTTCCATCAGATACCCTTGTGGAAAAAAGATCAAGAAAAGACAGCTTTCGTCACTGATCAAGGGTTGTTCTATTATACGGTGATGCCGTTTGGGTTGAAGAATGCGCCTGCCACCTTCCAACGGATGATTAATACGGTCTTCATTAATCAAATTGGGAGGAATGTGGAGGCGTACATTGATGACATGATAGTCAAATCCAAGCAACAGGCGGATCACCTCGCTGACCTCCGGGAGACTTTCTCAACGCTCATGCGGCATAAAGTGATGTTAAATCCCAAGAAATGCGTCTTTGGTGTTGATTCTAGAAAGTTTCTCGGTTTCTTGATTGATCAAAGGGGAATAAAGGCAAATCCGGACAAGGTACAGGCGGTGATTGACATGAAGTCACCCCGTACCGTCAAGGAAGTCCAAAAACTTACCGGTTGCCTGGCTGCCTTGGGAAGATTCCTAAGCCGGTCGGGTGACAAATGCCTTTACTTCTTCCAAGCTATCAAGAAGAAGACCAGATTTGAATGGGGGGAGAATGTCGAGGCGGCACTTCAGAAATTAAAGGAACACCTTCACTCGTTACCTCGGCTGGTTAGTCCCTTAACCGGTGAAGTGCTCTACATGTACTTAGCCGCCTCGGATCATGCCCTCAATGCCGTTCTCCTAGCTGAGCGAGACAGCACGCAGCTCCCGGTCTACTTCATAAGCTATGTCCTCCGGAATGCAGAACTCCGGTATCCCATGGTTGAAAAGTTTGGCCTCGCTCTGTTCATGGCTGTCAAAAAGTTAAAACCATACTTCTTGGCACATTCGGTGGTGGTCTATACCGACCAACCCCTCAAACGGCCAATGACAACCATGGACTCATGCGGTAGGCTTCTGAAATGGGCAATCGCCATTCAAAGCTTAGAAATCACCTTCGAGCCAAGAAAGGCAGTGAAGGGTCAGGCGTTTGCCGATTTCATTGTAGAAATGACTAGACCACCCCAGCTTGATAACACAGATCAGGTCTGGAAGGTGCATGTAGACGGGAGCTCTACAATGAACGGCTGTGGTGCAGGCGTAATTTTCAAATCTCCGGAAGGGGATACTTATGAATATGCACTACGGTTCAAATTTCAAGCCTCGAATAACGAGGCAGAATATGAAGCCCTGCTAGCCGGTATCCGCATGTGTAAGGCAGCAGGGGCAAGAAAGATTGACGCCTGCTCGGATTCTCAATTGATCGTCAGCCAATTCAATGGTGACTTCGAAGCCACCGATCCGGCAATGATCAAATACTTGCAGGCGGTAAAAGAAGAGGTTGGGACACTTGACGAATTTAAACTAAGTCAGGTGCCCCGTTCAGAAAACAATCAGGCGGATGCATTGTCCAAACTTTCATCATCCGCCACGTGTGATGCGCCTAGGTTAGTCTTCTGGGAGGTCATGGAAAAAAGAAGTATTGAACATTATCCCATTGGAGTTTTGGACCGAAGCTCTACCTGGATGGAACCCATCCGGGATTTTTTAGCACACGACATCCTGCCGGAGGCTCCTGGTGAGGCGGCTTTGTTGAAAAAACGGGCCGCCAGTTTTGAAATATTCCAAGGAGAACTCTTCCGGAAAGGTTATCTCCAGCCGCTCTTAAAATGCGTAACCCCTGAAAAGGGAAAAAAGGTCTTGGAAGATCTGCACTCAGGCTTTTGTGCATCGCACATAGGCGGCAGATCCCTAGCCAAGAAAGCCAGGCGGCAGGGATATTTTTGGCCGACTCTTGAATCAGATGCCATGGATTTGGTGAAAAGGTGTGACAAGTGCCAAAAATTTGGCCGGCTCATCCACCGTTCGGCAACAGACCTGACGGCCATCTACAGCCCGGTTCCATTTGCAAAGTGGGGCATGGACATTTTAGGACCATACACGCCAGCCTCAGGCGGGCGTAGGTACATCTTGGTGGCTGTAGACTACTTCACCAAGTGGGTGGAAGCAGAGGCGGTCAAGGGCATTAAAACAAAGGACGTTATCTCCTTCATCTGGAGAAACGTTATCACCCGGTTTGGGGTGCCTTTGTCCATGGTCTTTGACAACGGTCCTCAGTTTGAAACTTCTATACTCAAGAGTTGGTAGGGGATCAAGGAATCACCCACTGTTTTGCATCAGTAGGCCGTCCTCAAGCAAACGATCAAGTTGAAGCTTTCAACAAACTTATCTCAGACGGCATAAAAAAGAAGATAGAAAAGGCTGGTGGTCTATGGGCAGACGAATTGCCACATGTTCTATGGGCCATCAGAACAACTGAGAAAGGGGCAACTAGTGAAACCCCGTTCCTCATGACATACGACACTGAAGCCGTCCTGCCAATTGAACTATATGAGCCAACACTTCGAGTCATGCTTTATGACGAAGAGGCTAATTGGGAGGCCATGCGACTAGCATTGGATTCTCTCCCGGAGCGCAGGGGCAATGTTGCCTTGCGTCATGAGATATACCGTCTGAGAATGACGAGAGCCTACAACAAACGGGTGCACAAGCGGCCTCTTAAAGTAGGTGACTTTGTTTTGAGGAAAATGGAGGCAATCGGTAGGGAAAATGAGCAAGGAAAACTAACCCCAAATTGGGAAGGGCCCTACCGGATTACTGAAGAAGTTAGAGGTGGCACCTACCGCCTGGAAACTCCAGACGGTAGACAACTACCCAGAACTTGGAATGTAGATAACTTAAAAAAGTACTACTTCTGATGATTTGTAATAGAGCATTAATAAAAAGCTTTATTTTCAAATTTTTATCATGTCCCAGCTGTGCAATGCACAGCCGGCACTTATTTGTTTCAATACTTGTATGTATTCGTTTGTAATTGTGCAAAGCACAGCCGGATACTCGTCCATTCATTATGTTCAATCAAGTCCCATGCGTAATGCGCATCCGGGCATTTAAAAAATAAACATGTCTGTCCAAAAAGGCAGGCGTCCGGCGATTTGAATTTAGCTTCAGTCGTCGAAGAGAACATCTCCCATCCGGGTGGTACATTGTTCTAGGATCATAACTCAACATCCAGTTGAATGATCCCCCAAATTGAAGATACAACCGTCTATTACCCAAAGGTAATACAGACGGCGCTTCAAATCTTGGAGCCCCCAACGTAGCCGGCTTTCAAAGGAAGCCCTACAGGGGCATGTGCGTAAGTTGCCTAACTACTTTAAACCGTTTGTCCAAAAAGGCAGGCATCCGGCGATCTAAATTTGGCTTCAATCGTCGAAGAGAACATCTCCCATCCGGGTGGTACATTGTTCTAGGATCATAACTCAACGCCAGTTGAATGATCCTTCGAATTCAAGATACAGGCGCCTATTACCCAAAGGTGATACAGACGGCGTCTAAAATCTTGAAGCCTTACAGGGGCACGCGCATAACAAAAAAGCAACAATTACAAACCGTCTGTCCAAAAGAGACAGACAGCAGGCTTCCAAAGAAGCCACAACTCTATGCACCAATTAGTGCCCGAAAGCCCCTGTAGCCGGTCTTTATTTGAAGACCCTACAGGCGGTATTTTACCAAAAGCCCCTGTAGCCGGTCTTTATTTGAAGACCCTACAGGCGGTATTTTACCAAAAGCCCCTGTAGCCGGTCTTTATTTAAAGACCCTACAGGCGGTGTTTTATCGAAAGCCCCTGTAGCCGGTCTTTATCTAAAGACCCTACAGGCGGTGCTCTACATAAAACAGTGTAGACGACATTGCACCCGGCAATTACTTTGAGGTAGCCGGGTAGCAATATGGACGGCTGCCTCCTTCCAGTTGGAACGACTTGAAGCAAGCACCCGTCCAGGGGCAGACGTACCCAACACTTGTAAAATTATTGCAAAAATTGAAATAATTGAAAACAAAAATAGATCTTGAGAAAACCGGTACAACCGGTTAATATATATATATATAATGTTACCCGGATCAACGTCCGGTAAAAAAAAAAAAAAAAAAAAAAAGATGAAGAATTCAGTACATGGCACACAGGCCGGAGATGAAACAAAATAACAAAAAAATACCACTGCTGCTGCTGCGGAGGTTGAGGTTGTTGAGGCTGATCAACAGACGGCTGGCTCTCACCGGCTGGGGGAGCTTCATTGGCTTGGCCTTAGGTTTCAACACCCTCAGCCAGCACTTCTTCTTCCTGCTCCAATTCCGCCTGCACCCATTCGTCGAAGGGCGCCGGCTGGTCCAACCCGAGTACCTGAGCGTCGTATACTTCACTCGCGTATCTATAACGCAAGTCGAAGCACGCGTACTCCGTCTCCGGGTGGAGCATTTTCCACGCCATCTTCATCCGGGCCTCATAGTCCCGTTCGTTCTCGTCGATCAAGCGGGACCGTTCAGCCTCCAGCTTGCCTTTGAAGGCCTCTTGAGCTTCAGCAAGCTCCTTCTTAGCCCTAGCAGCCTCCTCCTTGAGCTCATCATACCCCTTCTGAGCATCCGTCAATTTTCGGACGTTTGCCTCAAGGGACTTGACTTTCAGCTCGACCTTAGATGCCTTTTTCTCGAACTCGGCTGCTTTCTTATTAGTAGTCTCAGCAGCAGCCGTAGCATTCTGGAGAAGTTCCTCCTATTTCATCTCCCGGGCTTTAGTTTCAACCTCATACATAAGAGAATTATACTGATGGACGTCTACTAAGTCGGCTGCCCTTCGTTGGGCATCCCTTACCTCCTCTTGCTTGCGGCGGAGAGGGCCCCGGAGTCCATCAATCCGTAACATCAGCTGCAATACAGCCGGCAAAAGAGGAGTTAGAACGCATCTGTTAAAATGAAAACTTGCATAAAAGTAACCCAGCCGGCACTTACCTCAGCCGCAAGTGATTGTAGTTGGTCAATGTTGACCTGCCCTACACCCGGGATCGCTTCCCTTTCAGAACGGGTAAGGGTCCGGACCATTCTCTTGGCATTATTTTGCAAATCTGGCCAACGAGAAGTTTCTGCATCAACAGATCGACCGGTTAAGTAACGGGCATAAGCACCGCCTATATTTTGCCGGCTGGCTGTAGAATCGCCCGACTGAGAAGCCTGGGACTTGACTCTGACAGGTCCAAGCGGCCAGGGGTGTTCAAAAGGGGAGGCCATACCTTGAGATTGTGGCTGAGGGGTTGAAACACCCCCAGCCGCATTTGAGCCAGATGCTACAGCAAGCATCCGGCCAGAAAGAGCCTCCGGCTCCTCAGTCTCAGTTCCTCCCGTTTGGGAGCCAGGAATGAAGCCTCGAAGGCTTTTTCCTCCGGAGGTCGACCGCTCTTGTTGAGCAGGCGGCCTGGCTCCGGAGACGGGAGGAGGAATGGGAATGGTTCTTTGGCGGGAGGAGGCCGGCTGAGAGAGATCCTCCAGAGGTCGACCGCTCTTCGTCATTTGCCGGAGGGACCGGGGAACCACCTTGCTCCCAGACTGCAAAAGAAAAAGTTGAAAGCATTAGCAAGATAATCTGCATCCGGTGTAAAGGGTATGAGCTACAACTCATACATCCGGTAAAAACTAGAGAAAGCATCCGTTACTTACCCCATCATTCCGGGCTGCAACTTGAGCCCGCTTCTTCTCGAGCTTCTCTTTGCGGAGCTCAGCTGCTAATTTAGCCGGGGTCATGTCCGGTGAAACCATTTCTTTACCTTTTTCTGCAAAACAAAAGAAGCAATTAGAGCAGTCCAAGCATAATACAGACGGATGAAAAGGCCGGTTATCTATGACGTACGTTTGGTAAACATGGTACTCAGACCACAGGCGGAGAGGAACGCCTCGTCTCCAAACCACTCCGGATGAGGAACCCAAAACTTGGGTACGATGATATGTGTCCCGTCATCCAGGGGCATGGTTGTCTTCTTAAAGAGCCCCGGCTCCATGATTTGATCCCAAGCCTCTCCCGGTATCTTTGGGAGGGCTCACTTCTTGCCAAGAAGCAACGACTGCGTGTTGAAGGTACGCAGCCTCCGGTTCAGTTGGAGAGATGGTGATGACACCAAGTAAAACTTGCTCTTCCAACTTGACCACTTGGACGGCTTGTCCAGGGTCATCATGAACTCCGGATGCGTGGTTAGGGTATACCACGCATTCCAGCCGCCTGGGGCACGACTCAGATAATGCATATGCGCAAACGCCTCCCAGCTAGGCGTCACGTCCTGCATCTCGCAGGCGGCAATATACCCAAGTATGTTAACCCAAGAGTTGGGTGTAAGTTGCCAAACGCCTAGGTCATACCCCCTTAGTATGGCCCTTATTGCTCGATGCAGGGGGAACCGGAGGCCTGCTTTAAAGGCCGCCTCGTAGCAGCCAAAGTAGTTGTCCGCATGCTCCCGGTTGTCGTCCCAGACAACCGTTGAATCAGTCGGCGGTACTACTAGGTCCCTGCCGTCCCCTATTGGCTTCTTTGCCAAGAAAGCAGGCAAAGTGGCGTTGAGGGTGACAATGTCCCGGGCGCTCATTGACGCCTCTGTGGGATTGTTTATAGACGACCACTTGAAGGCGTCCTTGCCCACCTCTTGGACATCCGGCTCCCCGGATGTTGTGGCAGAAGAAGAAGAGACGGATCTTTGAGCAGCGTCCTCCTCACCAGATACAGACTCCTCCAATATTATATCACTCGGTGTACTGGGTACACCCGGTTGGTCATAGGGAATGTCTTCAACCGGAGGTCCGGCTGAACCTTCGGACTAGTATTCAGGATCGACCGCCGTCCATCTTGTGCGGGCCATTCTGTCCTGCACATGAGCAGAGATGGTCGGATTTTTATCACAAGGATGGACCAAACACTTCCAGGCGGCATCCCCAGTCCTAGACTCAGCCGTACTTGGTGACCGGTTGACATCAGTTCTAGATTGTGCCAAGTGTGTGTTGGGTGAGTCCATTTCTAACTACCTATTCAGCCGGAAAATTGACAAGAGAATGTAAGAAATAAAGGCGGTACCTTGTTACTGAATTGAAAGTTGAAAGTTGAAGGCTGATTGGTAGTACTACAGACGGTCTCAACAAATATCTGCAAAAATTTGATCAAGTAATCAGAATTCAGAAACTCATCCAAAAACACCCCATCCGGTTTTGGTCAACGTTTTTGGTCAAACTTACCCAAAAACACCCCATCCGGTTTTGGTCAACGTTTTTGGTCAAACTTACCCAAAAACACCCCATCCGGTTTTGGTCAACGTTTTTGGTCAAACTTACCCAAAAACACCCTATCCGGTTTTGGTCAACGTTTTTGGTCAAACTTACCCAAAAACACCCCATCCGGTTTTGGTCAACGTTTTTGGTCAAACTTACCCAAAAACATCCCATCCGGTTTTGGTCAACGTTTTTGGTCAAACTTACCCAAAAACACCCCATTCGGTTTTGGTCAACGTTTTTGGTCAAACTTACCCAAAAACACCCCATCCGGTTTTGGTCAACGTTTTTGGTCAAACTTACCCAAATACACCCCATCCGGTTTTGGTCAATGTTTTTGGTCAAACTTACCCAAAAACACCCCATCCGGTTTTGGTCAACGTTTTTGGTCAAACTTACCCAAGTACACCCCATCCGGTTTTGGTCAATGTTTTTGGTCAAACTTACCCAAAAACACCCCATCCGGTTTTGGTCAACGTTTATGAAAGTCCTTTATCTACTCAAATGCCCCCCAGACGGCTAAAACCGGTTGGGGGTACATTGAGGAGCCTTAAAAAAAAAATGGGGTCAAAGATCCCTCAGCCGGTCCTAACCGGATGGGGGTCCTTTGAGAGCTGTGAGAAGCAACCTAGAAATTACTCGACAGTACCCCATGCGGTTTATACCGGATGGGGGTCTATTGAGAAGATATAACAAGTTTTCCAAGGATCACCGGTTGTTCAAAAAATAAATAAATCCGGCTGCCTTCCCCCCAAGTTTATGGCAAGCTAACTACACACCGGATGAATATGCAAAGAGGTTTGAAAGTTACCTCAGCCGGAAAATAGCAGGCGTCTTGAGTCAGGAAAGGAAGCAAATCCGGATGTGAAGAAAAAGGAATGATTTGTGTTTACACTCAGCCGGTACCAGAGCTCTCTTCTCGATTTTTTAAAATTTGCAAATGTTGTAAATGATTAAGGAGGGATTCCTTATATAGGGATCAGGGAAGGCGAATCGCCATCTCCCAGGTTCAAAATTCAAAATTTTGGAGGATGACGAACCGTCACCTCCCCTTTCCCAAAAAAAAAAAAAAAGTCCCCTTCCCAGCATTGTGACAACTGTCACGTTGATGTTACGTGGCATGCCATGCCGCAGATGCCACGTGGCACGCTACGTGTCATCTGTGAGGGGCAAATGATTAGGGTAAAAATACCCTAACCACGTGGCCCAATCAGAGAGTGCCACGTGTCAGTCCTAGAGAGGGCAAGTGGGAGCCAATCCCAGGCTGACACGTGGCAAACCTTAACTGGTAGGGACACAGTTCCCCAACCCTATAAATAGAGGAAAATACCTCATTTACTGGGCATTCAGAAATTTAAACACAAAAAACACAAAAACCAAACTAGCATTTATTCTCTCTGAATCAGAGAGAAAACCATTTAATTCTGCACTATTCACTTCGAACGAATTCTAATTTGATCGTCGGAGGCGGAACTCCACCCAACCGGAGTTTCGTTGTTTTGCACGTACACAGCCGGTCAGCAAGACCTCTATTGTGTAAACAATGGAGCTATTGCTCAGGCCAGGTTGCCAAGGGAACATCAGAAGGTCAAACATGTCAAGCGGCGATTTCACATGATAAGGGAATGGAAATCCGAGGGTGAAATCCGAATTTGTAAGATTGGAACGGACAACAATGTAGCCGATCCTCAGAAAAACCTTTGTCTCAAGTGAAGCACAACAAGCATGTTGAGGCAATGGGAATCAAGCATATTCGAGATTGGCTTTGATTTCCCTCTATAGATGTTTTAATTAAAACTAGATGTCTTAATGTAAAACACTATGTTGAACCATTCAATTTTGGAGCAGTTAAATTTTCTGCAAATTTATGATTACTCCATATCTATTTAATTGTGGTTTAGAATTAAATAATGAGTCCATTCGATTTCTGAGAATATTCAAAACAGGGTATCAAGACCATGTCTTGGATAAAGAAACACCTGTTAAGTGAACATTGAATATTTTAATCAAAATTTATCCTAATCGAGGTCATTTAAACGATGGACGATTAATGACCACTTGAGATTAGTGTGTAGTATGATTTATAGCACCGTTTCTTGTGCTACAAAAACATGATAGTCATAAATCATTTGCACAAATACTAGTTTGGAACTGTACCGGATAGACCTATGAGAATACTTTTAGAGATATCAAATCATCATAAGTATATTTCTCATTATAGCTATCGGAACTTTTTTCCTCGACCATGAGTATTGCGAGTTCTCTTGTTTGATTACTAGTCGTTTTGATGTTGTCAAACGTCTGCCGTAAATGGTAATTCTAACAACAACACTCAAGCGACTAGGTCTTCTTAGTAAGGGAAGCTTACAGTACAAGACTGTGAATGTCCCCCTATTAACAATAGGAAATATGTCTTTGTTCTTTACAAGGCCTCTCGAAGAGCGAGACTATAAAAATGCATGGCCGTGCTTAGATGGATTTTATAAATCATCTGTTTATTAACAATCAAACTTGGGAATTGAGTAACACTTCTGGACGTCATAAGGATGACGAAGAATCTTACCTTATTGTTCATGAAGAGACATTAAGAGACATAGGAACGGGGCTATACACAAATTGCACACTTGTCCGGAAGGACAAGTGGGAGATTGGAAGGAATAGTGTCCTTCCAACAAGTGTATTATTCCGGTAGAGGGTTCAGAATTATTAGAAAGCTAATTTTTCAATAAGGTTAAGTGATTGGAATGCTTAGGTGGAGGCCGCTTCCGATCAGTAATATTAATGTACAATTAATATTAAAGCTAAATCTTGATTGAACCCTTCGAGTCGAACCCAATCGAGCAACCAATCCGAGACGACAAATCAATCCGAAAGATTTGATGAGTCGTAAGAGTTTTACGAACAAAGACGTCGGATATTGAGCTTAGAGCGTCGAGACCGAGCGTCGCAAGTAGAGTCGAATTTAGAATTCGACGAGACGTGAAAATCAATCAAGTTACAAGTTCGAGTTAGGCAGTAGCCTCGCATTGGCCTAGCCATGCGAGGGCTAGGCTATCTCAAGCTAGCATGCGTATGGCAATGCTAGCCGCTAGCCTAGCATGCTAGCTAGCCATCGCAAGCACCAAAACATTGCATGCGTGCTAGCATGCCAAGCGCCAAGCCATCGCTAGCCAAGTAAGCAACGTAAGGCTAGGCCCTGCTAGCATGCTAGGCGCTGGTGCATAGCTAGCCTAGCAAGCATCGCAAGGCCAGGCCTTGCTAGCATGCGAGGTGCTGGTAGCAGCAGCGTCGCATAGCACCACGCACCAGCCAGCAGCGTGCTAGGCATGCTGGGCTGTGCATGTGTGCTAGCAGGCAGCAGCACGCTGTGCCTTGCCTAGAAACAGCGCCCAGCATGCGTGGCTCGCTAGCAGCACACATGCACTGGCTGGCTGCGCATGCTTGTTGTTGGAAATGCGTATGTGCTGGCTGGCTGGCTAGGCTGCCCAGCCTTGGCAGCCAAGGCAAGCTGCCAGCCAACCACTTGGAATGGTGGTCCGGTTTTCTAAGTGGTCATTGCCTTGGGGAGCAAGGTGGGTTGGTCCCCTCCCTTGGTGGTCTTCACCTTCTCCCTCACCTCCTATTGCCAGTTGTAACTTGGTGATTGAATTGCAATTTTATTTTTGTTTTGATTAAAATAAAATGGGAAAATTGCAAATCTCCCACATTGATTGAGAATGGGAAATCAAGGTTCATTTCCCTATAAATACCCAAGTTTTGGGATTTAGGAAAAACACTTGAGTGGAATAAAAAAGGCATCTCCTTAGAAAAGTGAGAAAACCTTAAGTTCGTAATACTCTAGTTTTTATTGGTTAAGTCCTGACTAACCTTCGGGACTAGGACCGTTCGGGTCGGGTTCGTGGGTACGAGCCGTTGGAGACCTTCGCATTTGCGGGGTTCAAGTTTTAAATTAAGTGCTCGGGTTCAAGCGAAGCACGTGCAAAGGGTATGAATGTCTTTTCCTTCTCTCTCTTAATTGTTTTTTAATTTGTAATTACATGCTTAGTTGACTTATTTAGTAGGCGGGTTTTGGGCGGGTTTCTCTTTCGCGTAGAGTCGGACTCTATGAAACCCAACAGCGGTAATAAATCAAACAAAAAAAGCCAACATAATAAACAAAGATAAATGAAAATGTAAAACAAAAATACATTAAAATAATAAAACATCAAACAAGAAATACAAATATACATCAAATAATCAAAAGCCCGCAAAAAAATTGAAAAAAAATGAATGAAAAAACAGAAATTATTGAGAATAGTACAAAACTCGAACAAAAAGGCCATAAAACATCAAACAAAAAAAAACCACAAAATATTCATCAAATCGAAAAGTAAATGAAATTAAACATAAACAATAAAAACCTTGAAATAAAGGAAATTCACCCCCAAAACCATGATTTGATCCTAGGCCTCTCCCGGTATCTTTGGGAGGGCACACTTCTTGCCAAGAAGCAACGACTGCGTGTTGAAGGTACGCAGCCTCCGGTTCAGTTGGAGAGATGGTGATGACACCAAGTAAAACTTGCTCTTCCAACTTGACCACTTGGACGGCTTGTCCAGGGTCATCATGAACTCCGGATGCGTGGTTAGGGTATACCACGCATTCCAGGCGCCTGGGGCACGACTCAGATAATACATATGCGCAAACGCCTCCCAGCTAGGCGTCACGTCCTGCATCTCGCAGGCGGCAATATACCCAAGTATGTTAACCCAAGAGTTGGGTGTAAGTTGCCAAACGCCTAGGTCATACCCCCTTAGTATGGCCCTTATTGCTCGATGCAGGGGGAACCGGAGGCCTGCTTTAAAGGCCGCCTCGTAGCAGCCAAAGTAGTTGTCCGCATGCTCCCGGTTGTCGTCCCAGACAACCGTTGAATCAGTCGGCGGTACTACTAGGTCCTAGCCGTCCCCTATTGGCTTCTTTGCCAAGAAAGCAGGCAAAGTGGCGTTGAGGGTGACAATGTCCCGGACGCTCATTGACGCCTCTGTGGGATTGTTTATAGACGGCCACTTGAAGGCGTCCTTGTCCACCTCTTGGACATCCGGCTCCCCGGATGTTATGGCAGAAGAAGAAGAGACGGATCTTTGAGCAGCGTCCTCCTCACCAGATACAGACTCCTCCAATATTATATCACTCGGTGTACTGGGTACACCCGGTTGGTCATAGGGAATGTCTTCAACCGGAGGTCCGGCTGAACCTTCGGACTGGTATTCAGGATCGACCGCCGTCCATCTTGTGCGGGCCATTCTGTCCTGCACATGAGCAGAGATGGTCGGATTTTTATCACAAGGATGGACCAAACACTTCCAGGCGGCATCCCCAGTCCTAGACTCAGCCGTACTTGGTGACCGGTTGACATCAGTTCTAGGTTGTGCCAAGTGTGTGTTGGGTGAGTCCATTTCTAACTACCTATTCAGCCGGAAAATTGACAAGAGAATGTAAGAAATACAGGCGGTACCTTGTTACTGAATTGAAAGTTGAAAGTTGAAGGCTGATTGGTAGTACTACAGACGGTCTCAACAAATATCTGCAAAAATGATCAAGTAATCAGAATTCAGAAACTCATCCAAAAACACCCCATCCGGTTTTGGTCAACGTTTTTGGTCAAACTTACCCAAAAACACCCCATCCGGTTTTGGTCAACGTTTTTGGTCAAACTTACCCAAAAACACCCCATCCGGTTTTGGTCAACGTTTTTGGTCAAACTTACCCAAAAACACCCTATCCGGTTTTGGTCAACGTTTTTGGTCAAACTTACCCAAAAACACCCCATCCGGTTTTGGTCAACGTTTTTGGTCAAACTTACCCAAAAACATCCCATCCGGTTTTGGTCAACGTTTTTGGTCAAACTTACCCAAAAACACCCCATTCGGTTTTGGTCAACGTTTTTGGTCAAACTTACCCAAAAACACCCCATCCGGTTTTGGTCAACGTTTTTGGTCAAACTTACCCAAAAGCCCCCAGACGGTTAAAACCGGATGGGGGTTTATTGAAAACTTTTGGGAAAAATAAAATGACTCAAAAGCACCCCTGACGGTTAAAACCGGATGGGGGTTTATTGAAAGCTTTTGGGAAAAATAAAATGACTCAAAAGCACCCCAGACGGTTAAAACCGGATGGGGGTTTATTGAAAGCTTTTGGAAAAATTCAGAATTCACCCAAAAGCACCCCAGACGGTTAAAACCGGATGGGGGTCTATTGAAAGCTTTTGGGAAAAATCAGAATTCACCCAAAAGCACCCCGGACGGTTAAAACCGGATAGGGGTCAGTTGACGGCTTTTGGGAAGAATTAGATTTCACCCAAAAGCGCCCCAGACGGTTAAAACCGGATGGGGGCTTATTAAAAGGTCTTATGAAAGTCCTTTATCTACTCAAATGCCCCCCAGACGGCTAAAACCGGTTGGGGGTACATTGAGGAGCCTTGAAAAAAAAATGGGGTCAAAGATCGCTCAGCCGGTCCTAACCGGATGGGGGTCCTTTGAGAGCTGTGAGAAGCAACCTAGAAATTACTCGACAGTACCCCATGCGGTTTATACCGGATGGGGGTCTATTGAGAAGATGTAACAAGTTTTCCAAGGATCACCAGTTGTTCAAAAAATAAATAAATCCGGCTGCCTTCCCCCCAAGTTTATGGCAAGCTAACTACACACCGGATGAATATGCAAAGAGGTTTGAAAGTTACCTCAGCCGGAAAATAGCAGGCGTCTTGAGTCAGGAAAGGAAGCAAAGCCGGATGTGATGAAAAAGGAATGATTTGTGTTTACACTCAGCCGGTACCAGAGCCCTCTTCTCGATTTTTTAAAAATTTGCAAATGTTGCAAATGATTAAGGAGGGATTCCTTATATAGGGATCAGGGAAGGCGAATCGCCATCTCCCAGGTTCAAAATTCAAAATTTTGGAGGATGACGAACCATCACCTCCCCTTTCCCAAAAAAAAAAAAAAAAAACAAATGGAGGGAAGGAGACCAACCGTCCCCTTCCCAGCATTGTGACAACCGTCACGTTGATGTTACGTGGCATGCCATGTCACAGATGCCACGTGGCACGCTACGTGTCATCTGTGAGGGGCAAATGATTAGGGTAAAAATACCCTAGCCACGTGGCCCAATCAGAGAGTGCCACGTGTCAGTCCCAGAGAGGGCAAGTGGGAGCCAATCCCAGGCTGACACGTGGCAAACCTTTACTGGTAGGGACACAGTTCCCCAACCCTATAAATAGAGGAAAATACCTCATTTATTGGGCATTCAGAAATTTAAACACAAAAAACACAAAAACCAAACTAGCATTTATTCTCTCTGAATCAAAAGAAAACCATTTAATTTTGCACTATTCACTTCGAACGAATTCTAATTTGATCGTCGGAGGCGGAACTCCACCCAACCGGAGTTTCGTTGTTTTGCACGTACACAGCCGGTCAGCAAGACCTCTATTGTGTTAACAATTGAGCTATTGCTCAGGCCAGGTTGCCAAGGGAACATCAGAAGGTTAAACATGTCAAGCGGCGATTTCACATGATAAGGGAATGAAAATCCGAGGGTGAAATCCGAATTTGTAAGATTGGAACGGACGACAATGTAGCCGATCCTC
The DNA here is from genome assembly GCF_001683475.1 of Chenopodium quinoa. Lineage (NCBI taxonomy): Eukaryota > Viridiplantae > Streptophyta > Magnoliopsida > Caryophyllales > Amaranthaceae > Chenopodium > Chenopodium quinoa. The sequence goes on from NW_018745684.1 coordinate 10,678,235, forward strand.
AGAAAAACCTTTGTCTCAAGTGAAGCACAACAAGCATGTTGAGGCAATGGGAATCAAGCATATTCGAGATTGGCTTTGATTTCCCTCTATAGATGTTTTAATTAAAACTAGATGTCTTAATGTAAAACACTATGTTGAACCATTCAATTTTGGAGCAGTTAAATTTTCTGCAAATTTATGATTACTCCATATCTATTTAATTGTGGTTTAGAATTAAATAATGAGTCCATTCGATTTCTGAGAATATTCAAAACAGGGTATCAAGACCATGTCTTGGATAAAGAAACACCTGTTAAGTGAACATTGAATATTTTAATCAAAATTTATCCTAATTGTGTATAAGCCGGTCAGCAAGCCAGTCTCGGAATTGTAACTCTCCCGCTGGACACTGAAAAAACCCCGAAACATGGGCCAAACAGGAAAACAGAAAGCTGGAGCAAACTCGCCAGATCTATCGCTAGACGATAGGAACCATCGTTCGGCGATTTCTTTATCGCGACGCGATAAGAATATCGTCCGACGTTGGTTTCCAACGTCCTGTGATAGTTCTGACGTTCTGCGGCAGTGTCAATTTTTGATGTTTTTTTTTTTTTTTTTTTTTCCGATTTTTCGCAGCGTCGTTTCGAATTTAGTTGTGAAAATTATTCCCGGCCTTTCCTACGTGTATGTCCTATGTTTTGACGCATTACATATGGTCTTTCCAATGCGAACCTTTTTATGCTTATGCCAAAATGTTAATCAAAATTACGCTCATGAATATCTAGAATCTTTCAAGTCTCATCCACTCATTCTAAATCAATTGCCAAAAATAAATTCAGGAATCAATCTAGAAATCCTCCCCAGTGCAGTCACCAAAAACTGTAGGGAATTTTTCAACTCTCATTGAGCCATACTGTGGTTTATGCTTTTAGGCATGGCGACATTCCAAGGGAAAAAAGCTAGAGATAAAAGAGTCACCAACAAGTTTTAGGAACTTGTAAACCGTTCACTGGTGTGAAACACCCCATTCACGACCACAGAGATCGTTAACTCCATAGTGGTCCGGAACCATGACTGGATGTTCGGGGATGATGGTATGAATCCAACCTAAAAGAGATTGAAACCGCCCTAAATAGGCCTCTACGCAATTCTTATGACATTTATGTGCGCTTTTCGATCAACACACATACATCAAATTAATCCTAAACCTGTTTAATCTACATTGGTTGATTATTGATGCACAATCAAATCTATTATTAATGTTCACTTGAATTAAAATCACATTAAACCTAAATTGAATTATTAATTATCTTATTAGGCGTGATTTCAAGTAAAAATTCCCTTTAAACCTGCAAAAAGGGGCGTGATCAAGCAATAACAACAAATCATGAATAATCAGCCAACATATGATTAATACAACAATCATTATAATAACAACATCATCAAAACATTGTTAATAGTAAGATACTAGGCATGATACTAAACGGATTAATAACAAATCCTAGCATGTCACTAATAATCAAAATCAAAGCGTTATCCTAAACATGATAATAGAAATCATAATAACATCCTAAGCATGATACTAGAAATTAACATAACATGATTTCTGCTCCAAACTCAAATAATAAGGGTGATTGAATTACTCACTTTAATGCCTCAACCTTCTTGCTATTAAATCAATACACACGTTAGTAAACTTCAAGAAAGTTAAATCAATAAAGTAAATAAATCAAATATGAATTGAAATATAAATTTGGGACCAAACCCTCAGAACTATCAACCTTTCACGTCGAGGTCGAAGGCAACATTGAGGATGGCTTAGAGTATTCGAATTTCGCGAAGGAGGTATTGTATCAAGGATGTGTTTAGGCTAAGAACATTGATGATTGATGATGATTGGAGCTAGGTGGTTATAGCTTATGATTGATGTATCTAACTGATTTAAAAACGGGGAAAACGACCTCTTTTTTCGGGAAAAAAAGAGAGTCTAGATGATTAGAAAAGATCAGAATTTTAATCGGAATAGAACAGGATTCATCGCGGGGCGATAGACTTATCGTGGCGCGACAATGTCCATCGCGGCGCGATAGGACTATCGCGGGGCATTGGTTCTGTCGTCATGTGATGATTTCTAAAGAGAAACAGCCGTACGAAATTTGATTTCCAATAGAATTTGGTTAACAAAATATATACGTATGTCTTTGTATTTTATCGGGATAAGGACTATCATAAGAGAAGTTTATTCGGCTTTGAACTCTTTTGATCTTTATCTTTTTCGGAAAGGATAAATTAGAACCCTCTAGAGACCTCTAGAAGCTCCTAAGGAATCCTAATGGGTCTAGGATTTGGAATATGGTATTTGGACCCTCATATGATCATTGGGTCGTAGGTAAGGTGGACCTAGGTCCGGTTTGGGCTCGGTTTATTATTTTGGCCATAACTTATTTGTTTTAAGTCGGATTTGGGCTAATATGTTGTTGGAAAGCTCTTTTCAATCCCCATCCAATTAATCAATAATTGGACCAGGATTATGGATCAAAATAATCTGGTTTGGATATTTTTATGAGTTGGACATGAAGTGAATGATTTTGGGTTTAAAACATCTTAGGTAAGGTTAGGGATATGGTCAAGGCTTAGGGTAAATTCACGAGACTCTTCAACTCTTTACCAAGTTCGTTAACCAAAGACGTGAAATTTACTCATCACTGTGTTTGGTTTTTGGGGAAACACAATCAGGTGTCTACACATTGTAATCCTAAAAAATACCTTTATAGATATCGAATTTCTATTATGTCCTATGTGCTTCCAAAACACATAAACGAATTACGTAATGCTTGTAATAAAGAAGAACAAATGTGAGTTAGCTGTAATAAAGAAGTTTTTGTAAAAATATGTAATATAATTTAATCTAGAGAGACTCAAGTAGCTAGGCAAACTGACAACTAGTTCCAACAGAAGGATACTTGCTAACAAACAAGATTACAAAATAGAGTAGCCAACAATAATCATCTCATACAGATGATCGGGATATTTGATAAAATTTGATACATTCCCATAACTAAAGCGTGACGATGATCAGATCTTAGTTTATAATGTATTTTTTTAACCAATTAAGCATATCCATATGAGCTTCTTATGCAGCTTGACAGCAGCAGCGTCTTCAGGGTCGTATCTCATTGTCCATCCATGCGTGACTCTAGGATATATTTTGACATATCCATCCATCTATAAAAAACCAAGTAATATCATATTTCTACTGTACCATAATAAATAAATTTTTTCCTGTTGGAATCAAATCATAGCTTTACAAGTGACAACCTTGCAGACGAGTTTTTTCATCTCTTCTCCGAAACAAATGAAGTTCTAACAGATTAATTATCATGGGCCTAACTTACATAGAGAGGTAGTGTACTATTTTATAACTTTAAGACCTAGAATTTACAGCGTTAAACATTGTAATTTTTTTAGTATTATTATCTTCATTTCCTAGGAGAAATTTTTTGCTATGAATGTACATGAAGGATGTGAAGATAGTCTGGTCCAACAAATCAGAGGCACTTCAGTTAAAACGATAACTACCCCAAAAAAGAAGCACTAGTTTTCAAATGGAATCAATTCATGAAACACTATTTAATTATTGTCGCAACACCGTATACAACAACGTAACAAATCTAAAGATAAACATCAGCCACATAATATAGTATGTTATAGTAAAGCAAGCATTATTTTTTGGTATAAACAGAATCTTTGAATAATTTGTCTCAAAAGTATATATGGTCGAAACATACACCACTTGAAGAGCACACATGCTGAACATTGAAGTATGACAATCGACGTAGCTTAGGGCATTTAGCATTCATTGCCTCCTCAAACTGCTTTAGGAGCTCAGGTGGAGTCGCTTGGTCAAACAGCGCCAAGAACAGCAATTGGTACCTTCACCCCTGTCACAATTTAACTGAATTAGTACACTATTTTATTTTTTTACATTGCTTGTTATCAATATGTGAAAATTATAAGAAATGTCTTGATAGCTTTGATTAGAAGAAACGAATGAAGTAATATTTTACTTTAACTAATAAGCAAACTCACTCAACCTCGGAATTAAGATCAAAATAGAAATAAATAATCCTACCTTTGCTCGTTTTTCCGAAAACAATCCCACTTCAGTTTATTCTAAAACAATCCCACATTTAATATGAATATTTTTTAACAATATTTTGACCTACAACTTGTTAAGACCCAGGGGTGGGCGTTGCTTTAAGAGGGACGAGGCTAGGGCTGTTTTTTTTTTTTTTTTTTTTTTTTTTTTTTTTATAATTTTTTTTAATTATTAAAAAATAAAATAAACCTATTAAAAGTCGACACGTGGCAAACAACCTAAGAAAACTGGGTACCAACCGGTCAGGAATTGTTTAACAATATCCATGTGGGATTGTTTTGGAATAAACTGAAAGTTAGGATTGTTTTCGGAAGATTGAGCAAAGGTGAGATTATTTATTTCCATTTTGCAAGTATGGGGTTGAAAAGGCTCATAAATGTTGATTAGGGTAAAAAACACCCTAGCCGCGTGGCTCAATCATAGGGCGCCACGTGTCAGTCCCAGAAAAGGGCAAGTGGGAGCCAATCCCAAGCTGACACGTGGCACATCCTAATTGGTGGGAGTAAAGTTCCCCAACCCAATAAATAGAGTAAAATACCTCATTTATTGGGTATTCACAAATTCCCAAACACAAAAACACAAATACCAACAAGCATTTATTCTCTCTGAATCAGAGAGAAAACCATTTATTTCCGCACTATTCACTTCGTACGAATCCTAACTTGATCGTCGGAGGCGGAACTCCACCCAACCGGAGTTTCGTTGTTTTGCAGGTACACAGCCGGTCAGCAAGCCATTCTCGGAATTGTAACTCTCCCGCAGGACACATAAAAAACCCCGAAACATTTGGCGCCGTCTGTGGGGAGAGTACTTCCAAGATGACTTCCGACTATGTACCGCCTGCTGATGGCAAACGACCTATGGTCGAAGCTGAGGTCCACACGGACCCAAGCAGTGGTGACGATAACGATGTCGAAACCTATATGGCCCCGGATGGGTCATTCAGGTCGCGACATACCCGTTCTCGAGAAATAAGGGAACGGGGATTAGATGTAGTCCATGGCCCCCCAGCCGGCCAGCCTGCTGGGGTACCCCAGGCGGCGGAGGGCTCAGCCCCCGTCACCAGAGACGAACTCATGAAATTCATGACTAGTTTCAAGGGGGAGCTGACGGACATCATCAAGAGGTCTACTGACTCCAACAGGGGTCAGGCGGCTAAGAAGCCTTCTCCCTAAAAGAGGGGGCAGGCGGCAAAGAAGCCTTCTCCCTCAAAGAGGGGGCAGGCGGTAAAAGACCGGGTGCCTACTCCGCACCCTAAGCCGAAGGGGGCGGATGGGCCCCATATTGATCTTTCAAGACTCCGTTTCCCTGAATCAGGGCAACGGAAAGCCATCCGGCAAGTACAGCCGGATGGGTCTAAGAAGACTTACTCCGACGCCCGGATCTTAATCCAGGAAAGGAGAAGTCAGCAGCTGTCTGGGTCGGCTTCCACCTCGACTTTCCCTGACAGCTTCCGTAATACTTCAATGAAGCATTCGGAAACAAACAGAGGAAGTCAGTCGCTCGGAGTGTCCGCGCGCACTGGCCCCCAAGTGATCCAGCCGGCACTGTATGCGCCCCAGCCGCCATACATGCCCTATGGGTCGCCATACATGCAGCCGGGTCTCTTCGGAGGTCAGGCGGCACCCATCTAGTCAGCCGACTGGCAGCTCCGGCTGCTCAACCTGGGTGAGCAGCCGTCAGCCTTCTCCCGGGAAATAGCCGAGGCGGCTCAGCCGACCAAGGTTAAGAATGTGTTGGTAGGTACCTTCGACGGTACCACCAACCCGGAAGATCACCTCATGGCATACACCAACCTCATGTACTTGCAGGGGTTGGACGACGCCGTCTGGTGCAAGTGCTTCCCGGCTACCCTCTTGCATAGCCTAGAGGTGGTTTGGCAACCTCCCAGCTGGGTGCATCAACAACTTCAGAACGTTGGCGTATCTCTTTACATCCAACTTCTCCATGAACATTCCCGCCAAGAAAACTAGCCTCGATCTAGGGGCAGTACAGCAGGGGGAAAAGGAAGGGCTTCGGTCCTACGTCAGGCGGTTCAATCTGACACGAATTCAGATAGCCGGCCTGACGGATGAGGTTGCTTACACAGACTTCTTCAAGGGTCTGAAGGACGGGTCAGTTTTCAAGTTCGACCTTGTCCGGAAAAGGGTTGCTACCCTTCAAGAGGCACTGATGGAAGCTGAAGCCTATATACAGGCGACAGAGCTGTGCTCCATCAGGCAGCCGGCGGACTCTAAGAGGTCCGACCGAAGAGACAGCCGGCCTACCCAGCCGACTGCCAAAGACAAGGGCAAGAGGAAGGAAGTCTGGGCAGCCGACCGTACTGGTCAGCCGTCCCAGAAGAAAGCAGAGAGTTGAGACCGTATGTCCCTAAGTACGAGTTCAACAAAGACCCATCTTCCATCCTCGTGGAGGTCAGGAACCGGATGACTATTGAGAAGACGGCCCCCATGAAAAGTCTCGTTAGCAGCCGGGACAAGAGCAAGTACTGCCAATTCTACGAGGACATTGGCCATGACACCAGTGACTGCTATACCCTCAGGCGGCAGTTGGACCGTCTGGCTGATGAAGGGGCCCTGAGGTCCTACATTATAAAGCCGAAGGGCGGAGCCAAGCAAAGCAAAGGGCATCCGTCCAAAAAGCCGGCTGCCAGCTCTGATACGGATGAAGAACAAATCTTCACCATAGCAGGCGGCTTCGCCGGAGGGGGTCCCACCATCCGGGGGGCTAAAGATAACATCCGGCGTCTGGTCAACTCAGTAGATGAGGGCCAGGCGTCGCCGGATACCTTCCCCGAAGTCCTCGTTTCTGAGAGGGACTGGGGCAAGGTCAGGCGGCCTCATGATGACCCTCTGGTCGTAGAGTGTAAGGTTGCCAATCAGCGAGTAGGCCGGATCCTTATAGATACCGGGAGCTCGTCTGATCTTATCAGCTACCAGTGCCTTGCAAAACTGAAATACAAGCCTGGTAGCATGCAGCCGGCTCCTCATCCCCTAGTTGGCTTCGGGGGAGGAGTAGTGCATCCGGTGGGGAGGATTGACCTACCCATCCGGATGGGCGAGAAGGGGGAAGGACGACATATGGTGGTTAAGTTCCTTGTAGTTGAAGAACTGACCGCCTACAACATAATCTTGGGCCGTCCAACCCTCAATGAGTCCAAGGCAGTCATCATCCCTTCTCTCATGTTGATCAAATTTGAGAGCAATGATGGGACGGTGGGTTCCATGAGCGGTGATCAGAAGACGGCAAGGGAGTGCTACCTCACAGCCGTCAAGCCGACTGTGCACTCAGTCGGCATTAATGAGGAACCCCCCCCCCCTTGTGGAGAAAGCATGGAGGCCGGGCCTGCTCCCTTAGCAGCCGACCAAAAAAGAAAGGCGGACCATCCTTTGGCCGCCAAGAGAGGCAAAAAATAGAAATCACTGATTGGGGAGCGATCAGATGAGTTCCGTCCCCAACCGGCTGGTGAAAACACTGACCTCATTCTGGATGACAGCCGTCCAGAGAGAACCGTCAAGGTGGGGACGGTTGCCTTAGGGGAGTTGGGCGAATCATTGCACCAACTTCTCAAAGAATTCAAAGACATCTTTGCCTTTGAAGTGGACGAGATGCCGGGTATACATCCGGATCTTGCTGTTCACAAGCTCGCCGTGGATCCAAAGAAAAAGCCGGTTAGGCAAAAGAAGAGGAACCACGGCGAAGAGAGATCTCAGGCGGCAGCCACCGAGGTCAAGAAGCTCCTTGATGCCCGGTTCATTCGGCAATGCTACTACCCGGATTGGGTAGCAAACGTTGTTCTTGTCAAAAAACCGAATGGTACTTGGCGGACGGTGTAGATTACACAGATCTGAACAAGGCATGTCCAAAGGATAGCTATCCGCTTCCTAAGATTGACAGTCTGGTTGACTCAACAGCCGGTCATGCCTTGATGAGCTTCATGGATGCCTACTCCGGCTTCCATCAGATACCCTTGTGGAAAAAAGATCAAGAAAAGACGGCTTTCGTCACTGATCAAGGGTTGTTCTGTTATACGGTGATGCCGTTTAGGTTGAAGAATGCGCCTGCCACCTTCCAACGGATGATTAATACGGTCTTCATTAATCAAATCGGAAGGAATGTGGAGGCGTACATTGACGACATGATAGTCAAATCCAAGCAGCAGGCGGATCACCTCGCTGACCTCCGGGAAACTTTCTCAACACTCAGGCGGTATCAAGTGATGTTAAATCCCAAGAAATGCGTCTTTGGTGTTGATTCTGGAAAGTTTCACCCTTTTTTTAATTGATCAAAGAGGGATAGAGGCAAACCCGGACAAGGTACAGGCGGTGATTGACATGAAGTCACCCCGTACTGTCAAAGAGGTCCAGAAACTTACCGGTTGCCTGGCTGCCTTGGGAAGATTCCTGAGCCGGTCAGGTGACAAATGCCTCTACTTCTTCCAAGCTATCAAGAAGAAGACCAGATTTGAATGGGGGGAGAATGCTGAGGCGGCATTCCAGAAACTAAAAGAACATCTTCACTCATTACCCCGGCTGGTTAGCCCCTTAACCAGTGAAGTGTTGTACATGTACTTAGCCGCCTCGGATCATGCCCTCAGTGCCGTACTCCTAGCTGAGCGAGACGGCACACAGCTCCCGGTTTACTTCATAAGCTACGTCCTCCGGAATGCAGAGCTCCGGTACCCCATGGTTGAAAAGTTTGGTCTCGCTTTCTTCATGGCTGTCAAGAAGTTAAAACCATACTTCTTGGCACATCCGGTGGTGGTCTATACCGACCAACCCCTCAAGCGGCCCATGACAACGCTGGACTCATCCGGTAGGCTTCTGAAATGGGCAATTGCCATTCAAAGCTTAGAAATCACCTTCGAGCCAAGAAAGGCAGTGAAGGGTCAGGCGTTTGCCGATTTCATTCTCGAAATGACAAGGCCACCCCAGCCGGATAACACAGATCAGGTCTGGAAGGTGTATGTAGACGGGAGCTCTACAATGAACGGCTGTGGTGCAGGCGTAATTTTCAAATCCCTGGAAGGGGATACTTATGAATATACACTACGGTTCAAATTTCAAGCCTCAAATAACGAGGCAGAATATGAAGCCTTGCTAGCCGGTATCCGCATGTGTAAGGCAGCAGGGGCAAGAAAGATTGACGCCTGCTCAGATTCTCAATTGATCGTCAGCCAATTCAATGGTGACTTCGAGGCCACCCACCCGGCGATGATCAAATACTTGCAAGCGGTCAAAGAAGAGGCCGGGAAACTTGACGAATTCAAACTAAGTCAGGTGCTCTGGTCAGAAAACAACCAGGCGGATGCGTTGTCCAAACTGGCCTCATCCGCCACATCTGATACGCCAAGGTTAGTCTTCTGGGAAGTCATGGAAAAAAGAAGTATTGAGCATGATCCCATTGGAGTTCTGGACCGAAGCTTTACCTGGATGGACCCCATCCGAAATTTCCTAGCACACGGCATCCTGCCGGATGCTCCATCTGAGGCGGCGTTGTTGAAAAAACGGGCAGCCAGTTTTGAAATGTTCTAAGGAGAACTCTTCCGGAAAGGATATCTCCAGCCGCTCTTAAAATGTGTAACCCCGGGAAAGGGAAAGGAGGTCTTGGAAGACCTGCACTCAGGCTTTTGTGCATCACACATAGGCGGCAGGTCCCTGGCCAAGAAAGCCAGGCGGCAGGGATATTTTTGGCCGAATCTTGAATCAGATGCCATGGATTTGGTGAAGAGGTGTGACAAGTGCCAGAAATTTGGCCGGCTCATCCACCGTCCGGCAACCGACCTGACGGCCATCTACAGCTCGGTTCCATTTGCAAAGTGGGGCATGGACATTTTAGGACCATACACGCCAGCCTCAGGCGGGCGTAGGTACATCTTAGTGGCTGTAGACTACTTCACCAAATGGGTGGAAGCAGAGGCGGTCAAGGGCATTAAAACAAAGGACGTTATCTCCTTCATCTGGAGAAACATTATCACCCGGTTTGGGGTGCCTATGTCCATGGTCTTTGACAACGGTCCTCAGTTTGAAACTTCTATACTCAAGAGTTGGCTAGGGGATCAAGGAATCACCCACTGCTTTGCATCCGTAGGCCGTCCTAAAGCAAACGATCAAGTTGAGGCCTTCAACAAACTCATCTCAGACGGCATAAAAAAGAAAATAGAACAGGCTGGTGGTCTATGGGCAGACGAATTGCCACATGTTCTATGGGCCATCAGAACAACTGAGAAAGGGGCAACCGGTGAAACCCCGTTCCTCATGACATACGGCACTGAAGCCATCTTGCCAATTGAATTGTATGAGCCAACACTTCGAGTCATGCTTTATGGCGAAGAGGCTAATTGGGAGGCCATGCGGCTAGCATTGGATTCTCTCCCGGAGCGCAGGGCAATGCCGCCTTGCGTCATAAGATATACCGTCTGAGAATGACGAGAGCCCATAACAAACGGGTGCACAAGCGGCCCCTTAAAGTGGGTGACTTTGTTTTGAGGAAAATGGAGGCAACCGGTAGGGCAGATGAGCAAGGAAAGCTAACCCCAAATTGGGAAGGACCCTACCGGATTACCGAAGAAGTCAGAGGTGGTACCTACCGCCTGGAAACTCCAGACGGTAGACAGCTACCCAGAACTTGGAATGTAGATAACTTAAAAAGTACTACTTCTGATAATTTGTAATAAAGTATCAATAAAAGCTTTATTCTCCATTTGTATCATGTCGCAACTGTGCAATGCACAGCCGACACTTACTTGTCTAAATACTTGCATATATTTATTTGTAATTGTGCAAAGCACAGCCGGATACTCATCCGGATACTTCAAAGACCCATGCGTAATACGCAACCGGGCACTTATAAAACTAAACCGTCTGTCCGAAAAGGCAGACATCCGGCGATCTGAATTTGGCTTCAGTCGTCGAAGAGAACATCTCCCATATGGGTGGTACATTGTTCTAGGATCATAACTCAACATCCAGTTGAATGATTCCCCAAATTCAAGATACAGCCGTCTATTACCCAAAGGTAATGCAGACGCCGCTTTAAATCTTGGAGCCCCCGACGTAGCTGGCTTTCAAAGAAATCCCTACAGGGGCATGCACATAAATTGCCTACACTATTAAACCGTCTGTCCAAAAAGGCAGGCATCCGGCGTTTTGAATTTGGCTTCAATCGTCGAAGAGAACATCTCCCATCCGGGTGGTACATTGTTCTAGGATCATAACTCAACATCCAGTTGAATGATTCCCCAAATTCAAGATACAGCCGTCTATTACCTAAAGGTAATGCAGAGGGCGCTTTAAATCTTGGAGCCCCCGACGTAGCCAGCTTTAAAAGAAAGCCCTACAGGGGCATGCACATAAATTGCCTACACTATTAAACCGTCTGTCCAAAAAGGCAGGCATCCGGCGTTTTGAATTTGGCTTCAATCTTCGAAGAGAACATCTCCCATCCGGGTGGTACATTGTTCTAGGATCATAACTCAACGCCAGTTGAATGATCCTTCGAATTCAAGATACAGGCGCCTATTACCCAAAGGTGATACACGCGGCGTCTAAAATCTTGAAGCCCCAAAAGTAGCCGGCTTTCAAGAAAAAGCCCTACGGGGGCACGTGCATAATTTGCCAAACTTCTTTTAAACTGTCTGTCCAAGATGACAGACACCCGGTGCTCATGACTACGCCAGTGGAATGACCCCCTAATCTTTTGACCCAAACGCCTATTACCTAAAGGTAATACATACGGTGTTAGTATCTTAAAAAGCCCATGTAGCCGGCTTTCCCAGAAAGGCCATACAAGCGGCTCTTATCACACTTGGTCATTTCCAAGAGCAATACTGACGGTTCAACTTTCTGAAATCCTATGTAGTCGGTCTTAATTTAAAGACCCTACAGACGGAATTTTGCAAAGACGGATGTTATTGCATCCGGTTCAGCTAAAGACGGATGGTTATATGGACGGCTGCATGATTGAAGTTGGATTTACTTCATCCAAGCACCCGTCCAGGGGCAACAGACCCTATGCATCCGGCAAACTAGTTATAATTGCAAAATTAAATTGAAGTGCAAAATTAAAAAGAGATATCTCAGAAATCCGGCACAGCCGGTAAATGTACTAACCATCAAATAACCTCGACAAAAATTGTCAAAAATTGTTAACCGGACCCATGTCCGGGAAAAGATACAAAAGCTACACGGCACACAGGCCGGTTGTTCGAACAGAGTAGAGGAAAAGAGGAGAAAGCTATGGTTAATGCTGCTGCTGCTGTTGCTGGGCTGGGGCCGGTTGAGAAACATCCGGCTGATCTGGTACGGTTGAGGGAGGCACTTGTTCCTCAAGGACTTGGAGTTCAACCTCGTCCGTCGTCAGGTCTTCTACCTGATCATCCCCCAAGCCGGCCCACTCCTCGAAAGGAGCCGGCTTCTCCAAGCCCTGAGCTTGAGCATCGAAGAGTTCTGAGGCATACTTGTACCTCAGATCAAAATAAGCAAAGTCGAGCTCCGGATGGACCAGCTACCAAGCGACCTTCAAGCGCTCTTCGTTGTCTTGCTCATTCTCAGCAATTAGCCGAGCCTGCTCAGCCGCCAGCTGTTGGTTGAACTCCGCCTGGGCTTGTGCCTTGGCCCTAGCCGCCTCCTCCTTCACCCGGTCAACCTCAGCCTTGAGGTGATCCCGCTCCTGGGCAGCCTCCTTCAAGTCATTAATGGCTGTTTCCAGCTCAGTTACCTTGAGGGCGGCCTCATCAGCCCTTTTGTTCGCAGCGTCAGCAGCAGCCGTTAGTTGGTTGACAATCTCCTCCTGTTTCAACTCCCGGCGTTTAATCTCAAGGTCAAACATAAGTGTATTATATTGATGGACATCAATAAGGTCGGCTGCCCTCTTCTGGGCATCCCTTACCTCGTCCTGCTTCTTTCGAAGAGGGGTCCGGAGTCCATCAACCCTTAGTAGGACCTGCAATGCACCCGGCAAAAATGTTAGACAATTTGCATAATCAAATCAGACAGAAGCAATAATTGCAAGAAAATACCCCATCCGGTATTTACCTCAGCAACCAGGGCACTGATTCTGTCAATGTTGACCTGGTTTATACCCGGTACCGCCTCCTTCTCGGACCGGGTAATGGTCCTCACCATCCGTTTGGCGTATCCTTGAAGATCCGGCCAACGGGAAACATCTGCATCAAGAGACGTATGGGTTAAGTATTGAGCATAAGCGCCTCCTACGTTCTGCCGGCTGGCAGGAGAGTCCCCGGACTGGGTAGCTTGGGACTTGACTCTAGCAGGTCCAAGCGGCCAGGGGGGTTCAAAGGCAAAGTCCATACCTTGATTTTCAGGTGGAGGGGCTGAAACCTCCCCAGCCGCACCAGAACCGGATGCCACAGAAATCATCCGGTCAGTAGACCCGGTGTTTAAACTGGGAGTGGCAGACAGGGATTTGCCACCCGTCTGTTTTTCGGAGGCGGTGGCCTGGAGACCTCAGCCGGCCTTTTCATTAGTGCCCTTAGAGAACGGGGAACAGTCTGACTCCCCGACTGCAAAAATAAAGTATACAGTTAGTACTGATCCCACAAGAGATGGAATTGCAACTGCTAAAAGGATATACATCCGGCATTTGCTTAAAGGATATACATCCGGCATTTGCCTAAAGGATATACATCCGGCATTTGCCTAAAGGATATACATCCGGCATTTGCGTAAAGGATATAAATCCGGCATTTGCCTAAAGGATATACATCCGGCATTTGCCTAAAGGATATACATCCGGCATTTGCCTAAAGGATAAACATCCGGCATTTGCGTAAAGGATATAAATCCGGCATTTGCCTAAAGGATATACATCCGGCATTTGCCTAAAGGATATACATCCGGCATTTGCCTAAAGGATAAACATCCGGCATTTGCCTAAAGGATATACATCCAGCATTTGCCTAAAGGATATACATCCGGCATTTGCCTAAAGGATATACATCCGGCATTTGCCTAAAGGATATACATCCGGCATTTGCCTAAAGGATATACATCCGGCATTTGCCTAAAGGATATACATCCGGTATTTGCCTAAAGGATATACATCCGGCATTTGCTTAAAGGATGCACATCCGGTATTTGTTAAAATGCATGCAGACGGAAATACTCATCCGGTGCTTACCCCATCATTTTTGGCTGCCAGCTCGGCCCTCTTTTTCTCAAGGAAATCCTTGCGGACTTCCCATGCTGGTTTAACTGGTGTTCTCTCCGGAGGCACCATGTCTAGACCTTTCTCTGCAAAAAAGAACAACAAATTAATAGGCAGGAGTGATACAGATGGTTAAAAAGATGCCGGTTGTAAATAAAACTACGTCTGCTAAACATGGTACTCAAACCACAGGCGGACAAGAAGGCGTCATCCTTCATCCATTCCGGATGCGGTACCCACCGGCTAGGTACAATGGCCTCGGTTCCATCAGCCAGAGGCACCGTTGTCTTCTTAAAAAGACCCGGCTCCATTATTTGGTCCCAGGCGTCTGCCGGGACCCTTGGTAAGGCACACTTCCTCCCCAGAAGTGTCGGATTCTTGTTGTAGAGCCTCAGCCGGCGATTCATTGGAAGAGAGGGAGATGAGACCAAGTAGAACTTGCTCTTCCAGTTGCTCCACTTTGACAGCTTGTCAAGCGTCATTAGGAACTCCGGATGCGTGGTAAGAGTATACCACGCATTCCATCCGCCAGGAGCCCGACTGAGATAATGCATATGGGCAAACGCCTCCCAGCAAGGCGTAACCTCCTGCATCTCGCAGGCGGCGATGTACCCAAGAATGTTGACCCAGGAGTTGGGCGTTAACTGCCATACTCCCAGGTCATATCCCCTCAGAATAGCCCGGATGGCCCAGTGTAAGGGAAACCGGAGGCCTGCCCTAAATGCTGCCTCGTAGCAACCAAAGTAGTTGTCCGCATGGGGGACCGAGTCGTCCCAGACTACGGTTGCGTTTGCAGGCGGCACAATCACTTCCCATCCGTCCCCCACCGGATGCTTCGCCAAGAATGTCGGGAAGGTGGCGTTTAGGGTTACCAGGTCCCGGGCGCTGACGGACGCCTCCTGGGGGTTATTTACTGAAGGCCATTTATAGGCCTCTTCGTCTTCAATGGGGGCATCCGGTACCCCGGCTGATTCTGATCTGCCGGATGACTGGGCAGGTCCTTCTGCCCCGGAGCTCTCTGGCTCCTCTAAAATGTGATCCCCGGGTGTACTAGGGGTACCCGGTCGGTCGTATGGCAAGTCCTCAACCGGAGCATCGGCTGAGTCCCCAAACTAGTACTCTGGGTCAATGGCCGTCCATCTAGTCCGAGCCATCCGGTCCTGCACATTAACAGAGACGGTTGGAATCTCAGAAGACCTAGGGTGGTCCAACGACCCCCAGACGGCACCCCCAGTCCTAGACTCTGCCGTGTCCGGCGACCGGTTGGTTTTGGCTCTAGGTCGTGTCGTGTGTGTGCTTGGTGAGTCCATTTACTACCAAAAGACTATGCAACCGGTAAAAAGAAGAAAGAATGTACAAGGGGGTAGGGACGGTACCTTGTGTTTTAAAGTTGGAGAAAATCTTTCAAAAGGTGCTACTGACAAATGGTCCAGACGGTTGCCCGGATGATCTCCCTGCAAATAAGCACCCGAAATAGATGAAAATTTGCCCAAAAGCACCCCAGACGGATATGTTCGGATGGGGCTCTATTGAAAAGGAAACGGCAAAATGAAAATTTGCCCAAAAGCACCCCAGGCGGAGATGTCCGGATGGGGCTCTATTAAAAACAAACGGCAAAATGAAAATTTGCCCAAAAGCACCCCAGGCGGAGATGTCCGGATGGGGCTCTATTGAAAAGCAAACGGCAAAATGAAAATTTGCCCAAAAGCACCCCAGACGGAGATGTCCGGATGGGGCTCTATTGAAAAGCAAGCGGCAAAATGAAAATTTGCCCAAAAGCACCCCAGACGGATACGTCCGGATGGGGGTCTATTGAATAGCAAGCGGCAAATTAAAAATTTGCCCAAAAGCACCCCAGACGGACAAGTCCGGATGGGGGTCAATTGAGAGCTTTTGAGAAAAATTGGAAGATCAGCCAAAGATACCCCAACCGGTTTTTACCGGATGAGGGTCGTTTGAAAGCAAAGAAAGAAATCCGGTTGATCAGGCAATTTTGTGAAAAATGGAACACAAGTACCCCAGGCGGTTACTAACCGGATGGGGGTGGTTCAACAGCAAAAACCAAAAAACCGGGTGAGTAGGCCAAATTAAGAAAAAAGCTAAATGACGTCCAGGTACCTCAAGCGGTGATGAGCGGCTGTTCAGAACTTTGACGGTTGACTCAGGCGTTCGTAGAGGCTTGAAGCAGATGCAACCCAGGCGCAATGACGGTTGATTAGAAAGAAGGTTGACGGTTGTGAATAAAAGCAGCCGGTATCAGAGCTCTTTTTTCTAAGGATTTTTGGAATTTGCAAGTGGCGCGAATGATGGGAGAAAGACTTCTTTTATAGAAGTGAGGGGAGACGAAGCGTCACTTCCCCTGTCTCAAGTTCAAAAAATTGGGGGGAAAAGGCGAACCGTCACCTCCCCCTTTTAAAAAAAAAAATGGAGGGAAAAAGACCAACCGTCTCCTCCCCTCATTATGACAACTGTCACAGCAATGTTGTGTGGCATGCCATGTCACAGATGCCACGTGGCACCCCACGTGTCATCTGTGAGGGGCAAATGATTAGGGTAAAAAACACCCTAGCCGCGTGGCTCAATCAGAGGGCGCCACGTGTCAGTCCTAGAAAGGGCAAGTGGGAGCCAATCCCAAGCTGACACGTGGCACATCCTAATTGGTGGGAGTAAAGTTCCCCAACCCAATAAATAGAGGAAAATACCTCATTTATTGGGTATTCACAAATTCCCAAACACAAAAACACAAATACCAACAAGCATTTATTCTCTCTGAATCAGAGAGAAAACCATTTATTTCGCACTATTCACTTCGTACGAATCCTAACTTGATCGTCGGAGGCGGAACTCCACCCAACCGGAGTTTCGTTGTTTTGCAGGTACACAGCCGGTCAGCAAGCCATTCTCGGAATTGTAACTCTCCCGCAGGACACATAAAAAACCCCGAAACAAATGCTATTATTCCTAATGAAAGACTATTTTAAAAAGGATAATCAAATCATTATTAGTTATTGTGTTAACTGTATAATCCCTTGATTTACTCGTTAGGTTAATAGTCAAAGATATCCCTACTCTTTAGGTCGATATTCAAAGATATCTCTAACTCTTAACTGATATATCTAGACAAATGTACCTAGTCATATTTTATTGTTTACTTATGCACTATATACTCTTGTATACTCATTAATATAATTCAAGCATTCCAACATTCTCTTTCTCATAACTCTATCATACGGAGTATTAGGCCAAGATTAGATAATCCAATTATGTTGTACGCAGTTAATATGAAAGTCCTATGGTTTATGATAAAAAGTAAAACTTAACAGCGCAAAAACTAAAATTTCAAATACAAATCACAATGTGAAAATGATGGCATGTTACCAAAGAATGTTAACGAAGATATAATATTATAAGATAAACATACAGCGATTTGATATCATCCAGAGTAACAAATGAAGGATCTAGGAGCGCCGCTGCTTGTACATATCCATCACTTTGTGCTAGTTATGTTTAGGGTAAAAATACCCTAACACATGGAGCAGTCAGGTCGTGACATGCGTCACCCTAGGAGACGCCCAAAATGGGACAACTAGGATAAGACACGTGAAAAATGGCGGCCTTTATGGGCTCAAATCTTGAGGCGTCGTAAAAACGACGCAACCCAATTACCTAGGTTGAATGACCTAGGTAAGGGCACTAATTCCCATGCCCTATAAATAGGGACATTTATTACCTTGAGAAGGGCACCTTGATTTTATTACAGCAATCATTGAATACAATATTCTCTTACAACAGAGAAAACACCAGATCTAGGGATCCGAGAAGATTCACTTCACTTTCCGCATTTTACTCCGCTTTGACACGTACTTACTTGATTGTCGGAGGTGGAACTCCGAACAACCGGAGCTTCTGTTTGTTGTAGGTACAAACGTCCAAAGATCCAATCTTAGAGTTGTAACTCTCCCGTAGGACACACGATCCCGTAACATTTGGCTCCGTATTTGGGGAGAGTACTTATAAGATGGCATCTCAAGAACCTGTACCGCCTCCAAAGGATAGACGTCTGGATGGAGCAAAGGCCCATTTGGACCATGATACTGAGTCAAAATCAGAGGTCAAAGTGCAAACGACCGCAAATGGTTCCTTCATCACGAAACACATCCGCTCTAGAGACAAAAAGGAGCGGGATGCTAGCAAGGCTAGTGCGAGCAAGTCAGTCGGCAAGCCTCAGGCTGAAAATTCGACTGCTCACATCACTTATTCGAAATTCTTGAAGTTTATGACAAACTTCAAGGGAGAGATGAAAGACTTAATCAAGAGTCAGGCGGCTGGTCCAAGCAAGGGTCAGTCGGCCAAGAAGCCTTTTCACACTGAGAAATCCAAGAAATTCAAGGACAGGGAACCCACTCCACATCCCAAGCAGAAGGAGGGGGCCAGGCCCTTAATTTACTGGACGAAGTTTCGTCTCCCTGAGGCGTCAAAAAGGAAACCCATCCGGCATATAGAGCCGGATGGAAGCAAGAAAACTTACACCGATGCTCGGCAAATCGTCGAGCACAGGAAGAACCAGCAATTGTCTGACACGACATCAAAGACGACTATGGCAGACAGCTTCAGGGATACCTCGTTGAGGTATTTCCATTAAGAGCATGAGCATCCGACAATCAGCCCATCCGGTAGAACAGGTCCCCATGTGATCAGCTCGGCACCGTATGTACCCCATCAACCATACGACTCGTTTGCTCAACCTTTTCAGCAACTTGCCCTCTTCGGGGGTTAGGCAGCTTATCAAGTCCAACCCTTGGACTGACAACTCCGTCTGCTAAGGCTTAGAGAACAACCTTTTGCGTTTTCCAAGGAAATAACCGAGGTGGCACAACCGGCCAAGGTTAAGAATGTTTTGGTTGGTGCCTATGATGGCACCACCAACCCAAAAGATCACCTAATGACATATACCAACTTCATGTATCTATAGGGGTTGGATGATGCTGCATGGTGTCGGTGCTTCCCAGCTACACTGAAGGGCATTGCCTTGTAGTGGTTCGGCAAGTATTAACAACCTGCCGTCTGGGTGCATTAACATCTTCAGGACGCTTGAGTTCCTATTTGCCTCTAACTTCTTAATGAATATACCGACCAAAAAGACAAGTATTGACTTGGTTGCGGTTGTTCAAGGAGACCATGAGGGGCTCCACTCATATGTCAGGTGGTTCAAGTTGGAGAGAATCTAGATTCAAGGGCTGCCTGATGAAGTTGCTTTCACATACTTCTTTAAGGATATGAAGGACGGATCACAATTCAAGTTCGATCTTGTCCGAAAGATAGTGTTCACTCTTCCAGAGGCGCTGAGGGAGGCAAAGGCCTACATACAGGCATCTGAACTCTGCTCCTTTAGCAAGCAGTCAGACTCAAAGAGGTTCGAGAAACATAAAGGAAGTTGGCAAGATCAGCCGACTCAAAAAAATGAAGAGAGCAAAAAGAGAAAAGAATGAAGTTTGGGCGGTCAACGATTCTAGTCAGTCGTCCAAGAAGAAGAAAAAAGAATTTAAGTCGTATGTTCCCAAGTACTAGTTTAACAAAGACTGCTATTCCATACTCATGGAAATTAAAGACCGGGGAAGCTTTGAAAAGCCCTCGACAATGAAAGGTCTGACAAAGAACCGTGACAAGAGCAAGTACTGCCATTTCCATGAGGACATAGGCCATGATACCAATGACTAGCCACAAGCATTTGTTGGAGAAATTGGCTGAGAAAGGATTGCCGAAATCCTACATTCTTAAGTCCAAGGTGACTCAAAAGATGGACCCTAAGCAACCGTCCAAAAAAGCAGCAAAAGCTGACAGTGGCTCGGACACAGATTCATACGTGATCTGCGTCATTGCAAGCGGCTATGCTTCAGGTGGCCCAACTATTAGAGGCACCAAGGACCATGTCAGAAAAATGATCAACTCTGTTGACGATGGTCAGACGTCTGCTGGGACATTCCCTGAGGTTGTCATAACTGAAAAGGATCGGGGCAAATTCCGTCGGCCGCATGATGACCCCATGGTTGTCGAATGCAAAGTTGCCAACCAAAAGGTTGGTCGGATCCTTATTGATACCGGCAGTTCGTTTGCTATAATCAGTTGGCAGTTTGTCAAAGCTGAAGTTCAACCCCAGCAGCATGCATGAGGTCTCGCACCCCTTGGTTGGTTTTGGGGGTTGAGTCATACACCCAGTCGGCCGAATTGATTTATCTATCCGGCTGGGTGAAAAGGGAAAGGAGCGGAATATGATCGTCCAGTTCTTGGTGGTAGATTGCTGATTGCCTATAATCTCATTATAGGCCGTCCGATTCTAAACAAATCCAAGGCCATCATAATCCCCTCCCTCATGCCGATGAAGTTTGAAAGAGATGATGATAGCGTCGGGTCTCTAAGAGGAGATCAGAATGTAGCACGAGAGTGCTACCTCTCAAACGTCAAGCCTACTGCAGTCGGTTGGGAATCTGAGACGATCGACTTGGATGAAGAGAAGACCAACAGGCGGCACGTCCCCAGCCGGCTGGAGAGCACATTGACATCGTTCTGGATGAGACACGTTTAGAACGAACTGTAAAGGTAAGGACAGTTGCTTTTGCAAATATGGGAGCAGACTTACAAAATCTGTTAAGAGAATTTAAAGATATCTTTGCTTTTGAAGTGGAAGGGATGCCAGACATCAGCCTGGATCTTGCTGTCCATAAACTCGCCGTTGCCCCAAAGAAAAGCCTGTCAGGCAAAAGAAAAAGGAATCACGGCGAGGAGAAAAGTCAGGCGGCAGCTGCCAAAGTAAGGAGGCTGCTGGACATCGGGTTCATTCGGCAATGTCATTTTCCCAAATGGGTAGCCAATGTTGTTTTGGTCAAAAAGCCGAATGGGACCTAGCGCATGTGTGTTAATTGCACAGATAAGAACAAGGCATGTCCGAAGGATAGTAATCCGCTTCCAAAGATCGACGGTCTGGTCGACTCTATAGCCGGACATGCCGTGATGAGTTTTATGGACGCCTATTTAGGCTTTCACAGTATACCCTTGTGGAAGAAAGATCAAGAAAATACGGTATTTGTCACTGATCAGGGGTTATTCTATAACACAGTGATGCCTTTTTGCTTGAAAAATGCACCTTCTACATTCCAACGCATGATAAATGCGGTCTTCATTAACCAGATTGGTAGGAATGTATAGGTGTACATTGATGACATGATAGTCAAATCCAAGCTATAGACAGATCACCTTACTAACCTCTGAGAAACCTTCACCACACTCAGGCGGCATAAGGTCATGCTCATTCCTAAGAAGTGTGTCTTTTGTGTTGAGTCTGGGAAGTTTTTCGGATTTTTGATTGATAAAAGGGGGATAGAGGCAAACCCAGAGAAGGTACAAGCGATTATTGAGATGAAAACACCCCGCATTGTCAGAGAAGTATAGAAACTAACCGGTTTCCTGGCGGCATTGGGGAGATTCCTTAGCCTATCAGGTGACAAATGCCTCTATTTCTTCCAAGCTATCAGAAAGAAAACAATGTTCGAATGGAGGGATGATGCTGAAGCGACTTTTCAGAAATTGAAAGAGCATTTGCACTCCTTGCCAAGGTTTGTAAGACCTTTGCCAAAGGAGACACTTAACATGTATTTGGCTGTCTCAGATCATGCTCTTAGTGTTGTTCTCCTTGCCGAGAGAGACGACAATCAGCTCCCGATCTATTTCGTTATCCACATTCTTTGAAATGCAGAGATCCCGTACTCGACGGTTGAAAATTTTGCCTTGCGCTATTCAAAGCCGTCAAGAAGTTGAGACCATACTTTTTGGCACATCCGATGGTAGTCTACACTGACTAACCACTTAAGCAGCCAATAACAACCTTAGAGTCATCCGGCCAAATGATCAAATGGGCTATCGAAATTCAGAGTCTTGAATCACCTTCGAACCAAGAAAGGCGGTGAAGGGTCAAGCATTTTCTAACTTCATCGTAGAAATGATACGTTCGGTAGAGTCGGAGAACTTGGATCAGGTTTGGAAGGTGTATGTAGATAGGAGCTCTACTATGAACGTATGTGGTGCAGGAATTATATGTCAGTCTCTTGAAGGAGACAAATATGAATATGCACTACAGTTCAAGTTTCAAGCTTCAAATAACGAAGCTGAGTATAAAGCCCTACTAGCCGACATCCACATGTGTAAGGCGGCTGGGGCAATGAAAATTGATGCATATTCTGATTCTTAGTTGGTCATTAGCTAATACCATGGTGACTATGAGGCCATCCATCCGACTATGATCAAATACCTTCAGGCGATTAAAATTGAGGCTGAGACACTTGACAAATTTTATCTAAGTCAGGTGCCTCGGTCAGAGAATAATCAGGCGGATGCTCTGTTAAAATCAGCATCATCCGCCGCCTGTGACACTCCTCGGTCGGTCTTTTCGGAAGTTATGGAAAAACGAAGTATTAAAGAAGATCCCATTAGTGTACTCGACAAGAGCTCAATCTGGATGGACGACATCCGGGCCTACCTGCTAGACGACACTCTACCGGATACTTATCCAGAAATGGTTGCCATGAAAAGGCGGGCGGCCGACTTTGAAATCCACAAAGGAGATTTATTCAAGATGGGTTTCCAAAAGCCACTCTTGATATGAATCACCCCAGAAAGGGGGCATGAAATTCCGGAAGACTTGCATCAAGGCTATTGTGCCTCACATATAGGCGGCAGAGTTCTAGCAGCAAGGGCCACACGGTAAGGCTACTTTTAGCCGACTATGAAATTAGACGCTAAGGAAATGGTGAAAAAGTGTGACAAGTGTCAGCGGTTCGACAAACTTATACACCGTCCGACAACTGATCCGACGACAATTCATAGCCTAGTATTATTTGCGAAATGGGGCATGGATATCTTGGGTCCATATACACATGTGTCAGGCCAGAGGCGGTATATATTAGTGGTTGTTGACTACTTCACCAAATGGGTTGAAGCAGAGGCAGTCAAAGGCATAAAGACAAAGGATGTCATATCTTTCATTTGGAATAACATCATCACCCGGTATGGGTTCCCTATGTCTATGGTCTTTGACAATGGCCCTTAGTTTGAGACGCCTAACCTTCAAAATTGGTTAGTAGATCAAGGAATTTCCCACTGATTTGCTTCAATTGGCCGACCCCAAGCAAACGGCCAGGTTGAAGCAAACGACAGTAAAAAGAAAATTGAAAGAGCTGGCCAGGTTGAGCTTTATGAGTCGACTCTTCGAGTCATGTTATATGATGAAGAGGCTAATTGGGAAGCCATGCGACTGGCATTATACTTATTACCCGAACGCCAGGGCAATGCTGCTTTGCGCCATGAAATCTACTGTCTGAGAATGACAAGATCCTAGAACAAAATAGTACACAAACGACCCTTTAAAGTGGGGGACTTTGTGTTACGTAAAATGGAGGCAACCGGTAGGGCCAATGAGAAATGCAAGTTGACACCCAATTGAGAAGGTCCCTATCTGATCTATGAAGAAGTCAGAGACGACACCTACCGCCTGGAAACACCAGAGGACAGGAAGCTAACTAGAACTTGGAATGTAGGTAACTTAAAAAAGTATTGCTTCTAAGCCTTGCCCATTTTGTAAATGAAAAGCTTAATGAGAATTGCCTTTTGTTTCAATTTTTGTTTTTCCTTTATTGTACTATTAGATACGGCTCCCTATGGGAGAAGTATCGTCTGTGCTATGTACAGACGGCAAATCTAATTCATTCGTCCATTTTTATAGAGTGAGGCACATTCGGCGACATCCATTTGGGTGACTTCGCTCACAGCGAGCATCTCCCATTTGGGTGGTACATTGCTCTATAAACTTGGTCCTCTAACGTTTAAGTTGACTGCCCAAATTGGAATGGTACACAGACGTTTGTAATTGCCATCTTAACCAAAACGAATGAAGGCCGCCTGCCCTATTTGAAAGGAGACATCCTCAGACTACATGGTTAATCTAATAATTAACTAAAATTGGTTAAGTCTCTCAAATGTTGGGACTAACTAATACAAATGGACCAAGACACCGCCTGCCCTATGGGCATCAAACGGCCATTAACCACTTAGTTTGCGTTCCACAATTGTTGAACAAGATAAGTCATTAGGCTAAATCTGTCTGAAACACAGACCGCAACGGGAGCCGCCTTCCCTATGGAATCTCTGGCGGCCACATTCGATTATCGCTCAATAAATGAGTTCTAATTTCGAACTTATCAATATTCTACTTTGCAAATTTGCAGCTCAGGACTGTTCGGTCTTATTGGTGAGAAGTAAATTCTAAGTCCAGCGATGTAGATGGCCTGCCCTAAGTGAGTTAGGCGGCCTATAGCCGTCTACATTTTCCCTTTCTTTGACCCGTTGGTCTTTAAAAGATTAAAAGTCTAAGTCTAAGACTTAGCTATAATTCTTGATTTTACAACGCTAAGTCTAAGACCTGATGTAGCTAATGGCCGTCTGTAAGCCAAAAAGTTACCGTCTGCTCGACGGACGACTGTCCACTTGGTTTGGGGCAATCACATAGTGATTGATTGACCTAGAAATTAGTCATACTCTCTTTCAGTATCAAAAATTTCTAAGTCAATCAACCCACTTTTAAAACTAACTGCACAACCGTCTAGGGGCAAGAACATCTGGTATACTTGGGTCGCATGTATGGATTGTGGCAAAAATACGTAGTCAATTCATTAATGCATAGCAAAAAATTCATTAACTTGAAAAACTGGAAAAATTGAAGCAAACCGACTACACAGTCAGCATATTCATTTAAATTAAAAGCAACACTACTGTCGGTAAGAAAGTTAATATTGTTAAAACGGCATCACAATCGGTAAAATACAAGAACCCTCGGCACACAGGCCATAAAAGAAAGTGATGGCCATCTGGACAAAAAAAAACATACATCAAGCTTAATCATGTTGAGGAGGGAGCTGCTCATCTTTGAAAGTTGGCTCTTCAACGTCATGGGTCGACTATTCTTGATCATACTCTTGCTCCTTCTCATTCTCAACCATCTTCTCATCCACGGCTGCCTCGAGCTGTTGGGCATCAATTTCATTCGTGGCCGCCTCATATTGATACTCCCAGATGAAGTAGTCGTCATCCGGGATCGAAAGGTCATTTTCATGCGGGTAACACAATCGGCCTCGTTCTCGGCAATCAACTATGCCTTCTCCTCTTTGGCCTTGGCCTTAAGCTCTGCCCGAAGCCGGATCTCCTGGTTGGCCAACTCACCCTTAGAGTCTCATTCTGAGTGTGGAGGTCGTGCGCCTCTTGATCAGCGTTCCCCAGGACTTTGAGGTGGGACTTAGCCGTTTTAAGTTCGGCCTCTAAGTTAGCCACCTTCTTGTTGGCCGCACCCAAATTGGCCCTGACCTGCAAATTGGCCTCTGTTTGTGAATATAGGACATCACGAGTAAGTATATCATTTTTCATGGTGTCAAACTGAGCTCTGTCAAGTGCAGAGGCGGCCCGCTCTTTGGTGCTTTTTACCTCTTTTTGCTTGTCGGCAAACGACTTTTTGAGCCCGTCCACCCGCAACATAGTCTGCATCCGACAAAAACAATTTGTTAACGTATAGTGGGCATAAAGGTTGGAAATGTTGGACAACTTAAGTCAATTTACCTCGGCAAGCCGAGCAGTGATGGCGTCGAAATTGAGGGTCCTAACACCCCTCACGGACGCCCTCTTAGCTGGGAGACGACCTTTAGCATGTTCATGGTGAACTACTGTACATCCGGCCTCTGGCTTACATATGCACATTGAACACCTTGTAAGTACTTGACATAAGCTCGACCCACAGACGGAGAATCTTTAGAGCTGCTGGGCGACTGCTGATAGGAATTGACCCTGCAAGGGAGAGGGTTAAAGGCTGTGATACCTTGAGGGCCAGTGTAGGCGTCATTCGAAGCGGGCCTACGTTAGCATGTTGTGAATATGCTTGGCACTCATAGGAAGTGGGAATTGACATACGATTAGGGACATGATTAGGGACAAAGCAAAGTAGGGAGGCGCCAACAAGTTTTTAAGGAACTTGTAAACCGTTCACGGATCATTTAAGGCAACCACGAATAAGGGACAACGAAAGGCAACAACGATTAACCTGTGAAGGTTACACCCCATTCATCATCCATGAGATTATTAACTCCATATGGTTCAGAACCACGAAAGGAGGATCGGGGATGATGGTACGAAGTGAGTCATGGAGTCAAGTTCGCCCGTATTGGCCTCTACTCGATTTTTATTACGAAAAGTAATTCTTGCGATTTCAAAAGCATGCAAACAAAGATTCAATTTGCTCCAAACTAATATTAGGCTAAATTGGTTGAATATGTAACACATAATTCTAAAATATTGTGATAACTTGATTAAACAACAAGATTAAAAAGGAATCTAAACCGGTCGTCCAAATTATCTTATTAGGCGTTATATCCAATTACATATTTTCTTTAAACATGCAATATGGTGATCAATAATATAATAAAACATCATCAACATTGTAAGCAGTTTAGCCATAATAACCCTAATCATGATACTAGCAATATAAAGTAAAATAAGTAATTTATTTAATTAGTTACTCACGTTCTGTGTGCTCCTTTAAATTGCTACATCATGAATAAAATGTTAGTAACTTCAAAGAATAATAAATAATGGAAATTAAATTAAATAAAAGTAGAGTTGATTTGGTCCAAACCCTCAATCGGTTCTACCTTTCACGCCTTGGTTTAAGTACAGAACTTCTAGTGTTGTATGGACTCCTTGGAGTGCTTAAGGGAAGGAATGGTGTAATTAGGAGAATATGTTTAAGGCTTAGAATAAGAGAGAGAGGAATTAGAATGTGTGTTGGTGCCCCGAAACTGGAGAAATCAGCTTCGTATTTATAGAAGAATGAACAGGGTGATGCACGAAACCCTAGAATTGAAATGCGCCACGGAGAAACCCTAGAAAATTACCGTGTCACGGCAAAATTACTATGATGTGGCAGATTTTGCCGTGTCGCGGCATTAGTGTTTTCCGGAATTCCGTCTAGATTCATTTTTATATTTTACTTAAGCATTAAATGCGGGATAATTGTGCGACGTTCCAGCTATTCCGAGTTAATTAGGTTTAGGGTTTACATACTTATTAATCGGGCACAATTGATAAATAATATGAAATGGATTAAAAAGGGTTTGGGCTGAAATGTAATTAGACTGATTTGCAGGCTATGTTTGACTGAATGTGGGTTTTAAGCACTCCCGAGATTAAATACTCGACCTGACCAATAATGGTGGTGAAAGGTTGTTCATCATCAGGTTTGGTTTTGGGGAGACATTTTTAGGTGTTTACAGCCAGCAATCTCCCGGCCTTTCAGGCGCTTGTCACGATGCCCGCTTAGTGTTGAGCTGGTAGCAGCGGTGAGTGGTACGACACTCTTCGACGCCTTATAGGTGTCTGAATTCTTTAAAGCTTCAAGGGAGGCGGGATATTTGCTGCCTGTGGTGGGATTAGAGTCATCCTCAGATCTGGCGGACGAAGGAGTCCGATGCGCCACACTCTTCCTTGACTTAGTGGGAGTTCGGTCCTCAGCAGCCAAGCGCTTCTGCGGCTTTTGGCGAGTGAGGAGGCACAATCGGTCTGTTTTTCCCCTCCTACAAAATGGGAATCAAGACATGTTAGTGTCAGGCGGTAAAGGCAACTTGTATACTAAAGGAAAACAATTCAAAGGTTGAGAATGTTACATGAGCCAGCTGGTCCAACCTGAACTCCTTGGCCTTCCACATGTTCATCAAGCGGTAGGCGGCCACAGAGTTAGCAACTGTCTTTTTTGTGGACACATGCTCCATTGCTTCTTCTGTAAAAAATAAGCCGGATGTAAGCAGCCAAAATAAAAAAGAAAAAAAAAACAACAACAAACAAGACTTAGGCAAATTGCTAAGTCAAAGTGCGCACTCGGCCATCTACCACTACTCTTTTCGGTGCTAAGGCTACAAGCGGCTTAATAGGTGTCGTTTGTCAACCAGTCAAATTTTGTGATGTAACTATTGGGAATTATCTCCTTCTGCCCCCTGTGAACTTTGGTGGTATAAGGAATATTTCAAACATCAACTTTGAGCCCCACTGTGATCATGCATTTAAGCATGCTGGCGTCCAAAGGGAAAGAAGCTAAAGATAAAAGAGTCGCCAACAAGTTTTAGGAACTTGTAAACTGTTCA
The DNA here is from genome assembly GCF_001683475.1 of Chenopodium quinoa. Lineage (NCBI taxonomy): Eukaryota > Viridiplantae > Streptophyta > Magnoliopsida > Caryophyllales > Amaranthaceae > Chenopodium > Chenopodium quinoa. The sequence continues at coordinate 10,706,765 of NW_018745684.1, forward strand.
CGGGTGTGAAGGTTACACCCCATTCACGATCACGGAGATCACTAACTCCGTAGTGGTCCGGAACCATGATTGGATATTCGGGGATGATGGTACGAATCCAGCCTAAAAGAGATTGAACCCGCCCTAAATAGGCCTCTACTTAATTCTTATGATATTCTTGTGCGCTTTCCGATCAACATACATACAACAAGTTAGCCCTAAACCTGTTTAATCTACGTTGGTTAATTATTAATGCACAAATAAATCTATTATAAGCGATCACTTGAAATTAAAATCATACTAAACCTAAAATCAAATTATTAATTATCTTATTAGGCGTGATTTCAAGTATAAATTCCCTTTAAACCTGCAAGAAAGGGCGTGATCAAGAAATAACAATAAATCATAGAATAATCAAGTAATATAAAATTAACACAACAAATCGTCATCATAATAATAATATCCTCAAAGTATAATTAGCAAGATCCTAGGAATGATACTAAACGGATTAATAACAAACCTTAGCATGTCACTAAATAATAAAGATCAAAGCTTTAGCCTAAACATGATACTAGAAATCATGAAAAACATCCCTAACATGATACTAGAAATCAAAATCAACATCCTAACATGATACTAGGAATTAAAATAATATTCTAAGCATGATTTCTATATCAAAAAGCAAGGAATAAAGATAGTAGATCTATTCGCTTTGATGCCTCGTATCTCTTTCTATTAAAACAATACACGTGTTAGTAACTTCAAGAAAGATTTAATCAAATAAATAAATAAATCAAATAATAATTGAAATAGAGATTTGAGACCAAACCCTCAAAAATATCAACCTGTCACATCGAGGTCGAAGGCAACTTCGAGAAGGGCTTAGAGTATTCAAGTCTCACAAAGGTCATATGATGTGAAGTGTTTAGGCTAAGCTAAGAAAAAGAGAGAGAGAAGATTAAAGCTTAGAGAGAGATTAAGATGAAGATTGTTGGTGAATGAAAACGAAGGAAAACGATCCTATTTATAGGGAAAAACGAGGGAAAATATCAAAAAAAGAGTCAGAATCCGACTCGGAGTAAGACGCCTTTCATCGCGCAACGATGGTTTCATCGCGTCGCGATGCTTATATCGCTGCGTGATATTAGCATCGCTGTGCGATATTTTCATCGTTGCGCGATGCTTTTTTGAAGATAAGATCCGTACGGAATCCGACTTTTAATCAAATTGGGTTAGTCGAATATCCATACTTATCCTTATTTTATCAGAATTAAATCTATTAAAAACAAGTGTTTTATCCGATATAAAATTTTTAGTCTTTATCTTTTCAAAAAGAGAATAAATTAGAAATTTCTAGAGGATCATAGAAGCTAATAATAAATCTAAGGGTTTTAGAAATGATGTTATGGTAAATGGACCCTCCACATAGTCATTGGGTCGTTGGTAAGGCTCGGTTTAGTATTTTGGCCATAAGTTATTCATTTTAAGTCGGATTTGGGCTTATAATATATCGTTGGAAAGCTATTTTCAAGCCTCATCCAACAACACAGTTATTAGACCTAGACGATAGACAAAAATAAACTAGTTTGGAAATTTTTATAAAGATGACACGAAATGAATTATTTTGGATTTAAAGGCACGAGATGAATGATTTTAGTTAAAAACATTTTAGGAAAGGCTAGAAATGGCCAAGGCTAAAGGAAATTCACGAGACTCTTCAACTCTTCTACTAACTCGATAATCAAAGACGTGAAAGGTACTCATCACTGAGTCTTGTTTTTGGGGAGACACAATCAGGTGTCTACACATACCCTTCCTCCGAGTCGTTTAAAATGAAGTCGCCCGGCGTACTTGAGGGATTGGGGGGATGGTCAAAAACCTCCACAGCCGGCACCCTAAGGGAACCAACATTCTGATCCTCTCAGATTGTCTGCTTCGTTCTAGCCATAATGTCTTGCACAGACACAGAGACGACCAAATTCAGGGATGTTCGCGGGGGAGAGTCTAGGAAGGGGCAGACGGAAATCCTAGTCCTAGATTAAGCCATACCAGGTGACTGGCTGATAGCTAACCTAGGGCGTGCCGTGTGTATTTGTGAAACCATTTTTAATATAAAGAAAACACAGACGATAAATAAAGCGAGAAAGAGGAGAGAAACATGCGGTTACTTTATGAAAGAGAAGGAACTTTTGAAACTGCTGAAGTTTGTGATTGTTGTGATATAGGCGGACAAGACACAGGCGGCAGCTGTGATTCTCTCTTAAAAACTCAAATTCTCTCTCGAAGATTTTTCGTAAAAGTGCGAAATGAGGGGGGACCGGGGGGGGGGGTAAAAGACTATTTATAGAACGGTAAAATTCAGGGGCATCTCTATAATTCTCCCCAGAAGGTGGAACGGTTAAAATAACCGCCATCCATGCATGCCTGATAAGAGTCACAGGCGCCATGTGGCATGCCACGGTTAAAATACCCTAGATACGTGGATCATTCAGCTCGTGACACGTGTCACCCTAGGAGGTGCCCAAAATGGGCCAACCAGGATAAGACACGTGGCACACACATCATAAGGGGAAATGATGGCCTTCATGGGCTCAAATCCCGAGGCGCTGTAAAACGGCACAACCCAATTACCTAGGTTAAATGACCTAGGTAAGGGCACTAATTCCCATGCCCTATAAATAGGGACAATTATTACCTTGAGAAGGGCACCTTGATTTTATTACAACAATCATTGAATACAATATTCTCTTACAACAGAGAAAACACCAGATCTTAGTATCCGAGAAGATTCACTTTACTTTCCGCATTTTACTCGGCTTCGACACGTACTAACTTGATCGTCGGAGGCAAAACTCCGAACAACTGGAGCTTCCGTTTGTTGCAGGTATAGGCGTCCAAGGATCCAGTCTTAGAGCTGTAACTCTCCCGCAGGACACATCATAAGACCCCGAAACAAGTTACACAACCACTTTAGCTAAATTGATCAAGTCAATGGTTAAAATCACAGGGAGAAAGAAAAATCAAATGAGTAAAAACTTTGGCATGCAAAGTATACAAAGATTTAACACATCGAATTTTGCAAATGCGAATAACCTTACCTCCCCAACAGAAGCCAGCTGCTCCTATCTTACATATACTTTCTGTTTCAGAGATTCAATTATCGGCTTTGCCTATTCATACCCTTTGTCCTGAAGAAATGAATCATATGCATATTAATTTCTATAATCAGTTAGTAAAACTGGCACACACAAAACTTACTGTTATAATTCTGAAAATTTTACAGTAGTCGTTTGAAATATGACTACCATTATGTTTTAATGATTATATAGTTGATAATTGACGTATTAATTATATTACTTAATTAATGGTATTAAATTGTATTATCAACATTTTTTTGATTTATCAAATTTTTAGTTTCATTTATGTGATTTTTATTCTTATTTTATAGTTTCTCAAAAAATATTTATTTTATGTTGGATTAAAATTTTCAAATTTTATATTTATATTTAGATATTATAAGACTAATTGTGACTATTTTATAACATGAAAAAATAAACCAATCATATCATATATCTTTAAAATAATATGGTAGTTATTTTTCAAATGATTGTAAATAATGATTGCTGTAAAATCATCCGTTATAATTCATTTTTGTCCGCATTCAAAAAAAAAGGCAAACTCACAGCTCCATGGTCTTTTAGCCAAACTGCTGGTGGTCTATTATGGTTATCAGGATTGTAGTGATCCCCGTGGAAGAAATCACAAACAATTACGTAATAACTAGCAGCAGCAACTTTGTCTGCGAGCTTCCTGTACGTAGGAGTACGCCATTGATGTCAGTGTTCGATGGTGCAAAATCACAAAAAAAAGTAGAATTAGTAAATTACCATCAAGTATATCAATGTAATCCTACAGAGGGGACGAAAAAAACTCTCTTTTTTCTTCCTCTAGAAATTTTTTGAAAAGATTGACTGAGCTGTTGTGCGATGTAGGGATTAAGGCTTTGGTTGAATGATTGACTGAGCTATTGCGCGATGTAGGAAGTTATTCACCATGTATGGGAGGAGCACAAGAAGCTATTGTTCATATGACATATGGTGGCATTTACATTGTAGGTGCAGTTAGCAGTTAGCACCAAGCAGTTACAACTTACAAGTATTCACTAAGGCTATGTTTAGTTAAGCTTATTTAAGCAAATATTTGCTTGTTTCAGAAATTCTCGTTGTGAATTTTAATCAAACATTGATAATCTTTATACTGTTTTCCCAATCCAAGCTAAAATTAGATTGAAATATGGGAAATTAAAGTGGGATGAAGCACAAAAATCAACATTAGATTCCAAAATTGAAAAATCAAGTAATTTATTTTATGCATGAAATACCTTAAGTTTGGAGCTTCATAACCTCCAATTAAAGACAAATACAAAATGAAAAGAAAATTATTAGACATTATGATTGCAAAAAAAAAAAAAAAAAAAAAAAAAAAAAAAAAAAAAAAAAAAAAAAAAAAAAACTGAATATGCACTACTTCCATCTTTTAAGACATTTGAAGTACTCGTAAATTTTGAATTTCACTTCAGTCTCGTGACAACTACTACGACTAACAAAATATATACTTTGTAGAAAGAAAATAATTAGTTATAGATAATTTCAATATGAGAAACTTATCAAAAAAGTCTGAGATAAGAAGAACAACAAGGTTGGAATGAGAAGAGCCAGTGACATGTGATTTGAGGCACCAATAACTTCAACATGCCCAATTCCCCTATTTGGGTTCAAAGCTGGAGGATTCATGCAACATTGTGGCCCTATCATTTTCAATTTTTTTTTTGAATAGAATAGAGTTTAGAATGAGAACTAGATTGTTTTCTTTTGGATAAAACGCGAAGGTAAGTACGGAGTACCTCTTATTATTAATAGCATTGTAATAATTAGTAGCAATTACATTCTCAACTACTCCTTACTAAAGGACTCTCTCCCACCCAAATTGTTGTTCAGTATGGATTATTCAAGATTGAAAATAACACCATCAAATAATAAGCTGTTAAATTATGACTCGAAATCTTATAGGGCTGACTTTAAATGCATATATCTCTCAAACTACAAGTGAGTTTGAGATGATTCAAGTTGCAAATGATACCTTGTTTCAAGAGCTTGCAACGATAGGTCATATGCCCAATTTTGATAAGAAACGAGAAAGTTATGGCCGTTTTACAAAAACCTGACGAAGCTGGAAAATTGCGACGAGCAGGCGAGCTAATGCTCTAGGCGAGTGAAATGTAGCTCGGCCCTTTGAAGACTTGCGGTAGGCTTGAGCTAGCTGCCGAGCTATAGCTCGGTAGTTCGGTTCTTTTAGGATAATTTATGGGATATTTCCTAAAGTTATATCTTTTCTATGACGGCTATTTGAGTATACTTGGAGAACAATTTAGGGTATAATTAGGGTTTCCTTGTGTTATAAAAGGACCGTTTAGTTGATCAACTAGATCATACCTTTTGAGCCATTAAATTTAGGACTCCTTGTATTATTCTTTCGTTCTTTCTCTATTATAGTGAAGAACCTCTCGAATCTCCCACTCGTGGATGTAGGTCTAATTTGACCGAACCATGTAAATCCTTGTGTTCTTTGTTTATCTTTTTTATTGCTTTTCTCGTTGTTATTTTTTTATTGACTTGTTCTGCATTAATTAAACACGATTACACCCTTTATTTCCTAACATAATCTAATTAATTACGAGCCATTATAATTCACACACTTTGCTTTCATCCATTTGAGTTGCACTTGTAAATTGTTAGCCTAAAACCTCTGTCTTCACTTCGACTATCACCGAGTCTAGAGCTTACCACCATTGTTGGCATGCGACACGCTGCACACTCTTACATGATCCTGCACCACACCAAGTCACCAATACTTACTCCCACTTCTCCGGACTTCGCTCCACCCGTGCATTCACTTTTCAGTCATCCAACTTCAGGAAAGGACCACGTCGTGTCATCTCTACTGCTAGTCTTCGTGACTGACTTCTAGGCAATGTTCTTCTATTTGCTGTAATAGTGAGCGTGTATTAAGTTGCATGAACTTAGCTTTCAGAGAGAGAAATGTGAACATTCTCTTACTATGAGAAAACCGAGAAGCGTATCTATCTGTTCCGGGTGTGGATCAGAGTACTTATGCTTAGGGCTCATAAATATCTCTGATCCGATCTGATACCAACCCTTAGGGATTTTAAGTTGATTATGTTCGATAGTGAGTAAAGTAAAATTCAGGTGTATGTAAAGAATAAATAAATCGTACATTTGAAATGTAATGTAAGGATATTTATAGAATACCAAAAAGTACATATGCTACCTAGGGGTGGGCTCTGGTGCTTGTCAAGTGGATGTTACTCTCCTAATACATGGATATAAAGATGAATATCCACTTGTCTAGGATGATGTGGTGGAAGGAATAAACTTATTACTCAAACATACCCTTATTACGGAGTATTAAATATCCTTGTGAGCTTGGAAGTGTTTGGTCATTTTATATCATTGGTTTTGATCACAAATAAATCAAAAGAGAATGAAATTATAATTATTAGATTTCAGAGCATGGCCAATGGTTCTAATCATAACCAACTGGACTTGGGCAACCATTGGTCATGCTCTTACTCAAACCAAAGTAAGAGTCTTGATTTTTTTATTGTAAGAAAACCTAGAAATACATTGTATAGCCCATGTCATAGAAAATTAAAAAGCCATATTATGTAAGTACTTGAAAATAACCTTTGTTATATTGTAAAGATTTATTTCCTCGGTTAAAATATGCAATATACAGCATACTATGTAGTTCGCATTTGATAGGGAGCGATTTGGATTATGAACAATTAAGCTGCCAACTAATTCTAATTCGAATGAATACGTATTACGTAGTAGTATGTATGGAGTAGTAAACAAGAATATGAATGGATTAACCAACAAGTCACACATTTAGGTGATTATTTCTTCAATATAACGTCATAGAACATATATGCACATAATATCTGACACATTTTCATACTTAAAATGTGACGATGTGGTCTTAGTTGATGTATTTCTTAAACCAATTCAACATATCCTTATGAGCTTCTTCAGCAGACTTAACAGCAGCTGGATCTTTAGGGTCATATCTCATTGTCCACCCATGTGCAACTCCAGGAAATATTTTCACATATCCATCCACCTATAAACAACCAAGTCACATAAGCTAGATTTCTGTACAACATTACGGCGTAATAAACTCTCTCCTGCTGGTATCATCAGATCAAAACTTTTTTTTATTGACACAACCCAAGCCCTTATTATCATCTCTTCACCAGAACAAAAGATGTTGTATCTTATTATCGACGTACCTTAGGATGCTTAGCTTTCATGGCCTCCTCAAATTGCTTCAGGAGTTCAGGCGGAGATACTTGGTCAAACTCTGCCCCAAGAACAGCAATTGGTACCTTCAAACCTGTCATAATTAACAAATAAGATTTAAGTTCATTCAATTGAAAACCAAGTAATTAATATTAAGAGCTTCAACAATTTAATTGCAAATTAAGTATGGGGTTGAATTGGCTCATCAATGGATCGGACATTGGCCTTTGATCAATGATAACATACATGTGTGTTCGTACATGCTAGTAGTATAAATATGAGCAGGCGGCTTCATTCGAGCAGGAATGAAGATCGAGTAACAACCTTAAAAATACACTACTTTTACTATTTCTAACATACCAAAGGTACAAACACCCCTGCCATCAAGACATCAACCCCTTTCATCACAAAAAGGGTAGACAACGTAAACAAAGGCGCATAACCCTTTAAACAAAACAAATTTTACAAATTAATTAATCTAAGACATCCATTATTTTACCTTTGATATCATCCACAGTGACCCCTGCAGGATGTAGCAGAACGCCTGCCTGTATATATGCATCACTTTGGGCTAGTAGCGCAGTCACTTTACCTGAATCGAGTAAATGATTGAAAATTATAGTACGAAAGAAAAGGAAATTAATGAGTACAATTATTTAGTATGACTTAACATGTGCATCTAATTGCAAATATTAGTCAATTATAAAGGAAAAAAGTATGAAACCTTAGCTTACCTCCCCAACAGAAGCCAGCTGTTCCAATTTTACATATACCTTTCTGCTTTAAAGCCTCAATTATCGGTTTTGCCTCTTCGTATCCTTTGTCCTAAGAAATGAATTCATATGCATAGATATCAAATCGATAATCAGTTAAATAAAAACTTACATTCATTCATTCTAATAGGTACAAATAAAAAAAAAATGAAAGAAAAAAAATTACAGTTCCATGGTCTTTTAACCAAACTTGTGGTGGTCTGTCAGGGTTATCAGGATTGTAGGGATCCCCATGGAAGAAATCAGGGACAACTACGTAATAACCAGCAGCGGCAACTTTGTCTGCGAGCTTCCTATACGTACATAGGATGATTAGGTCGTTGATGTTAGTGTCCGATGTTTTGCAAAAGAGAAAAAATATAAAACTCTCTTGTTTTCTTCCTTAAGAAAAATTTTTAACATTGCTCTAGGATGTAATTCACCATGCAGTGGAGAAACACAAGAAGATATTGTTTGTTTAATGGCATAAAGCATTAGACTTAACTGTTTTTTTATTTTAGTGAATTTTAGGAGAAATGGTGACTTTTAATTATATGATTTGGACTAACACTAATAAGAAATTTAGAGTGACTTAGCCTGCTCCTACTGTATAGAAGTTTTCCACAACCCATTGTGAAGAGTATTTCTCAATCCATCCCAGACTAAACTTATCTAAGCTTCTTTTTTTCCCCTAAATTTGTCTTTAAAATACTTGTGTGTGTGTGTTTTTTGGAAAATTTTCAACGGTGACCCCTAACTTTTGCTATGCACCAATGCTAACCTCCCATTTTTTTTTTAATTATTATTATACAAAATGACCTTAGTTAAAAATTTCATCCCACTCATAACCTTATTTCATTAAATATTAACTATGATTAGATTTGTATTATTTTTTACAAAAAGAATGACACCTGCCAGCCACTATCACCCTTTCCGGCGAAGCTACCCTAGGTTTCTCCGACCGCCGGCGATGCTACTCAGGCTCCCCGACTGCTAGTGATGCTGCGCTAGCTCTACCTTGACCATCGCTAGTTAGATTCCCAAATCCCCACCCACGACCCTCACTCTCTCTCCTCCTCGACCAAAACCAACCTCACGGCGAGAATCGAAGGTCAAAGGAGAGAAAGTTGTGAGGTTAGGGTTCAGGTCTACGCGGTGGAAAGGGTGGAGGCAATGGTTCGGCGGTTTGGTGGGAGGTCGGCGTTTCAGATGAGGGGTTCGGTGGCTCCGGTGAGGGTGGAGGTGGTGCTGGCCTGGCTACGTTTGGTGGGGATGAGGGTGGAGGTGGTGGCTAGGGTGGTGGTTTTTCTTTTTAGTTTTTTAATTTTCAAAGCTAACCATAGTTAATTATTTATTAACTAAATAACACTAATTAATGTCATAAGTAAGATAAATTTCATAATTAGGGTCATTTTGTATAATAAAAAAATAGGGAGGTCACCATTGGTGCGTAGCAAAAGTTGGGGGTCACCATTGAAAATTTCCCTTTTTTTTTTAAATGAAATAAGTAAATATGAGGTGGGGGTGAAACCTGAACTAGAATCTTAAATAATTAAAATAACTCCTATGGATAACCTTTTTAACGTAACATTTAGTAATTGATCAATCCCAAATATTGATGTATATACTCTAGAATACCTTAAGTTTGGAGCTTCATATCCTGCAAAACAAATACAAATACCAAATGCAAAGAGAATGATCAGCCATTTTGATTGCCACAATAATAGCAAGTAAGTTGAATAAAATCTAATACTCCGTATGTACTACTACTTTGGTTTGTATAATACAACTGTACAATATTTCGACTTTTTACATTATTAGTTCAATAACAACTTTAAGTACAAAAAAAAAAAAAAAAAAAATATATATATATATATATATTGGAATTTGATTTATTACTGAAAGGAATTTCATAAAGGATTTGGGTCAAAAAAACTTACCAAAAAAGTCAGAGATTAGAAGAATAGCAAGTTTAGAATGAGAAGAGCCAGTGACATATGAATTGAGGCCACCAATAACTTCAACATGCCCAGCTCCACTGTTTGGGTTCAAAGTTGGGGGATTCTTGCAGCATTGTGGCCCTGCCAATTTCAATTTTGTTAAGCATAAACTGGAGAGAAATTCAGACTTTGTCACTTTGAGCATATATAGCATTGCAACTCGCAAGCTCATTATGCTCTTCATCCAAAAAAATGTATCCACAAAAATTTCAATAATCCAATCCAAGTTAGATTTCAATGGTTTGGATCCAATTCGAAATCCAAATTAAAATAACTTTCATTTTTATTTGGGCCAAATGATCCGTAACACAATCATAATTTTTTTAAAAGAATACAAACTAACATTCCACAATCCTGAAATATAGAGCATTTTGGGAAAGTTTAATTATGTTAGCTTATTGCTGGTGCGTAAGTTTTAAAAATAATACCTACCTCTTTTTTTTAGTTGCCACGTATTTTCTTTTAGAAAGTTTATTTTTAGTTGACATGTTTTTTTTTTTTTTTTTTTTTTTTTTTTTTTTTTTTTTGGGTAAGTTTTATATTTTGTATTTACTATCTACCCCACTTACTTTATCATTCTCTTTTCTCTCTCTCTCCTCTCCTTAATATGTGTGTCTAAATTGAAAGCGTCAACTAAATAGAAACGAAGGAAGTACTTCATAGTTGACAAACCTAACACAACAACATAAATGGGTTGATGTAAAACCTTTATCATCTAGTGGTCAACACAAGCTTTATCATACAATAAATGGATTAGATTAGTGTTAAAATTGATAACTTAAAAATGCACTATCTTCCGTATTTCGATTAAATACATAAAAAATTAATATTTTAATTAATCTATCGAGTTAGTGTCAAAGGCTCATGAGTCATGACGCGTTATTTACCAAGAACGATCACAAATTTGACACAACATGTTTCATCTATCCCTCAATAAGTCACCGATACATTTCGACTTTTGCTCAAGGTATAATTGCATACAAGTATGAATTAAAAATTGTTGGATTAATCTCAATGAATCAATGTACATTTTTCCAATTTAAACTTTTAAAATCTTTTATTGTTCTGTAATATATAATTAAAGATATTGATTATCAAAATTATAATTCGATATGTGAGAAAATAAGTTTAAATATTTCATCATTCACACAGGGTTTTTTTTTTATTTTATTTTTTTTTGTTCTCCTAACTTCTTACAATGTACTTTATTAGTATCCTCCTTATTTATCATCCCTTCATGTATTGGGATGGGGAACAATTCTATTCTTACATCTATCCCTCAATTTACAAATCTCTACCCTTATTCCCCCCTCCCCTGCCCCCAAAACAAACACCATGTGAAGTCCTTAAAGGCTCTAAGCCAAGACTTTTTGTAGGTTCAAGTAATCAAGTTGTAGTATACTTCAATATGGAGTGGATGATATTCAATTATTAATTGATGCTTGTTTTTAGGGACCTAGTTTTTTACTCCCTCCGTTTATTTTTTATTTTATTTAATTTAATTTTAATTTTTTTTTTTAAATTGTATCACTTAGAGATTTTACTCTATTTATATACTCCCTCCGTTTTTTTTAAGTGTCCCATACACTTGGACACATAGTTTTAGGTAAAAGAATAAGATAGTAATAAAGTGGGTATTCTTCTTCTTCTTCTTTCTTCTGCTTGAACGCCTTAATCCCATAAGTGGAGTCAGCTACATGAACCAACATGAGGACTTCCCAGGAGGTCACCCATCTTAGTACTACTCTCAATTATTGTGACTCATGTCAAGCGATGTGACAAAGTTTTACACTGACCGTCACTAGCCTACCGTAACCCTCCTCCCTTATCCAGACTTGGGACTGGCAGCGGGAAACCCACTGGCGGAGTAAAAAAGTGGGTATGATTAGGAATAAATAATTTGGAAAATTAAGAGAGAGAAATATGAATGAGATCACTAGAAATAATGTGAGAGGGAGAAAAAATTTAGGAGCATATTGTTGGATTAATTACAACGATTATTTTTATAATTTTCTTTTTATCAATGATTAAAAATATTAATGATTAGTGTTGTATTCGGCAAATGTGCAAACTCAAGCTATGCATTAAACAAATAGAGGGTGTACGAGTACCAACTAAAATATATTCGATGTGAAACCATTAAAGCCAAATTTTTATATATGTAGATAGGTTGAAGTAATCAAGTCGCAATACTTCAATATGATCCGGTGGATGATCTTCATTGATGCTCGTATGGGCTTACTGGCCTACTCCGATCCCTATCCCCCTATAAAATGTTTTCGATGTAAAGTCATTTAACCCAAGTTTATATGTAGATTCAGCTCATTCAAGTAATAAAATCGTGGCTTCAATATGATGCAATAGATGATTTCATTGATGTTCATAAGGGCCTCCCCCGTTATTACCCCCTAAAATGTCTTCACTCTTCAAGTTATTATTAAATAGAAGTGTAAAGAATATGTTGTGTGAAATAGACAAATAAATAAATAAAAATTGAAGGTTACCCTCTATTTTTTTGGTCCAAGATCCATCATTGATATAGTGCTAATTGTATAAAACCGTTAAAAAAAATAAACTCGAGATTATTTTGCATTCACAAATGGCATGATGCACAAATCAACATAATCCAATGATCAAATACATAATGGAGGCAATGAAGCATGTCGTCAAAAAAAAAAAAAAAAAAAAAAGAGGAGCAGAAACAACAAAAATCTCAACAATCAATTAAAAGACATACCATGAGCAGCAACAAAGGACCATTGAACAAATATCAGAGCACATACGAAAATTATCAATGCAAATTCACAATTCCTCATTTAGTTTGTAAGAAAAGAAGAGCAATAGAGAAGTATATGAAAGATTGGAGAAAGCTTAATTCATATTATAGTCTCGGGGTACTTTTATATACAAGCCTAATCAATAGCATTATAAAACAAAGTCAACTATGTACTTAAATAGAGATCACAAATTCTTATTTAAGGCGGACTTACGTTCATTTATTCTAAGACGGTTTAAAGTTATCCAAAAAATATATGAAGTTTATATACTATAAAAATTACCATTTTTCTAATATACATTTTACTTTTAGAAAAACAGTTATAATATAGTAGATTAATAATATTAGCTTTTATAACATGTATTTATTATAAAATACACATTAAAATAAATTAAACCTGTCACAAATTAAAAGTTACCTTTAAAGGAGTTAAAGTTACTATAAGAATGGTTAAAGTTATCCTCATATTGACCGTCTTTCAATAAATTAACACAAGTCCGTCTTATACAAGACTCGTTGAATAAAAATTACAATCTAATATATATATATGGAAGTAGAAAGACTAGAATCAAGGAGTGATTATCTTCACAATATTATGAGATTTTATCTTCAATATTATTAAGAATATGTCTTGATATTAACTTCCACAGTATATGCTTCTACTTTCAAAGATATACTTAGCTCAACAATCAAAAGTCAAATATTTCCAAGCAATTGGCTAAGATCAACTTTAATGGTATGCTATTTTATCTTCTAGCTTAAATTGCTACATCATTATTTTCAGCTAATATTCCTAGCTAATGTTTACTCCAATGGTAAGCTAGTTATTATTTAGATTTTTAAACTGTATTTTTTTAAAAAATAATAATTTTCATAAGAAACAAGAGTCAAGCTATTAGTGAATTATCCTTCAATGATTTGGCTATTAGCTTAAAAATTATAAAAATTGCAAACTAGTTCCTAAAAGCAATTATTAGAGTTGCTTTTATATATAATAATAAAGTAGCTAGCCATGTCTAAAGAATACGTTGATTCAAATAATAAAAAAGGACCCATTTGATTAATCAAACTGTCATTTTTGTCGATTCAATGCTTTGTCACTACTTAATTATACTACTTGTATAAAATAATACATGATCAAAGTGTTAGTAGTTTACCTCTTTTGATGGTTTATTTTATTGTAATTACTTGTATTTTATAAATAGTTAGTTGTTGGTATACCTTGAATATTTCCTGCGTTTTAGTTGTCATTTGTGGTCATGATTTCAAAGCTTGCGCCTTTTTACAAGTTTTGGAGAGATGTTTATAAGTGATTTAGTGTTAGAATCCGCCTCTTTCTCTATGTATCCCCCTTCCTTTTTCCTTGTATTATCCTTATGCAGTGTCTTTTAAGTCTTTCTTTTTGCTTTCTAGGCTCTGGGGGAAATTATTGTGGTATTGTAGTTTTAGCGTTTACTAGTATTTCTCCATGTAATCAATATAAAACTCTTTATGGGGCGAATGGTTGAATGAATGAAAGCTCCTATCCGGGTTGCCTTTGCTTTAAGACTTGTGTGTTGATTTAAGCCTTTATAGATATTGTGCTTGTCTTGTTTTAAAGCCTCCCCACCAAACCAAGAGAACCTCAAAAGACGCCTTCCTTATCGTCGGTCCCGCTTGTGCCCGCTTCAAAATATCGGCCGTCACAAGCCCCGACTCAGCACTCGTTGTTGACGAGTGCTTTGTTCAGAAACCTTTGGTCCGTGCTGCTGTGTGCCACGAACCCCCTTCGCTCTAGGCTTGCGTCCTTGTCGTCAATAGACAAGTGCGCGCCGCACGATCCAGTGTCAAAACTCTTGGACCGTGACAGTTGGTATCAGAGCCGGGTTGCTCGAGATATGTCGAACGGAGAGATGCCAGGATATACGTTGGAAGAAAGACTTGCTTGGCTTGAAGGCAAGTCAGAATAGTGAGCTATGTTGGAAGAAAGGATGCCCAAGCTCGAAGATATTGTAATAAAGCAAGCCGAGGAAATGGAGAGGCTCGCGTCGACGGTGGATGGGTTGACGGAGCAACTTAACTTTGTGCAAGGCTTAGCAGATGAGGCACAAGACAAATGTGCCACCTTGATGCGTGCTCAAAGAGGGCTCGGGGATAGTGGAGGTACTAAAATAAAATCTCCTAAACCTCGGACCTTTAATGGCACGAGAGACTCGAAGGAGGTTGACAACTTCATCTTCGACATGGAGCAATACTTCTGTATATGTCGGTTGGAGGATGAACTAAAGGTTGATACTGCCACGATGTACTTAGTGGACGATGCTAAGCTTTGGTTGCGCACCAAGTACGCCGATATTCAAGCTAAGAGAACGTCGGTAGACACTTGGGAGAATCTAAAGAAAGAGCTGATGGCTCAATTTTACCCCGAGAATACTGAGTTTGTCGCTTGCACCAAGCTTGCAACACTGCAACATAAGACCTCTATTTGGGAGTATGTGAAGGAATATTCGGCGTGCATGTCAGAGATTCATGACAAGTGAGAGAAGGATCGCCTATTCAACTTTGTGAGGGGTCTGAAAGATTGGGCTCAAAGGGAGATATGGCGCCAGAAAATTGATACCTTATCGGGTGCTATAGCTGCAGCTGAAAGGTTGATGGATTACTCGTCAGAAAAAGCGCCCATCCAGAAGAAGGGAAATAATGGGTCAACATCAAGCACCTCAAGGAGCACCAGTAGTAATTCTCAGGTTAGCTCGAACAGTGTGGGGAATAGGTTCAGGAATAGGGGAGAAGACTCGCGGAAGAATGTCTTCACCGCATCTACAAACAGAGGTGGGTCCCCGGGCTCATCATCATCATGGAACAAACCCCTCACCTGTATACTTTGTCGAGGGCCGCACAAATGGTTTGAGTGCCAGCATAAGTCAGAAATAGACAGCCTCCAGAAGAAACTCTCCTCAATGTCCTCTGACCCTCATAAAGGAGATGACAAAGAGCAGGACGTGGGAAGCGAAGAAGAACCTTCTAAGTTGGGGGCAGTCTATTGCATGTACGCTATGGGAAAAGAAACGTCGGAAGATAAGGGTCGTGCTACCAGCCTGATGTACGTAGATGTCTGGATAAACGGGAAGAAGGCTCGGGCGATAGTTGATACAATGGCCACTCATAATTTCATCACGAAGCGCGAGGCAAACAGGTTAGGGCTGAGAGCCGTGCATAGTGGTGGTCGCATGAAGGTTGTGAACTCTGAAGCACAACCGACTTGCGGCGTGATAAAGAATGTGAGCACCAGGATTGGGGAATGGAGTGGGAGCCTGGACTTCACAGTGGCAACAATGGATGATTTTAAGCTGGTCCTTAGGATGGAATTCCTACACACCAGCAAGGCTGTCCCGATGCCCGACCTAGGGTCCTTACTTGTGACAAGACACCAACCGTGCCTCCTACGGACACACGCCCAAGCTGAAAAGGGAAAAGAATTGAAAGGCCCCCTTCTCTCGGCGATGCAAATCAAGAAGGGGATGAGGAGGAACGAGCCCACGTTCCTTGCCACTTTCTCGATGAAGGACGAGGAGGTCGAAGGCGATATCCCGGAAGTTATAGGAGAGTTGCTCGGGGAATATGTAGTCATACTTCTTAAGGAGCTCCTAAAATCTCTTCCTCCTCGAAGGGCCATAGATCACAGCATTGAATTGGTGGCAGGTGCTAGACCACCTGCACGAAGCCCCAATCGGATGGACCCTCCGGAACTTGCAGAGTTACGTAAACAGTTGGACGGGTTGTTAGAAGCTGGGTTCATCCGGCCTTCCAGAGCTCCCTATGGAGCACCGGTCCTTTTCCAGAAGAAGCAAGATGGGAGTTTGAGACTGTGTATCGACTATAGAGCCTTAAACAAGCTGACAGTGAGGAATCACTATCCAATACCGTTGGTAGCAGACTTGTTCGATCAGCTAGGAGATGTTGTGTACTTCACGAAGCTTAATCTAAGGTCCGGCTACCATCAAGTCCGAATTTCTCAGGGGGATGAACCAAAGACAGCTTGCGTCACCAGATACGGCGCGTTCGAGTGGTTGGTCATGCCGTTTAGGCTAACAAATGCGCCTACAACATTCTGTACCTTGATGAATCAAGTCTTCCACGACTACCTTGACAGGTTTGTGGTTGTTTACTTAGACGACATCGTAATCTTCAGCAACACCCTAGAAGAGCACTTAGAAAACCTGAGGAAGGTGTTTGAGAAGTTAAAACAACATCACCTGTTCGTGAAGTGGGAAAAATGTGCTTTTGCGAAGGAAGAAGTAAGCTTCTTTGGACAGTTTATGGGAGGAGGCCGCATAAGGATGGATCCTAAGAAAATCCAAGCTATTAGTGATTGGCAAGCTCCGAAGAACGTCTCAGAATTAAGGTCGTTTTTAAGGTTGGCTAACTACTATCGCCGCTTCATTAAGGGATATTCAGAGATAGCAAGTCCTCTCACGGACTTGTTGAAGAAAGACAACAAATGGAATTGGTTGGAGAAACAACAAGGGGCTTTCCTCAAGCTCAAAGAAGCAGTAATGAAGGAACCGATTTTAGCCCTCCCTAACATTAACAAGTCGTTTGAAGTTGAGACGGATGCATCCGACTATGCATTGGGCGGTGTCTTACTCCAAGAGGGCCACCTAGTTGCTTATGAGAGTCGGAAGTTGAGTGGAGACGAGAGGAGGTATGCTGCCCAAGAAAAAGAGCTGTTAGCCATTGTTCACTATCTGAAGGGGTGGAGACACTACTTGTTGGGAGCAAAATTTATTGTTCGCACCGACAACACTGCGGCCAGCTACTTCCTCACCCAACCAAAGTTAACAGGGAAGCAAGCTCGTTGGCAGGAGGTCCTAGCGGATTTTGATGTGGAGTTCACGTACAAGACTAGGGCCAGTAACAAAGTAGCTGATGCCTTGAGCCGTCGTGCCGATTTGGCCCCCCTACAAAGACTGTCTCCCATGTCAGCCAGCAATGTCAAAACCTCAGTCAAAGATCAAGTCAAACAACACCACTTAGAAGACCCCATGACTAACACTATTAAAGGGCTGATAGAAGAAGGAAAGACAAGACGCTTCTAGATAGAAGACGGGCTCATTTTCACAAAGGGTAACAAGCTATTCATACCAAAGGCGGGAGACCTGCGGAAGATGCTCTTAAAGGAATGTCATGATACCCTATGGGTCGGACACCCAGGGTGGCAGAGGACTTTAAGCTTACTATCCTTGGGGTATTATTGGCCGGGAATGAAAGAAGATGTCATGAGTTACACCCGGACCTGCTTGGTTTGTCAACAAGACAAGGTAGACCGTCAGAAACCTGGAGGCCTCCTAGATTCTCTTCCCGTGCCGACACGTCCGTGGGAAAGCATATCAATGGACTTCATCAGTGGTCTCCCCAAAGTGGACCAGTACTCCGCAATGATGGTGGTGATTGACCGATTCTCCAAATATGCCACCTTTGTCTCCATGCAGAAGCATTGTGGTGCGGAGGAGACGACGACATTGTTCTTTAAACATGTGGTGAAGTATTGGGGGTTGCCCTAGAGCATAGTCAGCGACCGAGATACAAGATTCACGAGTATATTCTGGACAGAGTTGTTCCAGCTGCTGGGGTAAGACCTAAATATGTCTTCAAGCCACCACCCTCAATCTGATGGCCAAACAGAGAGATTCAACGGTCTCTTAGAGGAATACTTGAGACACTTCGTTAGAGCCAACCAGAACGATTGAGTGAAGCTCCTTGATGTCGCCCAACTTTGCTTCAATTCCCAAAAGAGTACCTCATCCAACAGAAGTCCGTTTGAATTGGTGATGGGCCAACAACCTCTCCTACCCCACACCATAGCAACATCCGAAGATGGGAGGAGCCGCGAAGCACGAGAGTTTAAGCAAGAATGGCAGCAAAACATGGAAGTTGCTCGCGCATACTTGGAGCGGGCATCGAAGAGAATGAAGAAGTGGGCCGACCAGAATAGAAGACCGGTGGAGTTTGATGTAGGGGATATGGTGATGGTGAAGGTCCTCCCATAACAACTCAAGTTCCTTAGAGGAAGAGATCGCAGGCTGATCAGAAAATATGAAGGCCCCATCCGCATCACTAAACGGATTGGGAAGAGTGCGTACAAAGTCGAGCCGCCTACGTGGATGAAGATACACCCTGTCTTCCACGTTAGTCGTCTCAAACCCTATCATCCAGATCCAGAAGACAGCAACTGTAACACCAGCAACCGCGCCAACATCAAAACCAGGGCGAGAACCACACCAGCAACAGAAGAGTGAAGCTAGTATTTTTCTTTACATATATGTTTTGTTTTGTAAGTCGACGAGGTTGTCGACAGCTTAAGTGGGGGAGGATGTTAGAATCCGCCTCTTTCTCTATGTATCCCCCTTCTTTTTTCCTTGTATTTTCCTTATGTAGTGTCTTCTAAGTCTTTCTTTTTGCTTTCTAGGCTCTAGGGGAAATTATTGTGTTACTGTAGTTTCAGCGTTCACTAGTATTTCTCCATGTAATCAATATAAAGCTCTTTATGGGGCGAATGATTGAATGAATGAAAGCTCCTATCCGGGTTGCCTTTGCTTTAAGACTTGTGTGTTGATTTAAGCCTTTATAGATATTTTGCTTGCCTTGTTTTAAAGCCTCCCCACCAAACCAAGAGAACCTTAAAAGACGCCTTCCTTATCATCGGTCCCGCTTGTGCCCGCTTTGAAATATCGGCCGTCACAGGCCCCGACTCAGCACTCGTTGTTGACGAGTGCTTCGTTGAGAAACCTTTGGTCCGTGCTGCTGTGTGCCACGAACCCCCTTCGCTCTAGGGTTGCGTCCTTGTCGCCAATAGACAAGTGCGCGCCGCACGATCCAGTGTCAAAACTCTTGGACCGTGACACTTAGTCACTTAGATTAGTCGTCTATTTATTAAACAAAGTTTACGTAAATTAGGTTTGGGTTTATATGGGTAGAGCTAGTCCATGCATTTAAATTTTTTTATACCTACCTAGTGAACAACATGGTTAGAGTAAACAAAACCGGATTCATATGAACTTAAGGCCAATGGCTGGTGCCATATACTCACATCGTAATTGAGCATAAGCCAGACGCAACACATTTTCACATAGTAAGATTACTAAATCACAAGCAGAACTTTATTTTTAGGAAATTTTGCAAAAGAACCACCTTTTATAAGAAATTTTTTGCAAGAAACCACCTTATAATTTTTTTATTTTTACAATGACATACCTTAATCAAATTTTTTTTTGCAATGACACACCTTTATGTCAAAAAAATGGGGTCAAACCCCATTTTTCGGTGTTAACTACCCCAACCCCACCCACGAAATCGCCCCCTCCCCAGCCTCATTCACGAAATCACCCCTTTCTTAGCTCCCCCCAGGAAACCGCCTCCCCTCCTCATCCCCACCAACGAAATCGAACTCCCTTCTTTCCACCACCCCGCGAAATCTAGGTTTAGGGTGGTTCAAGTGTTAATTTAGGGTTTGGGGAGCGCGGTTAGGGGTGTCGGCGCTAACAGTGGAGGGAAGAAGGGTGGCTAGGGCTATAGAGGGTTTAGGGTGGTCAACGCCGTTAAAGGGGTGTGTTTAGAGTGGTCAACGCTGTGAAAGGGTGGTTTTGTGGGTGGGGCCGGGGAGGGAGGTGGTTTCGTGGGTGGATTGGGGTAGTCAACGTCGGAAAATGGGGTCAAATCCCATTTTTCAGCATAGAGGTGTGTCATTGCAAAAAAATAAAATTATAAGGTGGTTTCTTGCAAAAAATTTCTTATAAAAGGTGGTTTTTTTTGCAAAATTTCCTTATTTTTATGAAATTCCACAACATAGTCACATAAACATGCAAGTATTTGCACGTGATAGTGTAATACTCAGATCAGGTTATCATAACTCTCTACGATCTTCACTTTATGTGCTTCTGAAACTATCCCAACATATCCTGGTGAGCTTCGATTCCTCCGCGGCCTTGACTACTGCAGCATCTTCTGTTTGTATCTGACTGTCCATCCATGGGAAACTCCCGGAAAAATCTTGACGAATTTATTAACCTATATGTAACAAGCAAGAAACATTAGACTTCTGCAGAGCATACAGTCGAAACATAATTTTTCTAGCTAGTATTATCATCTCAAGTGCAAAATACCAGTAACAGAAATTCTAGCAGATAATCAAGAATTCAATATACATGTAGGCCGTCTTTTTTTTTATTTTTTTTATTCACTCACTTGATGGATGATAACCTTTTTGTGAGTAAGTATGAGCAAGGAGGCCACAAATAAGGAAGAATAAACAACAGGTGAGTTAACGCTTATTTTTGCGGAGGAAATCCAATTAACACCACTAAACTTGCTGAAAACCAAAAACACCAATTAAACTTTCATTATGTCTAATTTTTGTCACTCAAAGCACCAATTATATAATTTATAAGTCAAATAGAAAGTTCAACGTAAAGTGTGACAGTCTCCATACCTCAGGCTTGGGGTTCAAGGCCTCCTCAAATTGCTTCACAAGCTCAGGTGGAGACATTTGATCAACCTCAGCCCCAAGAACAGTAATAGATATCACATCTATTGCAAAGTACCAAACAAATTCAGTCACTGTAAATTTTTAAGGTTTAATTGACCCAAGATTTACATACAGATGAAAACCAAGATCACAATGAAACTTTAAATCCCCTGGTGTTAAATGCAAAACAATTATATTATTGGCCATCAAGATAGTTTTCCCAATTTCAAGTCTACAAATAGATAATGACATCCATTCTATTTATCTCTTTTTTATTCAAGCTCTTTCATCCTGCTTTTTAACTTGCTGATCATGTCACTTAAAATATCTTGGAGCTTTGCTAGGAGGAATTGAGCTATGTTTATATATATATATATATATATATATATATATATATATATATATATATATATATATATATATATTTTTTTTTTTTTTTTTTTTTTTTTTTTTTTTTTGGGTGCTTGGGGAGGGGGAAGGGCAAGGAAATTTTTTTACAAGAAAGTACAACACTTCAGTTCATGGAAGGGAAATTTTCAAGGTATGCTCAAATCAACCAACGGGAGCAGTCCAAAAGGCATTTCATGGGAGCACAATAAGCCGATATAAGATCGGAAGTAATTAAGGAGAGTGGGGTAGGAGTACTATTTATAGGATAGTTGCACCATGAAACTGCAAAGGAGGCACACAAGCAGTGGCAGTTGCTAATGTGGGTATGGAATAGATAGAAGTTTCATTCACCAATTGGGGTTCATCTTATTATTCATTTGAGTTGTATAAAAGAAACCGCAAGAGAAATATAATGTACAACGAACATACAGTCATGCAGATACTTATTCAAAGTATACATTAAGGATGGATTTTGCAGGCTTCTTGTAGAAAGGTTGAGAAGGGATTCAACCATCCCTCTTTCAAAACTAAGGGCGGTGATATACATTCATCAATGGGGATCTTTGTAACTAAAGGAGCAGGTGTCCAATATAGAAGAGTAAAAAACTGCTCCTAATTCTAAAACCAAATTATGTAAGCAATGACTGATAGCTTGCTGTTTGGTATGATTGTAGAGTGGTTTTTAGCCTTGAAATTGTGAGAAATCAATGTCTTAGTTCACTAACCACTCTATTTTTATGCATTTTTGCGTTTATGTGCGAAGGTTTCATGTCTTTGTCAAGTGCAATTACTAGATTTATAATGGATCAAATTATGGAGATAATTAAGTTCGTTCTTTTGGGTCGTCGTTTTATCATAGCTAGAGGTACTTAAGACCCTTGGACTAGTAAAATAGCCTAAAGCTCAATTGAATGGATCTTATAAGGTCACACAAAGGGCCTAGATTGAGAATAAAAGGAAGAGGCCCATGTTGGGCCTCATCACTCTAGGTGGCCGGCCATATGGAGGAGTTTAGAGGGTTTGGGCTTTGCTTCCTAGTCTAATTATAATATGATTATAAATAGACTAGGTGCCTAGGGTTGATATAAGATTTAGTGATCATTGAATCAAACCCTAATTAGCAAACATAAGCCAACCTCTCTCTCTCTCTCTCTCTCTCTCTCTCTCTCTCTCTCTCTCTCTCTCTCTCTCATGGATCTCTCTCCCCTCATTAGCACATCTTGTGTACGGTGGTAGTGTTCATGGTGGTGCCGGTTGTCCGCAAAGGTGGTGATCGTGGTGTTTCCCTTTCACCCGACCAATCTAGCATCGGTGGACGGCTCATTTGAATCTCGTGGACTAAGTAGAGGAGCAACTCTTGGAGCTCTGATGTGTGGCATTTATGCCACCATTTTAACCCTTTTTACTACCGATTTCCCCCGGATTTGTCACTTGCTTATGCCTCTTTTCACCCCTTTTATCTTGATTTTAGTCACTTTAGCTCCCTCTCGTATTTTTCCTCCCCTTTTGTCTTTTCTTCTAGTTTTTACCTCCTTTTTGAGTGTTTTGACAGCTCCTAGCGCTTATGTGCGATTAATGAATCAATAGCTCGAGTGGAGATGCCAAAGGAGCTTGCCAAAGAAGTGGAGATGCCAAGATGGAGAGGGCGCGCTGTTCTGATGGGCCGAGGGCGCGGGCTTGTAAGCCGCGGGCGCGGACAGGAAAAGTCTGAAGCTAGTAGAAGAAAGTGGAGATGGCGAGCCGCGGGCGCGGAGCATTGGGGCCGCGGGCGCGGCACTTTCCCCCGCGGGCGCGGCTTTCTGGGTTTTACGAGGCTATTTACCCAGCTTGGAGAGGGTGCGGCTGCCTGTTTGGAGAGCCCTCTCCCTTGCCCTTTTTCTTCCTTTTGGTAGAAGACTATAAATAGTCCCTTGCTTGAGTTTCTTAGCATCCACTATTCCATTGGCCCCAAAAACCACTTGTAGAGAGAGAAGTTCATGGTTTCTAGAGAGAGAAAACACTAGTGTTCAAGATTCAATCTTTGTAATCAAATATTCAAGCTTTCTTCTAGATTGTTGCTACTACTTTGATGATTTGGTAATCTTTCATCTTTATAATATCAATCTTTACTTTTGTTTCTCTAGTTTTTGATCTTCTTTGTTTTATTGCTCTTACTTGAGTTTATTTCCATAAATATTCAAGCTTTATTAGTTTCTTTGATTTTCCTTTCAAGTTAGAATCATGTTAGGTTGTGTTGGTATTGAATACATGCTTATGTTAGTTGTTATGGCTATTCCTTTCCTTCTAGCTTAGGTTTTTAGCTAGGGAAGGGGGTGAAAATCATGTGTATTTTAATATCTATTGATTATTGATTGGGATTTATTCTTGAGTTGATGATTTGAGCCATAATATGCTTGGAGTTAGTGTGTGCACCTCTAATCCCAAGAATCTAGCCCTTGATTGAATGCATGAGAATGATTTAATCTAGGTGTGAATGATTCCATCGACTTGCTTGGGTAGTTGCATGAGAATGAGCTATCCTAGGTAGAGCTTATACTCCTAGAATCGGTTTCCCTTCGGTTTTCTTTAATACTCTTTGTTCATGATTGAATCCCCCTCTCCCTAGTGCTTTTGACATTGTTATCTCTCTAATCTTGTCCATTTATTTGCTTTTAAAAGTGTTTAATCTACTTCCCTTATTTCTAGTTTATTCTAGGCTCAATAGTAGTTGGTTTGTCCATAGAATTCTTCAAACACAAATACAAATACCCCTTTTTGTTACTAGCAATTTCTCCTCGATTTCGTATTAATTGTGCTAAACCCCCGTTTCCTTGGGATTCGACCCTACCTTACCGCTATCTAAAGCAAAATTTGATAGAGTTCGGATAAGAGTTATAAATTGTAATTTTTATCTAGGATAGTAAACTAACGACCTATTGTCCACCGATCAAAATTTTGGCGCCGTTGCCGGGGAGACGGCTAGTTTTGCACACTTATTTGCGTAATTTGTGGATTTTGTTGCTTTTGTTTAGTTCCTTTTCCACTTGCTAGTCATTGCTAATTGTTTGCTTAGCTTTGGTGAATGCAAAGAAGATCTCAAGGACCACCTACTCACAACCTTGATCACGAAATTGACCGAACCTTGAGACAAGTCCGTAGACTCTATCAAGAAGAGGGACGAGGTTTTGGTGCAATCTTTGATAGTGAAAGTGAATCTTGTTCCTCACATTCCCAAGGTGACGAAATGGCAGGACAACAAGTGGATGTATTATTTCGTGAGTTCGGTAATCCGGAGGATTATGAGCTCACCGGTGGGATATTGTTACCCGTCAATGAAACTAACTTCACCATCCATCCTCAATACACTCGAATGGTTCAAGCGGAGCAATTCTCGGGTTCGCCAAGTGAAGACCCCATTGAGCACCTTGATAGGTTCCTCGAACTCCGTGCCATGATACAAACCAACCAAGTTTCTCAAGAATACATCCGGATGCACCTATCTCGGCAATCTCTTGCGGGGAGAGCAAAGAAGTGGCTCAAGCAAGTCAAGCCTAATTCTCTCACGACATGGAGGGAAATTATTTAAGCATTCTTGAAGAGGTTCATCTCCGAAGAGAAAACCGCCGAGATGAGTAGGAAGATAGCATCTTTTGAACAAGAGGCGGAGGAAAGCCTTAGTGAAGCTTGGGAGAGGTTTAAAGAGTTGGTGCAAGCATGTCCTCACCATGAGTACAATCAAAGCTTACTCATGAGGTTCTTCTATGATGGTTTGGAACCGATGTCTCGAGCTAATTTGGATGCGGGGGCGGGTAGACAATTGATCAAAGTTCCTCAAAATCAAGTTGAAGCAACGATCGAAGAGGTAGTTAAAAACTACTCTTGGGGAGGAAGAAGGAGGAATGCGCCAAAGAAAGGTGGGAAGTATGAGTTGGAGAAGGTCGATCAATTGCAACATCAAATTGAGATGTTGACAAAAGGGCTTTCCAAGTTGAATACAAGTGTTGCTAGTGGTTCAAGCTCCTCCCAAGTCAACTCTTTCTCTTGTCAAAATTGTGGTGGCACCAACCATGATACATCCTATTGTGGCGGGTTGAGCCCGGAGCATGTAGCGGCATACAACAAAAGGCAAGAAGGGTATAGGGGAAATGGTGGAGGAGTAGCTTGGAAACAACCACCACCCGGATTTGCAACCCAACCTCAACAATGGAATCAACAAGCTCAACAACCATACAATTCC
The DNA here is from genome assembly GCF_001683475.1 of Chenopodium quinoa. Lineage (NCBI taxonomy): Eukaryota > Viridiplantae > Streptophyta > Magnoliopsida > Caryophyllales > Amaranthaceae > Chenopodium > Chenopodium quinoa. The sequence goes on from NW_018745684.1 coordinate 10,732,760, forward strand.
AACACCCAATATCAAAACCCTCCTCCATTCCAAACCCAAAATCAAAGAGGAAACTACCCAAGAAACAACCAACACAATAATCAACACCAATACCAAAATCAAACCCAAGCAACTCAAAAAAGTCAAGAGCAAGCATCTCAACCCGATTCTACTCAAACTCAAATTCTTCAACAACTTCAAGCCATGAATCAACAAATGCAAGAAGTCAAGGCTCATAACAAGATGGTTGATTCACAACTAGCACAATTGGCCGAGAGAGTTCCTTTCAACTCATCTTCCACTTTGCCCGGACAATCACAAACCAACCCTTCCAATATTGTAAAACCCGACTCTTGCAAGGCAATCACATTGAGATCGGGTACATCTTATGAGGGTCCCAAGGAAGAGGATGGTAAGGAAAAGAAGGAGGGAGAAGAAGAGATGAGTGATGATAAAAAAGTTGAAGAAGTGAAGGTTGATGAGAAAGAGAAGAGTATGGAGAAAAAGAAGACTAAGGATGTGGTGACATCCCCAACTTCTAGTGAGGCTAGAAACCTTGATGGACCGGTTCCTTTTCCAGGTCGGCTTGCGAAGAGGAAATTGAACGATACATTTGCAAAGTTTCTAAGTGTGATGAAAAACTTACACATTAACCTCCCTTTCATTGAGGTTGTCACACAAATGCCCTCATACTCCAAGTTCTTGAAAGACATTCTCACCAACAAAAGGAAGCTCAATGACGAGCTTATCACTCTTCCCCATCAAGTGAGCGCACTTGTTCAACACAAAATGCCCAAGAAGCAAAAGGACCCGGGAAGCTTCACCTTGCCGGTCAAGATTGGGAACATGGAAGCTAGGGGTGCCCTAGCCGACCTCGGAGCAAGTGTTAGTTTGATACTTCTATCCATTGCTCAAAAGCTTAAAATTGAGATGATCCCCACAAGGAAAACCATTCAATTGGCCGATCATTCGGTGAAGCTACCTTGTGGTGAGCTTGAAGATGTCCCTATTCAAGTTGGGCATATCTATGCGCCATGTGACTTTGTAGTGATGGATATGGAAGAAGATGTGGATACACCTTTGATTTTTGGCTGTGAAGCTCTTAAAACCTTGGGGGCGGTAATCAATTGCAAGAATAATACCATTACATGTGAAGTAGCCGATGAAAAAATTATCTTTGAATTCTCTAAGCTACTCAAGACCCCCATGGTTGAGAAGTGCTATAGGGTTGATGTTGTCAATGAAGAGCTAGATCGTTTGGGAAGGGTTGTCATGAGTCCTAAAGATCCTATGGTCGTAGCTCTCACATGTGAGGAAGATTAATTCTCCCAAGAAGCAAAGGAATTTGCTATGGCCATTGAAGAAGCCAAAGAGGAAGAAGAGAGTGGTACTAAGCATTATGAGCTTGAGCATGAGGAAGAAAAATTGGAGGAGAGTTCTAAGCCTCCTCCCAAGGTAGAACTCAAACCCCTTCCCCCTTCTTTGAAATATGCTTATCTTGGAAATGAAGGAGAATACCCCATTATTGTCAATGCTTCCCTTAATGGTCTTGATTTGGAAAAATTGATTGTTGTTTTGAGAAAATATAGAAATGTGATAGGGTATAGCATTGACGATATTAAGGGTATTAGCCCTTCTTTATGCATGCATTGTATTCACCTTGAGGATGATCAATCCACCTCCATTGAACCTCAAAGGAGGTTAAACCCCAACCTCCAAGAGGTAGTAAAGAAGGAAATTTTGAAATTGCGTGAGGCGGGTATAATCTATGCTATCTCCGATAGCAAGTGGGTTAGCCCGGTTCACGTGGTTCCCAAAAAGGGTGGAATGACCATTGCCAAGGGAGAAGGAGGAGAGGAAATCTCCACCCGGACGGTCACCGGATGGAGGATGTGCATTGATTATAGGAAGTTGAACAAGAACACTAAGAAAGATTATTTTCCTCTCCCCTTCATGGATCAAATGTTGGAAAGACTCTCCCATCATGCTTTCTTTTGCTTTTTGGATAGATACTCCGGTTTTTTCCAAATCCCTATCCATCCAAATGATCAAGAGAAAACTACTTTTACGTGTCCGTATGGGATATTTTCATACCGAAGAATGCCATTCGGGTTATGCAATGCTCCCTCAACTTTCCAACGATGCATGACTTCCATTTTTTCTGAAATGCTTGAGAAAGAAATTGAAGTTTTTATGGATGATTTTAGTGTTGGTGGATCGTCTTTTGACACATGCCTTATTAACCTTGAAAAAGTTTTGAAAAGGTGTCAAGAGACGAGTTTAGTGTTGAATTGGGAAAAATCCCATTTTATGGTCGAAGAAGGTATTGTCCTAGGCCATAAAGTATCAAAAAAGGGCATTGAAGTAGACTCGGCTAAGGTTTCGGTGATTGCTAAGTTGCCCCCTCCTACCTCCGTCACAGGAGTGAGAGCTTTTCTTGGGCATGCCGGTTTTTACCGGAGGTTTATCAAAAAAATTTCATCTATCGCCAAACCCTTAACCGAGTTACTCAAAAAGGATGTTGTGTTCAATTTTGATGAGGCTTGCCTTGAGGCGTTCCAAAAGCTCAAGGAAGCCCTCATCTCTTCTCCTGTTGTGCACGCTTCGGATTGGAGTTTGCCTTTTGAGCTAATGTGCGATGCAAGTGATTTTGCAGTGGGGGTCGTGCTTGGGCAAAAGAAAGAAGGAAGATCTTGTGTCATCTACTACGCAAGTAGAACGCTCGACGAAGCTCAAAAAAATTATACCACAACGGAGAAGGAAATGCTAGCGGTTATCTTTACCATGGATAAGTTTCGGTCTTACCTCATATGCTCAAAGGTGATAGTCTACACGGATCACATCGCGGTCCGCTACCTTATGACCAAAAAGGAAGCAAAATCGTGTCTCATTCGTTGGGTTCTTTCTCTCCAAGACTTTGACATGGAGATGAGGGACAAAAAGGGGGCGGAAAATTATGTAGCGGATCATCTATCGAGACTTCCTTTTGAGACTAAAGAAGACGTGCCTATCAATGAAGAAGTGGGTTTTGAGGCTCTTATGGCCATTGCATCAACACCAAGCCCTTGGTATGCGGACATTGCCAATTACTTAGCATGTGGTGTCGTTCCCCCGGAGTTCTCCTCTCAACAAAAGAAAAGGTTTTTCAAAGAAGTGAGGAGGTATTTTTGGAACGACCCTTATTTATTCAAGCAATGTGGAGATGGGCTTTTTAGAAAATGTGTTCCGGATCATGAGATCGAAGGGGTGCTTGAGCATTGTCACTCATTGCCATGTGGTGGGCATGGAGGAGTAGAAAAGACTGTGGCTAAAATTTCTCAATCTCTTCTTTGGTGGCCAACAATGCACAAGGATGCCCACAAATTCATAGCTAGATGTGATAATTTCCAAAGAAGTGGGGGCATAACCAAGCGTGATGAAATGCCTCATCAAAATATTTTGGAGGTTGAACCCTTTGATGTATGGGGGGTCGACTTTTTGGGGCCTTTCGTTTCCTCTTGTGGCAATCTCTATATATTGGTGGCGGTGGACTATGTGACCAAGTGGATCGAAGATATACCCTCGCCCACCAATGACCACAAGGTTGTGCTCAAGCTTCTAAAAAAGATCATCTTCCCAAGATTCGGGGTTCCAAGAGTTCTGATTAGTGATGGTGGTTCTCACTTCGCCAAGAAACAACTTGAAGCTCTCCTCAAACTCTATGGGGTTCATCATAAAATCGGCCTACCATACCACCCCCAAACTCAAGGACAAGTGGAGGTATCAAATAGGGAGATCAAGAACCTTCTTGAGAGGATGGTAAACAAGTCTAGAAAAGATTGGTCTCTCAAGCTTGATGATACGCTTTGGGCTCTAAGGACGGCTTACAAGACCCCGATTGGTACTACTCCTTACCGATTGGTCTATGGAAAAGCTTGTCATTTGCCGGTTGAGTTAGAGTACAAAGCTTGGTGGGCGATCAAGGAGCTCAATATGGATATGACCTTGGCGGGTGAAAAGAGGCTACTTAAGCTCAATGAACTTGAGGAGCTCCGCTATGATGCCTATGAGAACTCGAGACTCTACAAGGAGAGAACCAAGAGGTGGCACGACCAACATATAAGGAACAAGAGCTTTAAGGTTGGGGACAAGGTTTTGTTATTCAATTCTAGGCTCCGTTTGTTTCCCGGAAAGCTTAAGTCAAAATGGTCGGGGCCTTTCATAATTTCGAAAACAACTCCTTATGGGTCTTTTGAGTTAGAAGCGAATGGGAACAAGTTCATGGTCAACGGCCACCGTTTGAAGCTCTACCATTGCAATGATCAAATTGGCATGATTGAGTGCATGAGGCTCGATCCGCCGGATCCTAAGTCACTTTCTTGAATATAATGTGAAATGGTTAAGCTAATGACCTTATAAAGAAGCGCTTCTCGGGAGGCAACCCGAGTTCTCAACCCTTTTGATTTTGTGTTTTTTTTGTCTTTGGTTATTTTTGAATGATTTTTCCTTCAATTTCTTATTGTGTGTGTTTGTTCATTTATTAGGTACCTTGATCTTTGGGTGCTTGATCTATTAAGTTGGGTTTGGAAAGGAAAAGGGGTTTGGAAGAAGAGAAAGTGGAGATTCCCAGAGAGAGCCCTGGAGAGGGCGCGCACAGGCCACCCGCGGGCGCGGCAGGCCCCTCCCCTGTTTTTATGATAAAGTGGAGATGCCTGGGAATTACTCGGAGCGGGCGCGGAAAGAAGGCCCCGCGGGCGTGGCGTACCCCGCGGGCGCGGCGTACCCCGCGGGCGCGGCAGGGGATTGCGATTTTTGAAAAGGAAGTGGATATGGATCATAGATGCCGGGAGAGGGCGCGGACAGAAACAGTCGCGGGCGCGGACAGGCACCTCCGCGGGCGCGCTATTCCACCTCGCGGGCGCGACATCCTGCAGTTCAGAATCACAGGAACCAGAAACCCCAAAGCCGCGGGCGCGGCAGACGAACCCGCGGGCGCGGACAGGGAATGCCGTGGGCGCGGCCCTTCAGAGCTTCGACCTCTCCTTTAATTCTCAGCCATATGCCCGAAAATCACATATACTCCATATCAGTTTTTTTTCCCCTTTCTCTCTCTACACCTTACTCCATTCCAAACCCTAACCCATTCCTCTTCAATTTCTCCTCCCAAATCATCAAATTCCATCAAATTTCAACAATTCCCTCACTTTTCTACAAATTTTCTCACCAAAAATCTGATTTTTCACCCCCAAAAACCCAAAAATCTGATTCTCCACCATTAAGGAGTTCTTGGAGGTGGGACTCATTGCTTCTTCAAAGGCTAGTAAGAGTAATTGATTGAGCTCATTGTTGGTATAAATTTCTCCCTTACTCTATATTTCCTTTGAATTTGAAGTATATTTGTGTTTGAGAAAATTTTATGCTTGTGATTTTTTATGTTGGAATTGTTGATGCTTGAACTCCTATTTGTATTCATCTATTATCTTGAGCATTATTGATTTTAGGATTTTTGTTTATCATAGTTGTCTCTTGGTATAGATTGCTTTGTTGTAGGTTGTTCTTGGTGTCTCTTGGAAGTGTTCTTAGTGATGATTGCTTGGTTTTGGAAATTTGTTGTGGGTGTTTATAGTTGTGATTTGTTGGGAGTGTTTCTTGGTGATTAAACCTTGAGTAAATAATCATGGTGTTTGGTTCTAAGAAGAGAAAGAGTGGGAAGGAACTTCAAGGTTCATCCTCTTCCAACCCCCAACAAAATGAACCTACACCCCAAACCGCTCCACCACCTCTACCACCCCTCAAATTCCACAACAAAAACCATAAACCCATCTATGACAACCTCCTAAACAGGAAGTTGAGACCAACCAAGCATTACCATCACTCTACCACAACCAAGCTTGGCATCGATGAGGATTGTTGGTTCTTGTTCAACAACCTCGGGCTTGGGTCCTTTGTGTCAAGTGCCTATCGAACCTACAAAGAGCCTACCCTAGAGTTTCTTGCTTCCTTCGAAACCCATGCCGCAGGAGATAATGATCTCTCCATCTCCTTCCAACTCTTTAACAAAAAAGAAACCTTCACCCTCCGCCAGTTTAACCAACTGCTGGATTTCAACCCCGATGCCGATATGTTCTTCCCCGAGCATGCGGGCCTCCATGCTTATGAGCCCCTTCACTGGTGGAAGGTCATTTCGAGAATGGACGCCTTCAACTCCAAGTACTCTTTAGCCAGTCAGATCATGCACCCAGCCATCAGACTTCTGCATCGAATCCTTGGGTACACGGTCTTTAATAAACAAGACTTGGGGAAGATTACAACCGAGGAAATCCGAATATTATGGCTAGCTACGCAGCCGGAAATTGGGCACAGAATGAACTTCGGGTTTCTATTCACCAAATGCATTGAGAGTGTCCTGTCGGGTACAAGGAAGGGTGAAATTCATTTTGGAGGGATGGTAACTCGGATAGCCGAGAAGCTGGGGCATTTGGCTAAGCTCGAATCTTGCACCCCCGTAGGGAAGAGTAATGGGAGTGATATCTGGCTCGACCTCGACCAACTAAAAACCATGAAGTTCATCGCAGATACCGAGGATCTAGGAAAGACTTGGAGCTTACTTGTCTCCCACGAGCACCACTGTTTCCTGCCCAAGCCGGAATTCACTTCTTTCACAAGGGAAGGAGTCAATTACCCATGGTGGGTAAAGAAGGACTCAGGCGTCCTTCCTAGTGCTAGGATGGTCACGGGGGAAGGGTCCGGCCAAAGCAATGAGGGCACAGAGGATGAGTTCCACCAACAAAAACAACAACAACAAGGATCAAGGCAACAACAACATCATCAACCTGACTACCAACAACAAATGGAGGCAATACGAGCCCAAATGGAAAGCATGCAACTCGGCATGCAAGGTATGTTTGCTTCCCACCAACACCTCTCTTACCAAACCAACGCCTTATATGATTTGAGTGTGCGTAGAGGGGATGTCACTCCCCCGGTCAACTACCCTTATGTGCCGGCCCAACAAGGGCCCGTGCCATCTTGGGGGGGTGACAACCAACCTACGTACCCATATTGGCAAGGGACCTCGGACCCTGCTGTGCCTAGGCGTGATTTCCCTGATGAGTCCGGTCATTATGATTATCGGGTTTCAGGTGGGAGTGATTACTGGGGTGATCCTAACTACCCCTATGTCGACCCCTCTCACCCCGATCCCCTTGTCCAGCCCGAGCCATATGACCAGTTGTCCGCGTCCCAGCTCGACCTTTTCAAAGGTCATTATGGGTGGCCACCTGGCTACTCCGGAGTTTGGGACCCCTATGGCCCCCCATCAGGTTTCTCTTACGACAATGGGAGCGCGGATAACGACGGTGCCGGCTCTAGTGGCCATTAGTTTCCCCCTTGTTCTTTTTGTTCCCTCACTTTGTCTTCCCCCCCCCCCTTATTACTTGTCCTCACGCCGCATCGAGGATGATGCTTTACTCTAGTGTGGGGGGGTGTCTGAGTCAAAGGAGAGTGTTAAGGAATGCTTGAGGTGAGTGTGGGGGAAGGCACCTAGGACTCAAGGGACTATTTAGGGGTTTTGGGTGTAGATGTCGTTGGTAGCGTTGTTGTTGTCTGGTGTCTATGATGTCCGTTTCTATGATGATGATGATATGATGACAATGTTTTGATGATGATGACTCTATAATGATGGGATGTTTGGGTAGTAGGTCATACCCAAAAGAATTAAGTTCATGGATTTTTTTTCTCTCTCTAGTACTAACGTTCTTTTCTTTGTAGTGCTTGCCTTGTTTTTCTTTGTTTTCCTCTCTTTTGTAGCTTGGAAGAAATTGAAAGCGACATGTGGAGGCACGGTAAATTGCTTGTTTGCTTTATTTTTTTTTTCAAGAGACATTGGTGAGATCTTTCCTTTACTTTTCTTTTCTCTTCTCGTGTCGTGTTTAGTTTAGGATTTAGCTTAGGAAAGAGTTGAATGGTTAGAGGATGTTTGCATGCGGTTCCAAGGAACCTGGGATCGTTGGTATTGAGACCGAACGATCACTTGTATGTCGATTGGGATTTATTTGAATCTTTAAGCCTCTCATATGAACCTTCTTGATTCTCTCTTTCCTTTGTTCTACTTCCTTTTGTGTGATAAGCATAATTATGGCATGATGATATGAATGTGTTTTGGAACTTGCTTGATACATTTGGATTCTATCTCCATGATGATGCATCCTTGAATGTTTGTCCTTTTTCTTAACTATGTGATGAGATGCACATTTCGAGATTGTTGTTGATTGAATTAGACGAGCCTTAGTTAAGGTAGCAAGGGTAAGAACTTGTGAGGGCGTTTGAACCCCTAGTTCACGGGATGTGGTAAGATGGAGTTGCTCCCTGTAGTGGATTTGAAGCCCTCTAGTTGGTATTTGCTTACTTTTCTCATCCCTTGTGAGGTTCTCTTGTTCATGCCTTCATCAACTTGTTGAGCGGCGTATTAGGATCCTCGACTATGCATGTTTGAATCCTTGTGTTGACTATTAGCTCCCAAGATCGCGACCTTGGACTTTTGAGGGAGGAAAAGGGCACCATTTCTCATTTTTGTTTATTTTCTCTTTTATTTAGTTACAAATTTGATTTTTCTCTTTGCATCATCCCTCTTGCCAACGAATTTGAGCCTAATGTTTTCCCATTCTTGTCTCAACCTCATTACAAGCCTAGCGTCCTATGTTTACTAACCCCTATTAGTTAGTGAAGCAATGGCTTTGTGAGGCGAGTGTGAAAGAGCGTCATGAATGTGAACATGAATCATTTGTGGAATTGGTTTGTAATTCTAGAGTTGAATATGTAAAGAAGTTTGGAAAAAAAAAACTTTATTTGATGAAATGAGAAATTTATTTATTTTGTATATATACTTGAATAAAGGGTGGTGATGCGAATGAAATCAAAATGTTTGGATATTCGTTTGAGTTGTGGTTGTGTTTTGCGTTTTGACCTTGAGGATCCCCCTTTCTCTTGCTTCACTTAGGAATTATCGCCACTATTTCAAACTGATATTCCGACCTCTACCTTAAGCCATGTCAGTACAACCCTTGTGAAGCCCCTTTGACTTTAAGAGTGTGTGGTCAACAACCGGTGGAGGGAGATGGTTCTCAACCCTATGGAAAGAACGTGCATAGTTGAGATGTCGGGATGATCTTTTACCTCCTCAAATTAAATCTTTTTCTGGTTCCTTCGTGGAATCATGAGGAGCCATCTAGGGGGACGATCTAAAGCTAGTGGGGAGAACGCGGACCGTTTTAGAGGGGATTAGGGCGGAAGATGACTCACTAGTTCTCTATGCTTAGTTGAGGCTCGACTCTTGCAATCTCTAACATCTTGAGGCGTGCATGCATCACGTGGTTGAGAATAGCTAATATTCTTTGACGTTTTTGACATGGTTGAGTCCAAATAAAGCAATTGTCCTTTTGATCTCTTATGTTGTTTTTCCCAAAACCATGCCATATTATGTTTGTCTTTGTGGTGCTTGATTTTTCTTTCTTTCTTTGTCTTGCTTGAGGACAAGCAAGAGGCAAGTGTGGGGGATTTTGATGTGTGGCATTTATGCCACCATTTTAACCCTTTTTACTACCGATTTCCCCCGGATTTGTCACTTGCTTATGCCTTTTTTCACCCCTTTTATCTTGATTTTAGTCACTTTAGCTCCCTCTCGTATTTTTCCTCCACTTTTGTCTTTTCTTCTAGTTTTTACCTCCTTTTTGTGTGTTTTGACAGCTCCCAGCGCTTATGTGCGATTCACGAATCAATAGCTCGAGTGGAGATGCCAAAGGAGCTTGCCAAAGGAGTGGAGATGCCAAGATGGAGAGGGCGCGCTGTTCTAATGGGCCGCGGGCGCGGGCTTGTAAGCCGCGGGCGCAGACAGGAAAAGTCTGAAGCCAGCAGAAGAAAGTGGAAATGGCGAGCCGCGGGCGCGGAGCATTGGGGCCGCGGGCGCGGCAGAGAAGCCCCGCAGGCGCAACACTTTCCCCCGCGGGCGCGGCTTTCTGGGTTTTACGAGGCTATTTACCCAGCTTGGAGAGGGCGCGGCTGCCTGTTCGGAGAGCCCTCTCCCTTGGCCTTTTTCTTCCTTTTGGTAGAAGACTATAAATAGTCCCTTGCTTGAGTTTCTTAGCATCCACTATTCCATTGGCCCCAAAAACCACTTGTAGAGAGAGAAGTTCATGGTTTCTAGAGAGAGAAAACACTAGTGTTCAAGATTCAATCTTTGTAATCAAATATTCAAGCTTTCTTCTAGATTGTTGCTACTACTTTGATGATTTGGTAATCTTTCATCTTTATAATATCAATCTTTACTTTTGTTTCTCTAGTTTTTGATCTTCTTTGTTTTATTGCTCTTACTTGAGTTTATTTCCATAAATATTCAAGCTTTATTAGTTTCTTTGATTTTCCTTTCAAGTTAGAATCATGTTAGGTTGTGTTGGTATTGAATACATGCGTATGTTAGTTGTTATGGCTATCCCTTTCCTTCTAGCTTAGGTTTTTAGCTAGGGAAGGGGGTGAAAATCATGTGTATTTGAATATCTATTGATTATTGATTGGGATTTATTCTTAAGTTGATGATTTGAGCCATAATATGCTTGGAGTTAGTGTGTGCACCTCTAATCCCAAGAATCTAGCCCTTGATTGAATGCATGAGAATGATTTAATCTAGGTGTGAATGATTTGATCGACTTGCTTGGGTAGTTGCATGAGAATGAACTATCCTAGGTAGAGCTTATACTCCTAGAATCAGTTTCCCTTCGGTTTTCTTTAATACTCTTTGTTTATGATTGAATCCCTCTCTCCCTAGTGCTTTTGACATTGTTATCTCTCTAATCTTGTCCATTTATTTGCTTTTAAAAGTGTTTAATCTATTTCCCTTATTTATAGTTTATTCTAGGCTCAATAGCAGTTGGTTTGTCCATAGAATTCTTCAAACACAAATACAAATACCCCTTTTTGTTACTAGCAATTTCTCCTCGATTTCGTATTAATTGTGTTAAACCCCCGTTTCCTTGGGATTCGACCCTACCTTACCGCTATCTAAAGCAATATTTGATAGAGTTGGGATAGGAGTTATAAATTGTAATTTTCATCTAGGATAGGAAACTAACGACCTATTGTCCACCGATCAAGCTCTATTCTCTCCCAAATTGGCAATCAATTTGCTACGTTGAAATCACGCTTCAAAGGAATAATTATGTGATTCTTGTGTGTTATGCATGCAATCTTGTTTTAGGTGTGTATGAATAGAAATTCATGAATTTCCGCTTAGAATACCTAAATCCCTACAGTGGTATCAGTTAGCCTCTTGCATAAACACTTGATCATAATAATACGATTATTTTGTGGTCTATGTTCATAATTTTATAATCAATTAAGAGGGAGAATTAATTTAACTATGGTTCAAATTATTATATTAAATGTGATTTAACTCTTGAAATTGATTAAATAATGTTATTTAATTTGCTCAAAATACCCAAAGAAAGGACCGAATTTTTGCCCGAGTATGTTCGAAAATTTCAAACCCTAACCCTATTTTTTCGAAAATTTCGAACCAAGTAAGCCCTAAAAATATGATTTTATGTGCTTGTTTTGTTCGATTTCGTTTTAATTATGTTTCATGAATTTAATAGCATTGATTTGATGTATATATTATGAATTTTACACGATCAATAAATTAGTTTAAGTGTTAAATTAATTTGGGATTAAATTTCATGAAGAACCCTAATTTAAAATTGAATTGGGATTTAATTTTAATTATTGGACTGATTTAATTTAATTTTACAAAAGTTTTTTGATTAAATTAAAAAAAAAAATTGTGGTCGGCAGCCACAATGGCTGCCGACCGGGGTTAGTCCAAGAGGGAGGGTGGGGAGGATAGGTTGTCCGGGGGGTGGCTGGCAGCAGCCGTGCAAGAGTTGCACGCTGCCACTGCTGCTGCATTGCGTGGTGGCTGCTGAAAAGTAGCCAGCCGCCGTGGCTAGCTTCGACTAGCCAACCATGCACGGTGGCCGACACCCCTACAGTACGGTTTTTCAAAAATAAAAAAAAAATTGTTTTCAAAATATTTTCAAAATAAAACCAAATTTTATTTTCAAAATTTATCTTTGGTAATCATCCATAATTAAGGTTGTTAATTTTGGATAGGATTTGTTAGGATATTTTGAGCAATATTCCAAAAGGATAATAATTGATTTAAATAATGTGATTATCCCATAATTAATTTTGAAAATAATTGTTTTTTAAAATTATTTGATAGGCTAGTAATTAGGATAGAATCTCCTAAATTAGTTAGGATAATCATTGGAAAACAAATATGATTTATCTTTTCATATTAAAATAAGATTTGATTCTATATCATACCAAATTTAAAATATATGATATTTTATAGATAGTAATGAATAATATACGATATTATCTAATTACGAATTAAAAATATGATATATTTTAGGAATTTGATGAGCGTTAGAACGGTCGTACATTCCACACTCAATCAAACACATTTATTAACAAACACCTTACAAACCAAGCATAATGACAAGTAAGAGTTCGGTCCACAAGGAACGGGATATGATTGCCAAAGATCTTTACACTTAAGCTAACTCGAAGTCAATTGGTGAATTGGGGTTCGTCAAGAAGACAAACAAACTATGGTTCTAAATCAATGAATTAAAGATACTAGGGAATGAGATCCACTCAACCAAGGCAAATAGGCAAACGGGGGGTAAAATAGACAAGATATAGCAAGGACTATATGTAAAATCAACCTCATGCATTTACAAAACAACTCACACTACTAAACTTAGATTCCTCATTAGTTTAGCAATAGATGATACATAATCAAATTACAATAAGTAATGACGTACTCAATTTACACTTCCATGTCAAATTAGGCATATCATACTATCAAGCTCCTTAGTCAAGGGTAGCTAAACCTATCATGAGGAACTAACAAGCAATCTCATATAATCAATTTAATTGCAATACAAACATCAATGCTTCTCCCACATTTGCATAGTTAACCCAAAAGGTCGAGCTTCACCCAACCCCTAGCAAGAAGACTACTCACAACTCATGTTTATCAACATGCAATCAAGAATTAGGGTTCTAAATACTTCAATAATTGGGGAAAAGTGGTTAACAATTGAAATAACTATCATCCAATAACAAATTACCAAGAACTAAGAAGATTTAAATAACATGCAAATACCAAATAAAATCTGAAATTAAAAGGAAGAAGGTTGGAGAAATTACTAATTGAAGCTTCAAATGTTGAATACAAATTGCCAAACTTTGAGAATAATTCTTGAATTTCAATAATACAATGATTTGATTTGATGAAAACTAAGCTAAATTAATCCTAAGGAATGTTTCAAACCAAGAGAGGTTTCTGAAAACTAGGCTACTGTCCTTTTTCTTTTCAAAAACGATCTCAAAAGGACCTTAAATAGTCCGTACAAAATTGGCTGAGATCGGGAAAAGGTCCGACCGAACTCTGGGTAGGTTCGGTCGGACTCAGGGTAGGTTCGGTCGAACCCTGTGTAGGTTCGGTCCAACCTCCCTGATCCTTGTTTGGTCGAACTTTTGAGGTTCGACCTCTCCTGCAAAATTGCTGAAAACTGGTTTGACACTGCCTTCACTGCATCCTGGAGGTTCGGTCAAACTTTTCAAAAGTTTGACCACACCTAGGTTCGACCGGACCTTTCAGAGGTTCGGCCACACCTCCTCTTGCACTTCCTTTTCTTGCTTCCTCTCCTTCCCTTTTGCTGCTCTTGCCTTTGTCCATGGCTTCCATACTTGGCCAAGGGGCCTCCCACCGTGCATAGGACCGTCATGGAACCTGCAGAAGATACCAAAGTTCACGAGAGCATGGGGATGATAAAATAATGCATAAAGATTATCAAAATAAGCGCAAATAAGCATTACTTTTCATCAACACATAAAGAAGCCATAAGAGGATAAATGAGGTGGAAAAACCTAAGAAAAATAAGAGGAAAAAGACCTAAATACTACCCCAAAGAGTGACATAAATGTCACTCATCAAAGGATAAATGAGGTGGAAAAACCTAAGAAAAATAAGAGGAAAAAGACCTAAATACTACCCCAAAGAGTGACATAAATGTCACTCATCAGAATTGTGTTGCCTTAATCAAGAATATTTGATATTTTAGTTTAGGCAAGCATGTTGAGTGATTTTATTATGTGGCAAATTTATAATATATGATATTATTTTGATATATATAGACTAGTAAGACCCATAGATTATAAATATGATATGTGCATTGTGATGTATTTTTGTACTCTAAGTACGGTCTGTGTATCATTAAGTATTTTTGTAACTTTTTATTTAAAGTAAATAGATTAATTATATAAATAGTTTATTCCAAAAAAAAGCCCATAAAGTGAAGGCCTAAAGGAGCAAGGTGGATGGAGATCCATGAAGGTTCAAGTGAGAGCTTTTTAAGATTAGTTTCTTAGGACTAAGGGGCCATACTATGTCATGATTTATTTTATGCATTAGTAGATTAAGCATGCTAAGTTTATTTATGTTGTTGATGATGCGCTAGATTTCACTAAATTTATCACAGCATAATAAATCTAGGTCCTGGTAATATTGAGATTGATTTTTCAATTAAAAACCCAACAACCTTTTGATAATTAATGATGGGTCATGCCAAAGTTGGCTGTTATTTCTTATCTTAGGTAACTTGGGGTAAATCAAGTTTTACAATTTTAATTGGTTGTGCTCAACAAAATTATCTAATGAGTTTAGAATCTTGAAATAAAGGGTAATAATTAAGCATGAGATGATTAATTATTCAACCAAGAGTTGCAAGAATTGCAATTAGTAAAGAGTTTACTTACCTTGGAAATGTAAGCTTGATGGTAGGGCTAAAGTCCGGTCAACTATTACACGAATAAAGGATCTTGGAATCACTTAATTCAAATGGGACAATTATTTTGAATAAAGTGTTAAAGTTACCTATGATTTTAATTTAGGTACTTTAAAGATTAACATAGTTGAATTTTGCGTTTATTAACTAAGTAATATGTGTTCTAGTTTTATAAATATATTGTCTCCTCGATTGAAATAGAATTGAGAAACGCTCTCAAAAGTTTAAAAGATAATCCGTAAACCTATATTCCAATTTTGCTAAGATGGATCTAAAAGGACAAGTTTTAGAAACCCATGTCACATGTCTAAGGTTGGTTTTCTTCAACTCAAAGTGTTTGAGTAAAATGCCAACACCATCTTCATTTTGAAAAGTTTTTCAAGTGATATAATGAGATGGGAGGTACAAATCCTCTAAAAGGACAAGTATGGAAATCTAATAAAATCTCTTATCTTCAATATGATTGAATATAAGAAAGTGATTGGAAGTCTCTATGGTCAAAAGTTGATCAAATGTCACTATTCTTCATCCATTTCATATGGATTGAAATAGTTGATTAAACTCTAATATGAATAATGATTGAATAGACTTAGCATAATCATGAAAAATGCTTAAAGAAGTTGAGCAATGTATTAGTTTGAACCTAAGAGAAATGTTCTAAGTGCCTCAAAAGGGAAAAGTTAAATGAGGACGACATTAAGAAGCTATAGGTTAAGAAACGCAAATAAGTTGCTACTTCTTAAACCTAAAACTACTTATATATGCTAAAAGTTGTTATGAATGACAAATGTTTCCAAATTAAATGGACCGATTCCACTTGATTAGAAATGACCTCATATAGTTGGAAGATAAAAGAATGGAAATGTTTCAGTTTAAGAAGTATATTATAGAAATTTATTTAGCATATTACTACTTCTTTGACATACGATGTCATGTTTAGTTCACTCATTCAAGAATGAGGTTGAACTAAAGAAAGAAGTTTGGCTAAGGGAGATATAAATTTACAAGTTCAAAAACAAATGTTGCTACTTCACAAGCGAAATCTACAAGTTTAGAAGCAAAAGTTGCAACTTTACAAGTAGAAGCTTATTTTTCACCTTACCTTGTAATTTAGCTAGAATTAAATAAATGTTATTTATTCTTGCCATTATCGAACTACCAATCAACTTTAGTAACGACTAAGACTTGAAGATTCAATAACATGGAGTAAATGTTATTCTATGCTTTATTGAGTCACAATGTGTTTTGAATAGCTAAATTGGTTAAAAGTTCTATATAGTAGATATAGATAAACCATTTCTATATATATATAAATTGTCTCTAAAATGTCAATTGGTTCAAATGAAAATGAACATTTCATACGAAAGATCTAAAGGGATGGACTTTCAATATCATTAGATTATGATCTATCGACATATGCAAATATCATTCTAGTTTGAAAAATTGACAAAGTCATCCTTTAGAGAAATGATGACGTGAACTCAAGGTCAAATACATATCGATGTAAGAAAACCTAAGGTTTAATGGCAAGAGACGAGCAACGAAACTTCATTTGTGATATGATCACTTGTGCTTTGTTGAAGCATAAGTGTAAATGTTTTGAAAAGTTCAAAAGGTCTAGTATGAAGTTCAGAATAAACACTAGTAGAAAATAGGTAATGGGAAGCCACTATTTAGAAGCGGTTATTGGAATCCGCTTCCTTTTCCATACAAAATCCCGGGAAATTAAAAAAATAAAAAAAACAAGAGGAGAATTGGAAGCGGTTTGGGTTGAACCGCTTCTAAAAAGTAAATAGAAGCGGTTCAAACCGCTTCCTTTTTGTTTTAAAAAAAAACCGGCTTTTAAACTTGAACCCTTCCCTCGTCATTTCCTTCATTCCCTCCTTCTTCAATTCCCTCCTGCCGCTTTCATTCCCTCCTTCAATTCGCTTCCTCTTTCACTTTCACACACCGTCACACAGTAGCCCACAACCACCATTGTCGTGCTTCTAATACCCACCACAACAACAACCTTCAATTTGTTCATTGAGTGCTTGCACCATTGTCGTGCTTCACGGTTTTGTGTTGTTAGTAATAGGGATTGTTGCTCCTGCTCCGACCACCACAACCACGATAGGGTGCTGCTGCAGCATCGTCGCCGCCTCCACCGCAGTCGCCCTCCGTCGTGCTACTGCGTCACTCTGCATGCTGCCCCTGCTGCCTCCATTGCTGCGACCCTCTGCGTGCTGCCCCTCTCACCTTCACACGCACCACCAGGCCACCACATCTCTCCCTCTCACCCCACATTCCTTCTTTTAGGGTTAGTTCATGCTTAATTTTACTTCATTATCTATATATTGTTAACAATTTCCCAAATTTTAGGGTTTCAATTTTAGTTAATCAAATTTTATGTTAATTATTTTATTAATTATTTGTATACAAAATGTTAATTGTTACCTTAATTGTATAATGTTATAAGTTGTTTGAATTTAGTAGCTAAAAAGTGATGAATTAATGAATGGATTGTAAGTAAGCTTAGTTTGCTTGTAGGTAGTCCAATTAGCATTATATGAATGAATGAACTTGTGTTTTATTAAATGTCAAGCAAATGCAAATTATTGAATGCTTGCATCTTCATTTGCCTAGATACCCGTTCGAGTCTTTCTCATTAGGAGGAAGTCTTGAATAGTCCCCGGTTGGGACTGTTCTTGGACGTGTAATCTCACTTAGGTAGTGAATGTATGTCTCTTTTTCGATTTTAAGGAATATCTCGGCTTAGCATTTCGTCTCCATGTTCTCCGGGTGCATATGTAGGTAATTATTTACCTACATTGTGTACTTGGAGAATTGGGGCGAAATGCTGCCGGATTTTCCTTAAAATTGGAAAGTTGGCATACATTCACTAGTGAGATTAGACGTTCAAGGATGGGTTAGGTTGGAGTGATAAGGACCTTTTGGGAGCATTCATTTTGTACACTATATGCATGAACGATATAAATACATACTATGTACTTTGATTATATGTTGCATTTATACATTATTTATAATGTGTTGGTATGTATAAAGGCAATTTAAAGCGTTGATGGATCGCGGTTGGATGTCTGGTAGACGTGATACGTTGGAATTCTTTAATGGGGTCCAAGAGTTTTGCGAGAGTGCTTCACAATATCAGATCAAAACGGGTGTGAATGACCTTTATTGTCCTTGTGTCAATTGTAATAATGTGACAATAGTCGACAGTGTTGATACAATAAGGGATCATGTGGTATGTCATGGGTTTAGGCCTCAATATCATGCGTGGGTTTGGCACGGTGAAAAGGGATCGTATAGGGAGAATGTTGTTGGGAATTATACGCACGATAACAGTGTCGAGATTCGTGCGGAAGATGAATATGGTATTGATGATGGTGGAGATGGGGATGATGATGGTGGAGAGGGGGATGAGATCGAGGACGGTGGTGGTGATCACTTGGATGAGATGATGCATAATGTTGAAGGTGAATTTGGTGACCGATGTGATGTATTTGAGTCATTATCAGAGGCTGCCAAAAAGCCTTTGTATCCTGGGTCCAAAAAATACACCAAACTCTCAGCCGTGCTAACACTTTTTAACATTAAGTCAAAGTATAACTGGAGTGACACTAGTTTTACTTCTTTGTTGACTGTGTTATGTGACATGTTTCCTGATGGGAATGAACTTCCTAAGTCCTACTATTATGCAAAGAAACTCATGTGTCCATTTGGTTTGGAGTATAAGAAGATACATGCATGTCCTAATGATTGTGTTTTTTATCGAATTGAATACGAAGAGTTGGAGGAGTGTCCACGTTGTGGTAAGTCGCATTACAAGCGAAAGAGCTGCAATGCTGGAATGAAGGGACCTCCTGCCAAGGTTTTATGGTATCTTCCCATCATTCCAAGGTTCAAGCGTCTATATTCAATACCAAAATATGCTAAGAACTTGAGGTGTCATGCAGAGGGAAGAAAGAAAAACGGTTTGCTGAAGCATCCGGCTGACTCTCCGGATTGGAAGAACATCGATATGAAGTTTAGGGCATTTGGTGATAAAGTCAGAAATTTAAGGCTCGGGTTGTGCACCGACGGTATGAATCAATTTGGCACTCTTAGTACCCAACATAGCACATGGCCGGTACTTTTAGTGATCTACAACTTACCTCCGTGGTTGTGCATGAAACGAAAATATGTGATGCTGTCACTATTGATAACGGGTCCAAGGCAACCTGGAAACGACATAGATGTTTACCTAGAGCCCCTTGTTGATGATTTGAGAAAGATGTGGGACGAAGGAGTTTCTGTTTTTGATGCCCATAAGAACGAGATGTTCCTCTTGCGTGCAGCCCTTATGTGGACCATTAATGATTTTCCCGCATATGGCAACCTGTCTGGGTATAAGAACAAAGGGCATAAAGCATGTCCTATTTGTATCGATGACACACCAAACGTGTACCTTGAACACTATGGCAAAGATGTGTACGTGAGGACCCGAAGATTGCTTAGGCGCGATCACCCATATTGTCGGCAGAAAAAGGCCTTCAATGGGAAAGTAGAAGAGGGGGTTGCGCCTAAGCCATTGAGTGGACATGAGGTGTATAGTCGAGTGAAGGGTATAACAACTGTTTTTGGTAAAACATCGAAACCTTTAGACCCACATGCTCTCTTTAAAAAGGAGTCCATCTTTTGGAAGCTTGAGTACTGGAAAGAACATGATGTTAGACATTGTCTCGATGTGATGCATATAGAGAAGAATGTTTGTGATGCAGTTGTTGGGACAATTATGGGTATTCATGGTAAAACAAAGGATGGAAAGAGCGCGCGATTAGATTTGGAAGCATGGGGGGTTCGTCCAGAATTGTGGGTCCAGCCGAAGGTAGGGAAGGTCAAGGTAATGGAAAATGAAAACGAATATGGTGGAAAAAGGCGTAAAGGGGAGCGCAAAGGAAAGGGCACCAATGTATCAAATAACAAAGATGCTGGAAAAGGCAAGAATGAAAAGTTTTATTTACCTCCAGCTTGTTTCACATTGTCAAAGGAAGAAAAACGAAAGTTTTGTGCTTGTTTGTATGACAGTAAGGTTCCATCTGGTTTCTCGTCAAACATGAAAAGATTCGTTTCTTTAAATGGGAAAATGAAGTTGACTAGTATGAAATCACATGATTGTCACATGATGATGCAAGTATTCTTACCGATTGCAATTCGTGGTATTCTACCGAAGCACGTGAGAGAAGCTATTACAAGCCTTTGTTCGTTTTTCAATACCATTTGCAGCAAAGTGCTAGATCCTTTTACACTTGATGCTCTCCAGGCGAATGTAGTTGTAACTTTGTGCAAATTTGAGATGTATTTCCCACCGTCTTTTTTTGACATGATGGTGCATTTGGTTCTTCATCTGGTTCGTGAGATCAAGATGTGCGGTCCAGTCTTTATGAGGTGGTGCTATTCTTTTGAAAGACACATGGGCACATTGCAACATAAAGTCAGGAATCCTGCCCATCCAGAAGGTAGTATGATTCAAGGGATTGTGGCAGAGGAGATTGGTAATTTCGTGGCGGAGTATGTTGCTGTTGCTGAACCAATTGGGCTTCCCACTTCCCGACATGAAGGGAGACTTGATGGTCATGGCACACTTGGGCAGAAACGGATCTCACCTACTCATGATCAGTTCTTGCAAGCTCACCTATTTGTGCTTCATCATGTTGCGGAGGTTCACCCATATTTAGAAGAGCACATGGATAGTTTGCGTGCGGAATTTCCATCAAAAGGGGAAAGGGCACTAATGCAATTGCATAATAAGATGTTTGTGATGTGGTTCCATGATCGAGTTATGCGTCAATTGGATGAGAGTGTCTCTGATACTATAAAGTGGCTAGCTTATGGTCCAAAGGAAGATGTTTATTCTTTTGAGGGATATGACATAAATGAGTATACATTCTGGACTGAGCATCGTGATCAGAAATCATCATCAACTCAAAATAGTGGTGTCACTCTTGTGGCATCATCAAGAGAGTTTGCAAGTGCAAGGGATACAGCACCGGTTGACGCACAATTATCCTACTACGGACGAATTCAGGAAATATGGGAACTAGATTACCGTGAGTTCAAGGTAGGCCTATTTAAGTGTAAATGGGTCGATAATATTAGGCACAACGTCAAACATGATGACTTCACTCTTGTAGACCTTGGCCACTTGCGGGATAGTTTGGAACCATTCATCCTTGCATCTCAACCTAAGCAAGTATTCTATGTAACCGACCCAGCCGATCCAAGATGGTCCATCGTCCTTGCTAGCAAATGAAGAATTTTAGGGGTTGGAGATGTTGAAGATGAGGACGAATATGATGCGTTTGATGACTCGCCCCCTTTCACCGCCCCTACACTTGATGTAACAAATGATGTAGACAAGTATACAAATTATATTCGATCAGACCACAATGAGGGAATACTCGAATGAGGTACAATGTTTTAATCATTTTCAACCTGTAAACATGTTGTGTATACCAAATATGAGTTAGTAGCTCATTTTTGCCATTTTGAACTTATTTCGCTCCTATAACCTTGCATTAGTATGAAATCAATTAATTGTAAGCATTTTTAACCTGTAAACATGTTACTAATTACTAATTATTTGCGTTTCTTGTGGTGGTAGGTGTCTGAATAAAATGGGAGGTGATGAATATCTTCACATCGAAGAGCATATGGATGATGAAGACATTGGTAGTTCTGAATCTGGTGACGAGTTGTATGATATCAACAAGGAGCAAGATTTGGGTGAACCAGAAGACCAAGCTCATGATGACTTGCAGCGTAGGCTTGATGCTTATGAGATGACAGCTGACCGTGCCCCCCCCTATTACGGATAATATTGTCTCCGAGTTTGTACAAGATTCACAAGGACAAATGCAACGTCAAGTTAAAAACAGTGGTGGTGGAAAGGCACCGGGGAAGAGAAAGGTTAGGGGTGCAATAAAAGCCTTTAAGAAACCCGCGGAGCCCATGATTCTTGAGTTTGACGAGTTGGGTCAACCTACTGGGGAATGGCGCAGCAAATATTCCACACACATTGGGATATTGACTCGTAAAATACCCATCACACTTGACTGGGCAGAGATACCGAAGGGGTTGCTTCAACTGTTTTAGGATGATACAATGGTAAGTGTTTTGTATTTTAGTTTTTCTCATAAAACTTCGTACAAAAATCAATGTGCATTCACCGAAATTAACCAAACTAATTAAACTAAATCAATGTCCATTGACCGAAATTAACCAAAATCAATGTGCATTCACCAAAATGAACGTGCATTCACCAAAATCAATGTGCATTCACCGAAATTAACGTGCATTCACCGAAATTGTCATGCATTCACCAAAATCATGAAGATTCTGCCTCAGGTGCTGTGTAGCTGCCTAGCCTGACTGTGCAGCCTGCCAGGGTTGCTGTGCAGCCTGCTTAGGCTGTCTATGGAGCCTGCCAGGGCTGCTGTGCAGCTGCCTAGGGTGGCTGTGCAGCCTGCCAGGGCTACTATGCAGCTGCCTAGGGTAGTTGTGCAGCCTGCCCAGGGTGGTTGTGCAGCCTGCCAGGGCTGCTGTGCAGCTGCCTAGGGTGGGTGTGCAACTGCCTAGGCTGGCTGTGCAGCCTGCCAGGGCTGCTGAAAAGCAGCCTACCAGGGCTGGCTGTGCAGCCTGCCAGGGCTGCTGTGCAGCCTGCCAGGGCTGGCTGTGCAGCTGCCTAGGCTGGCTGTGCAGCCTTCCAGGGCTGTTGTGCAGCTACCTAGGGTGGTTGTGCAGCCTGCCCAGGGTGGTTGTGCAGCTTCCTAGGCTGGCTGTGCAGCCTGCCAGGGCTGCTGTGCAGCTGCCTAGGGTGGCTGTGCAGCCTGCCCAGGGTGGCTGTGCAGCTGCCTAGGGTGGCTATGCAGCTGCCTACGGTGGCTGTGCAGCCTGCCTAGGGTGGCTGTGCAATTTGTTTTTTTTTTTCTTTGTTTTGCCGTTGACTAACATGTATGTTTGCCATTCTTACAGAGTGTATTTAATATTCCTGATGATCCAGAAAAGAGAAAATCGTTTGAAGGTTTCGTACAAGAGATGTTCAAAAACTTCAAAAGTTCGTTGAGAACAAGATGGATCCATATGAAACAAAGGCATAAACCAAAGAAAACTGTGAAGGGTAATGCAGGAGAGGAGGAACCTGAGAAGAAACCGTGGGATGTATATCCACAAATAACGGTGAAGGACTGGGAGAAGTTTGTGGCAAAATCAACTACTACTACTGCACTTGTAAGTAGTTTCATATACATTACAGTTGTTTTCCCAATTTTGCTCACTACATATTATGATGCTAACACTTGATAATGTGTAGGAAAAAAGTCAACAAGCTACAAACAATGCTGAGAAGAAATTGTATAACCATCATATGGGTTGTAAGACATTTGCGGAAAGTAGACCAAAGTGGATCAAAGAGGGTCTATACCCCGCATCCAAAATACTGTCATCTGATAAACCGCTTCCCTCCACGGTCACCAGTTTAGTAAGTCGTGCAAATGATTGGTGGTGTGCTATGCATGGGATCGAAAAAACACCGGGAAGTACGTCATGCACCCGGATACAAGGCCAGTAGCAGATGCACTAGTAAGGACCCTTTGACATTATTAGTAATATTCCACAATTATTATTAAATATTACCGTAGAAACTACAACTAACATAGAACTGGAAACTTTTTTTGTTGTTGCAGCTCGAGCATACGTCGGAAGTGGTTGAAGGCAAGCTCACTCCAAGCGTAGAGAACGATCCTTTTACCCTGGCTTTGGGAAAACCATACCACCCTGGGCGAGTCATTGGTGCAGGAGGGAAACAACTAGGGTGGGAAAAGGTTATGGGTTCAGAATACACTAGATTAGGAAGAACTAGATCTAGTGTTAATTCGCCCCACCATATAAATGCCAAGAAAATGGAGTCAATTAAGGTGGAGATATGCAAAGAGGTGCAAGAACAATTGCAAAGTCAATTCAATGCCATTTTGAAGCACATGAACTTGTCAACCATTTCTTTGCCCTCGATAACCCCAGTGGACTCATGTAGTCACCCAGAAGATGCCGGGGACAATCCACATGAGATCGAGGTAATTGAATTACAGTTGAGAACATGAACTTCATATCATCAAATGAGTCCTTATGTTCCATATTTATTTTACTATTGCAGATTCCTACTCAGCATGCAGAATCAAAGGGGATTGCAAACCAGACACCTGATCCTTTTCCATATGTTCAGGTAAATTTCAAGTCTTAATGAAATGTCTACAAATTAGCTTACGCTGGTTAATTAATTCATAACTTGTCCTGATGAACTGTGTAGGAAGAGACGCCTTGTGAGCTTCTTCACCCCGACAAAAACGTGGATGGAGAGTTGGTGGGGTATGGTAGCGCACAACCGTTTGACAGTTGCCATTTTAAGTCTAATACTAGTACCCACTATATCTCGGTCGGGATCAATTCCATAGTACCAGGGTTTGAGGACTTGCCATTACCGGTGCCTAGAGAGGAATATGACTTCATCACGCTGCTTGATGCGAAAGGTAGCTTTGTGCAATGGCCACGTGATTGGGTGAGGTTGATAAGAGGGGTAAGTGTACACTACTTAGCTTTGTGTTTAAAACATGTCCCAAATAGCTTGTAATATAACCATGTGTTTTTTTTGTTACAAATGAAAATCAGTCATCTAATAGGAACAAGGTGGAGAAGCCAAAATCTAAGAACGTCCAACCTACAAAGAACATGGAACAAGGACAAGGGTTGAATAAGAGTTTGAGAAGTTCTGCCATGAGTTGTACTCCACTAGTAGAAGCCGGCATCCTGAATTCGCTATCTAGAGCTTGTACTTTTCTTCACAACCGAGTGAGTGAGTTGCCTAGGGGTAGATCTATTGAAGTGATTTTACCTAAGGCATTGTTCCACTATGATGAGGATGGGATCGCACCAATTGCAAAAGAGGATGTGACGGAATTTCTATCCGGTGTCATGCTTAACATTTCCATCATTCAAGCTTTCATGAGGTATTGCAATGCAACTATACCTAATCATTCTGTTGCATTTTCAAATGTAATGAAAGCTTTTAATGATAATTCCCAACAATGTTGTCATGAAGGGCACTACAAGAGCACCTTAGAACCAGTGGCGATTCTATGGCTGCAGTTGGCTGGCTTTGCCCCGAGCAGACCTCGCTTACCAGATGCTTATGCAGCCCTCGTGATGTTGAAGATTACCTAGAACGGAGTATCAAGGAATCAACGCTTGCGGGAGATAAGTTCATATTAGCCCCATGTTTTGAGGAGTATGTCTACAAATGTCATAAATTCAGTTGTTCTTTTTTTTAACGAACTGTGGTGTATAGTTGTTGACGGTTTTTCAATATATGCAGTTCTCATTGGACCCTTTTGGTGATTTGTGTTTCCAAATACACAATCTACCACTTTGATTCACTTCGTCAGAATCCACCACGTAGGTTGTTAGTGAATAATATATTGAATAGGTACATATTACTTCCTACAGTTGTTTTACCTCACCAAAATCATTGAGTATATATGTTTCTAACTTTGAACGTACTTTCCTAAAGTGTTATGAAGAAGAAAAATCGTCGTTATGTTGCTGCTCCTACGTGGGAATATGCAAAGGTAATCCCTTGAGTTAGTGATTTGCTTAATATACTTGGCTTCGGTTATCTCTATGCATGATTTGATATCCTTTGTTCCATGTCAGTGTGCGCAACAAGACAACGGACTTGACTGTGCCTTATACGTTATGAAGTTTATGCTTGACATAGTCAATAGTTGCAAGGAAGCACAACAACTAGATGAGGTATGCTTTTACTATCTTCAACCTAATAATTGTTTCGATAATTGCACTGAACAAAACACACGCATACCTTGAACCGAACAAAACACAAGCATCACTGCATATGCAAAGGCACGCTGCCATGCTGTGTGCAGCAACCAAGGCAGGCTGCCAGGCCACCGCAGCAGCCAAGGCAGGCCATGCCAGGCCACTGCAGCAGCCAAGGCAGGCCATGCCAGGCCACTGCAGCAGCCCAGCACATCATGCACGTGATGCATGTGATTTTTGTGCATTTCGGTCAATTTGGTGATTTTCAGTGAATTTCGGTGATATTAGTGCGTGCTTTTCAGTGTTGTGATACTCGTGATAATGTTTGTTGGTTTTTTTTTTTTTGTCTCTAAAGTTTTGCAAGGTTCAAAAGGAAGGCCCGTTAACAAGGAAGGAAGTTAATGAAGTTCGCGACTTGTGGGCTTTTTTTGTCACATTTGATGGCATCTAGAATCGCTGTATATATTAGCGGTTATATTGGTTTGTTAGCTTTACTTTTCATTATTAATTACATATTATTATCAACATTATTTTAATTAAGTATGTAATAGTATGTAATTAGAAATGATGGTGTAATTAAATATTGTTATTCATTAAATATATTAATGGTGTTACTTTTTATGTATGTAATTATTTTGTGTTGTATTATTTTGTAACTAATATTAATATTATTATTAATTAATAATATTAATTAATAATAATAAATTTTTATCGATTAACAAAATTATTTTAATACTAATATTGAAATTATTGTGAAATGTCACTAATGTCTAATATATAATATTATTAGTAATTAATTCTAAAAGTAAAAAAATAAAAAATAAAAAAAAACCTACAATTGGAAGCGGTTTGGCGCCAAAACCGCTTCCAATTGTAGGTTTTTTTTTTAAGAAAATGGGATTTGGAAGCGGTTTGGCGCCAAACCGCCTCCAATTCCCCCCTATTTGGAAGCGGTTTGAACCGCTTCTAATTGTCACTGACAATGGCAAGCCTCCCAAACCGGAGCGGTTCAAAACCGCTTCCAATTAGGGGGTTTGAACCGCTTCTAAATTAGTTTATTCTACTAGTGAAACTTGGCAAAACTAATAAAGCGCTACGATCCAATAGTGGTGGCGAGTATTTGAGCCAAGATTCAATGATCATCTAAGAGATTGTTGAATTCTTTCACAATTAACTCCTCCTGGAACACCACAATTAAACGGTGTGTCAGAAAGGAGAAATCGAACATTGTTCGAGGTTTGATCCATGATGAAAGTTTGAGTCAAGGTAATTACTTGGAAAGATATTCAAACATTGCGATATATCGTAATAATAAGAATTTGAGCCAAGACCTTGATGAACATCCAAGAGTTATGAAATTGTTTTACAGCAAACTCCAAAGTAAAACCTTGTGAAGAGTTTGAGAAAGGAGCTATCAATCTATATGAGATATAATTTGATATCGGATGAAAATTACCTATATTTCAACTATTATTCAAGGGATATACTTTTAAGATGAGCTACAATACTAAACAATACTACATACATCAAATCAAAATGTAGCAAAGACTTCATATGTGATATGGATAAGAAAAGTTCTTATAAAGTCCTTCTACAAAACAAGGGATAAAAGCTGTATTAAATTGTTTAATTCATGCTCGATTCCAATATAAAGCACGAGATGCTACTACACAAGTCATACTTAGCACAAAATGTTTGTTGCTCAAGTAGGTGCCCTTATGGAAAAGATGTTACTTCTAAAAGGTCAAGTGGGATTATTATAAATCTCGAAAGAGTTTGAGAAAAGCAATAAACAAACATGGTTCAAATCATGATTGGTTCACCCTATGATAATGTGCCTCTTCAAAAAGCAAGTGGGAGTATATGAATCTTGAAAGAGTTCGAGAGCCTAGAAAAGTTAGTTTGAGAATCTCGAAGAAGTTCTAGAAGTACTAGAATAAAAACAACAATACGAGCATGATTCACCTCATGTTACAATGACAACACGTGGTCCCATTAAGTGTAATGGAAATTATAACCATGTGTAGGAGGTAGTATATTCCCTGTGCACACCCTCTATTGTCGTTTCTCATTGAAAATTAAGCAACTTGTTGTATAAGTTTCAATTGTTGCATAAAAACCCACAATAAAGACTAGCATATCTTAAACTTAACCAAAGAAATATGATTTCATTTTGACTAAGAGTTCTGAAATATTGATTTTGGAACATAATGATCATGAAAGTAATAAACATGATTTGACAAGCCATAACTTCAATTGGTTTAAAAACCATGGATATCTAAAATAGATTTCAAGTCTACAAGCAAGTGTGTGATACTTAAATAATTTGCCAAATTAGGTAAGACTCATTGTAAGCAAAAACGGACAAGGAAGAAAAATGTTTTCTAAGCAAAGCAAAGACTTATTGTTAAAGAATTCATCTAATTCATAGTATGACTATGATGAAACTTTTACATTAATCATTTTGCTAATATCTATTAAACATATTTCTAGTGATTTCTACTTTATGAGATTTGGTAAATGGATTTTAGAAACACTTTCTTGAAATTGTTCATGAAAGAAGATTTGTATGTGATACAATCAGAATGATTTTGAAAATCCAATAATCCTAAGGATGCATAAAAGTCCATTCGTGAATTGAAGTAAGCACCATGGAGTTAGAATCTTCAATTTAATGAGTTAATCAAATCAGTTGATATTCTCATAAATGAAGGTATTGTGTATACAAGATCTTTAGTGGGAGCCATACAGTCTTCTTGGTCTAGTATGTAGATGACATATTCCTTACAAAGAGTGATTATTCCATGTTTGAAGAGTCAAGTGATGACTAATACATTTTGTATGAAAAAACCTTGAAGAGGAAGATGAGTACATTTGGTAATCTAGATCTATAGAGATAGGTATCGAAGGATGTTTAAGCTTAATTAAGAAACTTATATTGATAAGATTCTTATGAGGTTCAACATTATATTGAAAGAGTTTCAATCCCATATAACATGGCACATTTCTTAACAAGATTCAATGCTTTGAAAAAGATTGATGAAATTAAAGGTTTGAGTAATGCTCCTTGTGTATTTTGCAAAGGATGCATCAAGCATGTCATGGACTATACTCGTCTATTTGATTCACATGTTTTAAGAATATGTGGTGATAGAATTCAATCAAAAACCAATGTAACATTGGAATACAATTTAGAAAATCCTAAATTCCTTGCGAAAGGATGAAGGAAGATTCCTGGTGTATGAAGATGAATATTATTATAAAATTTAGAAGTTGCAAAATTCATGTTTATGAGAATGTCTCATGAATTGTATTAACTAAACTATTTCAATAGCCTAAAGACACAAAAGACTCATTTGAAATGACATGATGGTGGATGGTTTTGGTTGTGTGCTAGGGAGTCATAATTGCAAAATCATCAGTCATGTATAATACAATTATGATAATATTATTCCAAATCTTATATATTATCTTTACATAAAATGTACGGAGTATTTCTTTTTATTTCGTGTTCTTAATTATATTCTTCTATACACATTTACCTAAAATATTTTCGTTGGTTGATTAATATTTTCATGTTTATTAAAAGACATTTATAAATTAGTCTTTAGTCATATAGTCACTAGATTGTATAATTTTATTGGGAATAATATGCATCATTAATGTAATATAATGTATATATACTACTTTAAAATATTTTCAACACAACTAATAAAAAATATATAATTTTTTTCTCAATTGTAGTTTTTATAAATTTTGCCTTATTATTTTGTTTTTCTATATGTATTACATTTGTTTATTCCACATGAGTTGCCTCATTTTTATATTATATCACAATTAATTATGGGAACACCGTGCATCGCTCGGGCACTAATCTAGTTATAAATAAAATAAAGAGGGGTGAAGCATGAGCATAACATAAAATTTCAAAATTAAAAAAATAAACAATTTTTTTAAGTACCTTAAGTTTGGAGCTTCATATCCTGCAAAGACAAATGCAAATGAAAGTAGAAGGATTAGACATTATGATAGCTACAAAAAAACCTAATACTAAAAATCCGAAACTAAATACACATTACAAGTACTTTGGTTTTTTGTAAGACATACAACATTTTGACTTTTACATTAGTCATCGGAAGAAGATAGTTTGAACTTTGAAGAAAGAAAGATGAATTTAAAAATGAGTAACTTGCCAAAAAAAGTCAGATGAGGAGAATAGCAAGATTAGAATGAGAAGTGCCAGTGACATATGATTTTAGACCAACAATATTTTCAACATGCCCAATTCCACTCTTTGGGTTCAAACTTGGGAGATTCTTGCAGCATTGTGTCCCTATCATTTTCAATTTTTTTTTTTTTTTTTTTTTTTTAACAGAAACTTGAATTAGAGCTGGATGAACTTGGCCCTTTTTTTTTTTTTTTTTTTTAACAAAACCGACCCCAAGTTATCTAAGGAGTAGTACGTAGCTTTTATTTAATTAATATTAATAGCAATATAACATTGTTATTTATGTAATAATCCGTAGCAATTACATTCTCAACTTTTAAAGGACTCTTTCCCACCAAAATTCTTGTCGAGTACGGATGAAGTATTCAAGAGGATTGAGACTAGCAGCAATGTGTGCTGACACATTTGTTTTTCTAAGCACATGATTGAATATAACACCATCAAATAAGTTAACCAAGTACAAGCCATAACAAACACGCTGCTTGCACGTTGCATCCATTTAAGTTGCACACTGCTATTCTTCTTTGTTGGAAATAAGAAAGCAAATAAATAGAGGATAGATCTTTAAAGAAACTAATGCTTTCTAATTCATTCAACAATGGAAAGTTAGGTTTTAGTTACTTACTAGGAAATGGGTACTCCACGTTATACTCAAACTAAATAGTCAAATCTTAGTTAACAAGTCCGCTAACAATTAGTTAACACATGATTTAATTAATTTGACCAATTCTAAACAAACTAGGATATTTATCCTAAAACTAAGGAAGCTAATTAACCACTAACTTGAAGCACTAACTTCCAACATTCTTGACCAACGTACTCCTTGGCTGTACTCTTCTATCTGCTGTAATTGTCAGCATGTATTAAGTTGCACGAACTTAGAGAGAGAGAGAGAGAGAGAGAGAGAGAAGAACTATCACTTACATACTGTTAGAGTATATACTATCCAACAAGAATACCAAAGGGATTTAACAAACAATAGTCATCACATAAAATTGATTATTCTTGAATACAATGTTATAGATCATGATCATAGTATTTGATACATCCCCATTAACTATGACATATTAATATCTTTTACTTGATGTATTTCTTAAACCAATTCAGCATATCCTTGTGAGCTTCTTCAGCAGACTTGACAGCAGCAGCATCTTCAGGATCATATCTCACTGTCCACCCATGCGCAACTCCAGGAAATATTTTCACATATCCATCCACCTATTAAGTATAAACAACCGACTTACATAAGATTTATGTACAACATTAACACTATGTTTGGATAGAGAGAAATGAAGGGAAAGGAAGAGAAGAGAAAAAGAGAGTTGCATCATTCTTTGTTTGGATATCTAATGCAAGGAGGGAAGAGGAGGGAATCGGAAGGATCCATAACCCTTCCTCTTTTTATAAATCAAATCCCTTCATTGTTGGAGAAATTTGAAAGGAAAATTGAGATTCACCTTCTCCCTCTCCTCACCTCCGTTTCCCTTCCCTCTTTTTCCTTCCCCTCCCTTTCCCTTCACTATTGTTATCCAAACATAGTGTAAGTAAATTTCCCTTCCTGAACCCCCTTTTTTTTTTTACCCGAGCCAGATATTATCATCTCTTCTCCGAAACTAAAGAAGTTTAGCAAATTATTGAGGATCTAGTTTTCATTTAGATAGTATACTTTTTCACTACGGAGATTATTGTTAACTCAATAAAAGAGCATGCTTAACATTGAAGTATGATAATCGACATACCTTAGGGCGCTTAGCATTCAAGGCCTCCTCAAACTGCTTCAGGAGCTCAGGTGGAGATACTTGGTCGAGCTCAGCCCCAAGAACAGCAATTGGTACCTTCACAGCTGTCATAGTTCACAAATAAGATTGTAAGTACTATGCAATGAAACTATTAGAGCCACCTTGGCAACTGGTAATAACTCTGGCAAGGATCAACTAGTGAACACACTTTTGGAAATAGACATGGCTTTTGCTGATTCAAAAATACATATGTGTGTTCGTACGTGTGTATAAATGAGCAGGCCGGCTAGAGGGCTTCATTCGAGCAGGATAAGAATGAAGGATGAGTGTGGACCTCAAAGCTCCATCTTTCAAACTAAGGTACATAATATAATTCCATTGATGGAAAATCTATTTTCTACAATAAGTACTATAATTTTGAAGAGTACACAACTATACTAATTGTAACATACCGAAAGTGCAAGTACATAATCCTGCCATCCTTCATCACAAAAAAAGGTAGACAATGTAAACAAAGGTGCATTGCGCCATAAACAAATCAAAACAATTGTTACAAATCTATATAAATTAGGCATCCATTATTTTACCTTTGATATCATCCACAGTGACTGCTGAAGGATGTAAGAGAACGGTTGCTTGTATATATTCATCACTTTGTGCTAGTAGCGCAGCCACTTTGCCTGAATCGAGCAAATTAAATGATGAAAATTATAGTACAAATATTTATAAAAGGCAAATGAGCAATAGTATATGTTAGCATGACTTAGCACATCTAGTTGCAATATATTAGTCAAATATATAGAGAAAAAAGAATGAAACCTTACCTCCCCAACAGAAGCCAGCTGCTCCAATTTTACATATATCTTTCTGCTTCAAAGACTCAATCACCCGCTTTGCCTCTTCGTATCCTTTGTCCTGTAAGAAATGAATTCATATGCACAGATAATATCAAATTCATAAACAGTTACATACAAAATTAATGTCATTCATTTTAACCGCTAAAGATAACAAACACAAACTTACTGCTCCATGGTCTTTTATCCAAACTTGTAGAGGTCTGTCAGGGTTATCAGGATTGTAGGGATCTCCATGGAAAAAATCAGGGACAACTACGTAATAACCAGCAGCAGCAACTTTGTCTGCGAGTTTCCTGTATGTAGTAGTACAGTACGTTGTTGATCATGTCAATGTTTAATGGTGCAAATAGCGCAACATAAGGATTAGTAAATTACTATCAATTATATCAATGTTCTGCAAAGGGGGACAATGAAAACTCTCTCTTATTTATTTTCTTCCCTACAGAAAATTGTTCAAAAGAATGACACAAGAAGAAATTGTTCATAGGTCTAGGATTCAAATCCTATCAAGTGAGAGTTGGGGATCGATCCCCTTAAATTATCTCCACATTTATTTTCAAGTATGTGACCCGTCAAAAGTGGACCAAAAAAACCGTAAGGCCTGAAATTTGATAGACACTCTTTACCTTATAGTAGAAGAGTATTGTTTCGACCATTAGCGACACTAACTGTCTAACTTTATCTCCCAATTCCGTCCTAAACTAAACTATATTAACTTAACAATTAATGTAAAAAAAAAAAAAAAAAAAAAAAATTTCCTAGTAATCTTTGGATTAACATCTTGTCATAGCAGTATAGCACGCCATTGAATCTTAATTATTATTGCACTTTTTAATACCTTAAGATTGGAGCTTCATATCCTGCAAAGACAGATATAAATGCAAAGAGAATGATCAGTCATTTTGATTACCACACAATAGTAATAAGAAAACGGAAAACTGTAAACTAAAAACCGCTATGTAATAATGTTACCTCTTTTTTTTTTTTTTTAATACACACCATATTTTGACTTTTTACTTTAGTCAACTAACAACTTTGACAAAGAAAATAGTTTGAGGAAAGAAATTAAAATTGATTAATAATTCAAGTTATCAATGGAAAGGAAGTTTAAAATTTATGGGTAAAAAAACCTTACCAAAAATATCGGAGATGAGGAGAATAGCATGGTGATGATGAGATGAGCCAGAGACATATGAATTGAGGCCACCAATAACTTCAACATGCCCAACTCCGCTGTTTGGGTTCAATTTTGGGGCATTCTTGCAACATTGTGGCCCTGCTATTTTCAAATTTCTTTAATAAAATTTGGTTAAGCATAAACTGGAGAGAAATTCAGACTTTGAGTACTTCGTATATAGAGCATTGCAAGCTGTGGGGGGTTACAGCCACAGGTAATGATGACAATACTAAATGGATATCCGCTAATCCGTTTCATTCGCTTTAAATAAATGGATGAAAATCTGAATTGAATGGATGAGAAGCGGGTGACGGATGAAGTGGGTGAAGGATCGGATCGGATATGAATGATACTTACTTCACCCGTTAACCATCCACTCACCCGTTTAACATATATTAAATTTTTTATTTATAAATTTTTAATAATAAAAAATAAAATGCGCAAGAAAACTACTTATCTTTGTGGTGCAAGTTAATTTTTTCAAAGAATACGTTGTTATGATTTTCCTTTTTATTATTAAAATAGAATTTTACTGTATAAATAACCGAAAATTAGAATTTATGTGGATTTTTTTTCACTTTAATTAGTCATCCGCTCCACCTGTTTCATCCTCGAATAATGGACGAACGGATAGGGATGGTGAGTGAAGCGGGTGACGGATGGATGTGGATGGAGCAATTGGAATAGTATATGGATGCGGGGTGAAACTCCACCCAATCCAAATCCGATTCATTGTCATCTCTAGCCACAAGGCTACAAGAGCTAAGAACAACAAAGACCTAGTGCAACTTAAGCGACATTAGTTGAAAGTTGACTTTTTCCCTTTATTCCCTTTACACCTATCACCACATGTAGAGGTGTCAATTTTAATGTCGGGGTTCAGTTTGATAAAATCGGATCAAGTCGAATCTATTTTTAAATTTGAATATGTTAAATTATTTTATTCGAACAAGTTGATATCTTAAATTAATATTTTTCGGATCGGCTTTGAATCGGGTAGTCGGTAGGATTTTGACACCTCTTAACAGGCTCACAGTGCACATGTCCACATGTTAACATGTACTTCTTCCGTTCTTTTTTACTTGACCCACTTTGACTTATATACTATTTACTACCCCTCCTTTGACCGTGTTTTGTGAATAATATGCAAGGAAAAATATATTCATGTGGGATCTTGTTAAATCGTCTCAATAAGTACTATCACAATATATAACTTTTATAATTTTTACTTATAAAGAAATAAAGTTATTGATGGTTAAATTTGTGCATCGACAAGCGTGATAAAAGAAACAGGTTAAAAAAAAAAAAAAAAGAGAGAGAGAGAGAGAGGAAGTATAAGCCAGCAAATGGCTGCAAACTGATTATGAGCTACTAAACTGATCATTACAACATTATATGTACATGTGCGAAATAAAGGGAAATATGTACGAAATATATAGGTTATTGTAAAATATTTATCATCTGTTTAAATAGTTAAGTCAGCACGAGCTTTAGTGCTTTACTGTATAATAAATGGGCAAGATGTTAAAATTGTTAGTCCAAAAATGACACGATAATACCCATCTAGATCAATATTTTAGGACAATATAATGGCATGAACTATCATAATTTGAATTAAATATTCAAATATTTAGTATACTACCTAAACATGAATTGATACAACAATATAAAAATTTAGCATACAAAAATTAATCTATCTATCATTAAAAGTTTCTCGACAAAATGTTTAAGTAAAGAGGTTGGAATATTGCCAAGAGTTTCCACACAATTATTAAATGAGTAAAGTTAGTGTTAAGGACTCATGACATGTTTATTCACTTAAGATGATCACAAATTTGACACAACACATCCTGTTTGACAACCAACTATAATATTGTAAGAAGTATTAGATATTCCGTCTATCCCATAATAGCATGAAAATCAATGAGGATTGTTGTCCTCTTAGCTCTCCTTTTTTGTACTTAATACAATCCTCATTGATGTTGAAATTGCTAAAAGTATCCTTTTAGCAAAAGGAGAATACCAATTCCTCGATTGAAAACTTTAGCTTGTGTGCCAATTTTTATTTTTAATATTAAAACATACGCACAATAACTAAATATATTTAGGAAATTTTGTCAAAATAAGCCAACTTTTGTGCGATTAGCTTAAAATAAGTCAACTTTTTTAATAACTTATAATAAGTTAACTTTTATAAGGTACTATTTTTAAATGAGTTAAATAACCTACAAACTGCACAACAAGTTAATTTTTTAAAAATATTAATTTTACCATCCTCACAAACTAGAACGTTTCCAGCCACCACCTTTAATCCACCCGACCACCACAGCCCCTCACCACCTTTGCCAGCCACCACCTTCAAGTTGTCGTTCGCCATTCCACCATCCCTTGTAAATCCACTAACTACCAGCCCACCCTAAATTGACTCTCGATAATAAAAAATAAAAGCAAAAAAAAAAAAAAAAAAAAAAAAAAAAAAAAAAAAAAAACAACCCGACCACATCCCTTCGTAATATAAATTTACTAGCCACCATTCTCCTCTTCTATTGCAACCGCCACCCACTACGACTATACTTCACTTTCACCACCTGTCTACCTCCCTCCACCTTCCCTTCTTCTTCTTTCACCCACCATCACCCCCTCAACATTGAATTAAAAAGCGCTTCTCATAATCTCTTAAATCAATCTTGCAAATCATAGATTTGAACAATATAATCACCAACCTTTTTTAGCCAATTTTAGTATTGAATAATCAACCATTAATTTGCCAAACATTCACAATTATAACAGAGATACAAAAATCATAAAAGAAAATATAAACATTATTGCAAACACAATTATAACACGTGTCATATTAACTTGTTAAAACCTTTTCAGCCGATAATGATTCATTTAATACCCATAAAAGTTAAGTTATTTTTAGTTAATTAAAAGGTTGACTTATTTTGAGCTAATTGTAAAAAGGTTGGCTTACTTTTGACAAATTTTTCATATATTTATAGAAGAGAGGATAAATGTGTGGTATATCTAAGTAAAAGATAGAAAAGGAAAGGATATTCATTGATGTTGGAAAGATAAAGAGAAGAGGATGAGGAAAAGGATTGAGATAGTTGGTAATGATGTAGAGGAAAGAGAGTGTGATGTGTCAAATAGAGAAGATGAGAGATAATGTGGGAAAAGAAAGTTGTTTCCTTAACAATATTTATGCTCTAATACCTTACTTATTTTGGCTTTTGCGCTATATAAATATAGGAAAATTGGCTTAAAATAATATCAACTATTAACGGTGTGTGTAAAATAATATGAACTTTACTATTTGCTATTAACACACCACCTTTTGTACTATATGTACAAAATAGTATGTCAGTCATCGGAAAAATATCGCAAGGAATATTCCATCTATATTTATTATTATTGTTTATTGTTGTTATTAATTTTCTGTTTTTTTTTTCAAAATACATATTATGTTAATAATTTCATTTACAGTACAATCCAAATTAATAATACCCCACCCCTTTGTTAGGCTTTTTTTTTTTTTTGTATTATCAATATGTATTTAAATATTTTTTTTTCAAAACACTTGTAATAATTTTTATTACCACACAATAGTAAATAGGGTATTTAAATCCATTATTATATTGATATAATTACTTTCAAAATTTTAAAAATCCAAAAATTTCCCCACATTATTTTGGTTGGTAAATTTGGGGAAATTTTGGGTTTCTAAAACTGATTATATCAATATAATAATGCATTTAAATACCCTATATACTATTGTGTGATAGTAAAAATTACTACAAGTATTTTGAAGAAAAAAAATGTTAAGCACATATAGACAATTCGGAAAAAAAAAAAAAAAAAAAAAAAAAAAAAAAAAAAAAAAAGCCTAACAAAGGGGTGGGGAATTGTTAACATAATATGTATTTTGAAAAGTAAACATAAAATTAATTAAAAATAAATAAAATAATAATAAATATAGACAGAATATTCCTCGAAATACTTTTTCGGTGACCAGCGTATTATTTTGTACATATAGTACAAAAGGTGGTATCGCTAATAGCAATTAGTTGAGTTTGTATTATTTTACACACCATTGATAGTTGGTATTATTTTAAGCCAATTTTCCTATAAACATATGTGGTATTGTGACGAGGAACAAGTCCCTATCCTTATTTGAATCCCACAAAATCAATTTACAAGTCTACCCTTATTGTCCCCCCTAAACAAACGCCATGTGAAGTCCTTAAAGGCTTAAATTAAAGCCAAGACTTTATGTAGGTTCAAATATTCAAGTTGTAATACTTCAATATATTATCATGCAATGAATGATTTTCATTGAAGCCATGTTTGTACGTTCTTAAAGCCATGTTTGTAGGTAGTTTCAAGTAATCAAATCGTAATACTCCCTCCGTTTTTAAATACTTGCTCCACTTTTTATTTTCGGGCGTTTTTTACTTGCTTCATTTCCTTATTTGGAAAACTTTTACAATATTTAATTTCTTTCTCTTAACTAGTGGATCCAACATAAATCATATTTTATTAATTTTCTATTCTCTCTTCTCTAATTCTCTCAACTACTTTTACTTTTTACAATTTTTTATTCATCCACTTATCCCACTACCTCCATATTTTATTATTTTCTCCAATTTCTCCTAAAAAACTCCATACATGGAGAAATGGAGCAAGTATTTAAAAACGGAGAAAATACTTCAATATGCAACAAATGATCTTCATTGATGTTCGTAGGCCGGGGCTACCCCCTTTCGCTCTAAAATGTATACAAGCTAGCTATTAGATTTGTGCTCGATCACAAATGGCATGATGCACAAATCAAAACAATCCAATGATCAAATACATATGTATGAATCATAAACAAGAAAATCCTCAACAAACAATTAAAAGACATACCATGAGCAGCAACAGAGGACCATTGAACTATAGTGGGGGTGATGAAAGCCCATACGAAGATTATCAATGCAAATGCACTCTTAGTCTTCCTCATTTAGTTTGTAAGAAGAGAAATATATTAGAGAAGAGTTTATGCTTAATGCTTCTACTTTAGAAATTATACCTACCTCAATAATCAAAAGTCAAAGGTTTCTAAGCAATAAGCTAAGTATATATAATATGAAATAATATTGAAAGTAGTTGCCCATGTCTAAAGGTTACGTTAATTCTAAAATTAAAAAAGACCCATATGATTAACCAAATGTCATTTGTGTTGATTAAATGCGTTGTCATTACTAAATTATACTAAATGATCAAAACTTTAGTATTTTACCCCGTTTGATGGTTTATTTTATTGTAATTACATGTATTTTATAAGTAGTTTGTTGTTGGTAATTATTGTTAAAAAAAATAATAATAAATAAATAAATAATAAATAATTAGTTGTTGGTATACCTTGATTATTTCCTTAGTTTTATTTTAGACTTGTTTAGTTTTTAGAGGTCATGGTTTCAAGCTAAGTAGACTTGGCAATTCTAACCCGATCCGTGACTCGAAATTGACCCAAAACGCAAATCCGAAATTGACCCGAACACGAAACTGACCTGACCCGACTCATACCCGACCCGAAGTGGAGTTGACCCGAATTTGACCCGATACCTGAATTGACCCGACCTAAATCAACCCAATTCGAAGTTAACCCGATACCCGAATTGACCCGACCCAAAGTTGACCCGATACACGAAACGACCCGATCCGAAGTGACGCGAAACCCGAAGCGAAATGACCCGATCTTGACCCGAAACCCGAAGCAACCCAAAATGACCCGACCCAAAATTAACTAATACTTAAAATGACCTAACTGATTTAGGGCTTAATTACTTTACCCGAATAAACACTTATCGAAAATAACCTAAACATCGTATTCTTGTGTGTATAGTGCTGTTGGAATGTGCGTGTAATTTAGTACTCTTAATTCATAAAGAGTTCCACTTGATTAGGAACACTTGTTATTGTTATTATTACTATTACTCTTAGCTTCTTCTTTTAACTGTTACTCCTTCTGTCCTAGAATGCTTGACACATTTTTCATTTTCGTCCGTCCCAAAATACTTGACATGTTACTAAATATGGAATAGGACCATTAATAAAAAAATATTTTCCTATATTCTCCTTGGGACCACAAACCCACAAAACCCAATCAAATCCTACATTTTCTTTTCCTCACTACCCCCACTTCCCCCACGTTTTGTTTTCTTACAATATAAAAATACAAAAGAGAATCCTTTATATAATAAACAAATGTTTTAAATGAATCCACTTATAGTTTTCTTAAACTACGTGTCCACCCCAACGTCTAAGTATTTTGGGACGGAGGGAGTACATTGAATTTTTTCTTCCACTATTCACTTTATCTAATTGGAATTTTTGACCAATTAATTAATGATAGTGATTATACATATGAAAAAATGAAGTCTTGTGAGTATAGTACAGTTGGAATTGTATAATGAATATTTTATTAATATTCAATTGTTATACTTTATACTTATTGATAATGATAATATATTATTGGTCAAATTTCTACATCGACTTAGACGAAGATTGACCCGACCCGAATTTGACCGGACCCAAATTTGACCCGAAAAATGGACCCGAAGAATGACCCGACCCGAATTGACCCGACCCGAACTCAACTCAACCCAACCCGAAGAGTTGACCAATACCCGACCCGACCCGAATTATCATTGACTCGAAACCCCAATTGACCCGACCCGAACCCGAACCCGACCCGAATATTGGTTGACCCGAAATTGACCCGACCCGTAACTGACACGAACGACCCGTTTTCCAGGTCTAGTTTCAAGCAGTGGAGGATCCAGGATTTCCGAGCCGGTAAGTCACCCTGAATTATTGATCCAACGCCACCGATGCCTACTTCTCTGCCTAAGAGCCTCACTAACATAATAAGGTGATTCCCACCCAACACCGTTTTTCGATTCGCTTGATAACGGCCCCGTTTTCGGGCCTATCACGGGTGACGAGGGAGACCTAGGTCCTAAATTAATTTCAAATTCATCAAATCTTCTATTTGATCAGTCATTACTTCTCAAATAAACACCAATTGGGGAAAATTATAAACCCTACTCTAACCCCCTAATTGTACCCAAAATTCAATCAAAAATCTCAATTAATTTCAACAACACATAGCATCTCAAATCTCCTACCAACTCAGGTAAAAACCAAAATTCTATACAAACCCTAATTTTTTTTCCATCAATCAAGAATGACCCAAAAAACCGAATTACGACCAATCAAGAAAACCCCAGATAGATAAACATGTTTCATAAATGCGGTTTTGGACACAGTTTCGATCAGGATTGCGATAACGATTACGGTGTTACGTAACGGAATTGATACGGTTATCGCGGATATGGTGACCAAATTTTAGTTTTATAATTTTATATATTTATTAATATAA
The DNA here is from genome assembly GCF_001683475.1 of Chenopodium quinoa. Taxonomy (NCBI): domain Eukaryota; kingdom Viridiplantae; phylum Streptophyta; class Magnoliopsida; order Caryophyllales; family Amaranthaceae; genus Chenopodium; species Chenopodium quinoa. Next base: position 10,773,917 of record NW_018745684.1, read on the forward strand.
TTACTCGTGAATTTTAGAAATTAAATTTTTCTTATAGTAAAAAGTTTATTTTTTAACTTTAAATACTATTGCTTTGGCATTAAAAAATGCAACTGGTTAATAGTAGTATTCAAAAGGTCAAAAGTAAAAAACTAATGGTATATAAAATACACATGTCCTATACCCACTTCCCTTACCCCCACCTTCCCAACAGCTCACATTCTACTCAAAATATCAAATATCACCACTACTTAATACCAGGCACTAGCTACCCTTTTCTTTCTCTTCTCCGTGCCACTCTCTCTCCTCCTCTTTTCTTTACTCTCTCTGTATTTCAATGGAGTCCAAGAAAAAATTGCGAATTCATGCAATGGAGTCCAAGAAAAGTCAGTGACTCAGTGGTTTGCTTCGTCGCTTCATGCGTTTTTGTTTTTTTTTTCTTTAATTAAACTCCTTTTTTTTTTTTTTTTTTTTTTTTTTTTTTTTTTTTTTTTTTTTTACTGCTGAATCACGTGCACCACAGTGCAACAATGTAGATCTGCCCCTGGTTTCAAGGCTTGCGACTTTTACAAGTTTGGAGAACTAGTTTATAGTAACTTAGTCATTTTATTAAGGAGTGTTCAATTCTAATCACTTGAGCTTCACTTATTTGAACTTAACTTATTTTATCTGGACTAACATGAACTTATCTAAATAAATTGGACCTTATCAAAACTTATTTCAGTTGTAATTAGAACTTATACATCCCTTGTTAGAACTTATTTTAATTTCTTGAATTTATCTTATATGAATTTAACTAAACTTATCTCTTTTTTTTTTTTTTTTTTTTTTTTTTTTTTTAGGAAAACTAAACTTATCCCATATGAACTTATCAAAACTTATTAGACTTAAAATAAGTAAAATTAGGTAAACAAAACAGAACCTTAGATTAGTCATCTATATACATAAAGTTTTCGTAAACTAGATTTGGGTATAGATGGGTAGAGCTAGTCCACACATTAACATTTTGTGATACCTAACTAGACCTGGCAAATGGGTCATTCGGGTCAGGTATGGGTCGGGTTATTTTGGGTCAGGTCAAGTTCAGGTCAAATAGTTATCGGGTCAAGTTCGGGTCGGGTCGGGTCATTTTGGGTTGATTTCGGGTCGACTGATAACCGGGTCGGGTCGGGTATTGGGTCAACACTTCGGGTCGAGTTTGGGTCGGGTCAGTTCGGGTCAGTTCGGGTCGGGTTAATTTTCGATTCGGGTCAGTCGGGTCAGGTCAATATTCGGGTGCAAATTTTGGGTCAACTTCGGGTCGGGTAAACTTCGGGCGGGTCATATTCAGGTCGATGCATTGGGTTAAATTCAACCCTGTATATATATTTATTTATTTTTTGACGAGAAACTCACTATATTTATTAAGATTAGACTTTTATTGACCTTGTTTTTTTTTTTTGGTGTTTAGATTAAGAATCAATTTCAGGATCTCCTGAAACTAAGAGGGATGCTCTAACTAATTGAGTTATACCTCACTCTCTTCTTATTGATCTTAGTTTTAATACTCTTATTATCATTGTCACTGTTCACCATTGTAATAATTTCTTTGTATTATTCTATAATATAATCTATGTTTTTTAAGTGCTCTATTAATTTTAACTGGACATACATTGATACATGTATGCAGGCATGTCGTGCAGGAAATTGATCAATAATAGACTTCCTATTATAATTATCAATAATTTACATTATAGAATTTTACCAATTGAATATTCTTAAAATATTTATTGTGGTGGCGATTTCAACAAGTACACACAATGACACAAAGTGACAAGACTATATTTTTTCTAATAAAGACTTAAAGAGTGGTAGCGTGGATGGACGCCAAGTACACTTACTTGCTCTGTGAACTTTTCTTAATCGTTTCAATCAGATATATGTTATGACATGCTTCGTTTGAAATTAAATTTACTGATAAATTGCAAATTAAGAGGTCAAACCAGCCAACATATACTCAATTTTATTTTTTTGACCGATTCAATCAAAAATAGGTTATAACATGCTTCATTTGATAAAAAATTTATTGTTAAGTAGGAATTCAAACAAGTCAACTAAAACTCAGTTGTAATTAGTTCTGAAAATTACAAGCTTTAATGTATAATAATATATGTGATCAAGTACTTAAACATAAGGGTGGAAAAAGACACAAAATTTTATTATAAAGTTGATTAACAACATTATTGTAAACCTATCCGATTCCAATTAATTTTTTTCAAACGAAACTCATAACAAGGTTTTTCCTATTCAAGGTAATTTGATCTTTAATTCAAACTTGATAAGATTAGATTAAAGCTTTTCCGGGCTACTTAATAGCTCAGTCTCCAACTGTCCAGTCTAAATTACTTCATAGGATGTCTCATCACTATTAGTCTATTATGAACTAATGAATTATGAAGTATTGCAGATATGCAAATATGCTTGTATCTATTTACTACTCAATTAAACAACTAAACTAATGCAATAAATGAATATTACTCTTTTGAAAGTAAGTATTTTATTATATTTGTTTAAAATATGTATATTCATATTCCTACATTTTTAAGAGCTGTACATTCTTGTTTCTTTATTTTGGCATTTATAGTGTATTTGCTTATATTATTGTTTTTATATTTATGTAGCAAATGAGGATGATGGATTTTTTGGTTCTTATGTGGTTTGGGCGGCGGCTCCAAGTGTTAATTGTCAACAATTTTAAGAGTCGAATATTGGAGTATAATTATTTAGAATATTTTGTAATTTCATTTGGTATTGAACATTATGTTATGTACGCATTATTATTGTACTATTTTTTTTTTCTAGACTTGTGAGAATTGTGACTTTTATTTCAAGCTTTAGTAAATTTTTTCTTAATCTTATGGACAAACTCCGTAGAATAGTCGTTACATTTCAATCTTTGTACGAATTTTTAATAACTTATAATGAGAAAAGGTTGAAGAAATCGAGAAAAGTAATGCTCAAAATATGTAAATTACTTGCACTGTTACACATTACAAATTCATAAAAAAAAAATTAAGTCAATTTGATTGCGGTTATTTTCTATTTCGGTTTGCTCAGGTCAAATCGTTAGCTTAAATAGATTTTGGTCATTTCAGGTACAAGGTAATTTTAGTTCGAGTCACTTTGGGTTTCGAGTCTATTTGGGTCAATTAATTCAAGTTAAAGGTCGGGTCACTTTGGGTATCGGGTCAACTTCGGGTCTCGGGTCAACTTCAGGTCGGGTCGTTTCGGGTCGGGTCATTTCGAGTTTCGGGTCAAGGTCGGGTCAATTCCACTTTGGGTCGGGTTGATTTCGGATTTCGGATTTCGGGTCAATATCAGATCACTGTTTTCGAGTCGCGGGTCGGGTCATCAGGTCTGGATCAGGATTGCCAAGTCTACACCTAACTAGAGAACATAATGGTTGTAGTGCGGAATCACATGAATTAAGGCCAACAACAGGTGCCATATACTCACATTGCAGTTGAGCATAAGCCAGATGCAACACATTTTCACATAAGATTACTAAATCACAAGCAGAACTTTATTTTTATGAAATTCCACAAGTCACATAAACGTGCATCTGTGCAAGTATTTGACAAATCACTCAAACCATAGCTCATTATATTTCATACAGCCCTTTTTACTGCACGTGATAGTGTAATACTCAGATCAGGTTATCGTAACTCTCTACGATCTTCACTTTATGTGCTTCTGAAACCATCCCAACATATCCTGGTGAGCTTCCTCCGCAGCCTTGACTACTGCAGCATCTTCAGGTTTGTATCTGACTGTCCATCCATGGGAAACTCCGGGGAAAATCTTGATGAATTTGTCCACCTATATATAACAAGCAAGAAACATCAGACTTATGTAGAGCATAGAGTCAACAAAATTTTTCTAGCTAGTATTATCGTCTCAAGTCCAAAATACCAGTAAAAGAAATTCTAGCAGATAATCAAGAATTCAATATACATGTAGGCCCTCTTTTTTAAAATTTGATGGATGATGACCTTTTTGTGAGCAAGTGTGAGCAGGGAGGCCACAAATAAGGAAGAATAAGCAACAAATGAGTTACACTTATTTTGCTGAGGATATACAATTAACACCACTAAACTTGCTCAAAACCAAAAACACCAATTATGCTTTCATTGTGTCTAACTTTTGTCACTCAAAGCACCAATTATATACTTCCTATGTTCCCTTAAAATTGCAACAAGGGAGGTAGGCACAGGTTTTAAGACGATGAGGGAGATAGAGAGAGCTAAAAACATAAACTCATTTGATGAGGAGAGAGAGAGAAAGCATATGCAAAAAAGGAAAGGTTGCAAACTTGCAACATTTGAGAAACATCCTAAAATGGTAATTGTCGCAATATTAAGGGAACGGCGGAAGTAATTTATAAGTCAAATAAAAAGTTCAACAATATAAAGAATGAGAGTATCCATACCTCCGGCTTGGCATTCAAGGCCTCCTCAAATTGCTTCATGAGCTCAGGTGGAGACATGTGATCAACCTCAGCCCCAAGAACAGTAATAGGTACCTTCACACCTATTGCAAAGTACCAAACAAATTCAGTCACTGTAAATTTTCAAGGTTTAATTGACCCAATATTTACATACAGATGAAAACCAAGATCACAATAAAACTTTAAATCCCCTGGTGTTAAATGCAAAACAATTATATATTTAAAGAACCTCTCCTCTTTCAATGACAAAAAATAAGATAAAACAATTTAGAAACAAAAACATCTGTTTGTATTATGCTTGCCCACTTCTGAAACTTAACATTGGCCATCACAACAGTTTTCTCTATTTCAAGTCTACAAATAGATAATGACATCCATTCAGCCATTCTATTTGTCTCTTTTTGATTCAAGCTCCTTCATCCTGCTTTTTTTTTTTTGGCTCTTTCCCTAGATTGACTCCATTCTCCCCTCAAGAACTATCTGCCATGTCACTATAACTATCATAAAGCTATGCTGTGAGTACTTTTTTTTTTTTTTTTTTTGGGGGGGGGGGGGGGGGGGGGGAGGGGTGGGTGGGGAGGACAAGGAAAATTTTTACAAGAATGTGCAACACTTGAGTTCATGGAAGGGAAATTTTCAAGGTTTAAATGCTCAAATCAACCAACAAGAGCAGTCTAAAAGCCATTTCATGGGAGCACAAAAAGCCAATATGATGAAGTAATTATGGAGAACCAAATATAGTATAGTTGCACCATGAAACTGCAAAGAAAGGGGCACACAAGCAGTGGCAGTTGCTAGTGTGGGTATGGAATAGATAGAAGTGTCGGACCCATTTGAGGTTCATCTTGTTATTCATTTGAGTGGTAAAAAAGAAACCGCAAGAGAAATATAATAGGATGATGCCAAGTACACAATCCCTACTTGGATTGATAATGCACACACAAACATACAGATACTTATTCAAAGTATACATTCACACATGATTATAAAGTACTTGTATACAATTAAGGAGGGAGTTTGCGAACATCTTGTGAAAAGGCTGAGAAGGGATTTAACCAACCCTCTTTCAAAACTAAGGGATGTGATATACTTTCATCAATGGGGATCTTTGTAACTGAAGGAGCGGGTGTCCAATATTGAAGATTCAAAGACTACCCTTAATTCTAAAACTAAATGATGTAAGCACCGACGCACCATTTCCATCTAACAACCCCTTCATTATGGTATACCATAAACACAATAATATAAATGAAGATACAGCGTCACAAGATAAACATACAGCATGCTTAATTGAACCTTACCTTTAATATCATCCACAGTAACAAATGAAGGGTGTAGGAGCGCTGCTGCTTGTATATATTCATCCGTTTGTGCTAGTTGCACAACCACTTTGGCTAAATTGAGTCAATGATTAAGATCACAAGGAGAAAGAAAAAACAAGTGAGTAAACAACTAAAAATTCTGGCATGCACAGAGATTAGAAGATTAAATTACAAATACTAGTCACCTATGTGTAAAAGGCATTGCAAATGAAAGAAAAGATGTAATCTTACCTCCCCAACAAAAGCCAACTGCTCCTATCTTAGATATACCTTTCTGCTTCAGAGATTCAATTACCGGCTTAGCCTCTTCACATCCTTTGTCCTAAAAGAAATAAATTGATATGCATAAAAATCAAAGCCATACCAACAAACACTATACAAAAATTTTAATCCCTTTACCAGTGATTATAGTCGTTTATACTATTTTGGAATGTCTATAAAACTTGTCACTTATCCTAAACTAATAATGGTTTATAATTGGATATGTTTAAGTGACACAACTTACATAGTGACATAATAATCTAACTATTATAAGGAATCTAGACAACAATCATGTTATATCCTAATTATAGAGGTTGGAATAATGTGGCAATAATTTCCTAATAGATTAAGTGTAAAATCAAGACTAAACAAGAATTGCTCTCTAACCATGCTATCATGAATGCAACTTTAAGAAATGATTAGACATTAGTAAAAATATATTAATAAATAGCACTCTATCTGAGAGTTAGGCTTATAAGCTACTGGCTACATCCTTTTAATTACGAGTTCATAGCTGGCCAATCCATATTAAATGAACAAATCAGCCGAAAACAAATCATAGAACATACAGAGGCTATTCTAAAATTTTCTGAACTTCCATCACTTACACCAGAATAAAACACAAACTTACCGTCCCATGGTCCTTTATCCAAGCTTGGATTGGTCTCTCGGTGTTCTCGGGATTGTAAGGATCCCCGTGGAGGAAATCAGGGACAACAGCATAGTAACCAGCAGAAGCAACTTTGTCTGCGAGCTTCCTGTAGGAATATGCTGTTGATATCAGTGTTCAATGGTGGAAAAAGTACACATTAAGAATCGGCACCAGTTACACCAACATGCTGCAATTGGGGGGGGGGGGTGGTAATGGGTATCATACTCCAAAATACTTTTCAAACTGAAATATGGCTCCATGAAGTTGCATGTGAGGTTGAAGCAGGCCAAACTAACATGTATTTTCCGATAACAAATAAACACAGAACTCACATAATTTAAGACTGCCCAAACACTATTAATATCAGGAAAAAAATCAGAAAGAAAGCAAACGATTCACAGGTACCCTTTCCAAACACTATATATGCACAATCAAATCCAAGAAACTTACGGAGTATAAATTTAGGAAGAATAAAATAAACAATTGAGGGCAACACAAATACAGGGAAGAACTTGTTTTGAAGAATATGTATGGTTAATTTCTGTATAGAAGCTTAAAACAGCCATGTGTCTCAAACCTGCACAAGATAATTTACCATAGCTTAACACTTTACAGCAGGTGTTGCATACATCCAACAGAGTATAAGATACATGCTCCAAGACTCCAAGTATGCATTTCATGGGTAATAACCATTTCTAAGGATAACTGTTAGGTTGATACAAAATAATCCCACAAATTTCTATATCCCCCACTTTTAAGTACCATAAAAAAAACTTTACTTTTTCACCATTTACACTGAGTGTTTCTTGCCTTCTTGGTGACTTGGTTGACAACAAAAATTGAGATATTGGAAAATGTTATATTGGGTAATTTTTTAGTTGATAAAGCAAAATAAAAATAGGCGTCAGATTTTGAATCACCCACAAAGCATAGGAAATAAATTACCAAACCTCCTTGGTCAATCAAATTTTATGCTCCTATGTTGTCAACTGAGCATGTCAAAAAATTTCTCTGGAATTTAATTAGGGAAATAGCTTCCCACACAACTTCCTATGGAAAATTCCCATGACAACCAAACAAGCACTTACAAGTAACTTTTTTAGACTACACACTAATCATAGAAAATACGGAGGACCGATTAATATGAGTATGACAAAACTAATTAGGATTATAACTACATGACAAACCCAATAAGCCTAAAAAAAGAAACACAAACCAAACATGAATGTATTTCCCAAAAGAAGCCATTCTTTTGACTATGTACTAATCAATCATTCACTAAGATTCAAAAAAGGCAATTTAACCTCATTCCAACACTTTGGAGAAAATTCACCACGGATGATGTTATCTTTGTACTGATCAATCATTCACTACAATTTAAACATAATTTAACACCTAGAAATTAATAATTGATCAATCTTCCCAAATTTGAAAACATAAATAAATCATCACCAAACAACTAGAAATTACTAATTAAGCCAAATAATAAAATTTCATTTATTATACCTCAAATTTGGAGCTTCAAATCCTGCAAAAACAAATAAGAAATGATTACTACCCTCAAAAATTTTGATAACAAATTCCACTACATATTTTTAAAACAAACAATTATAAGATCAAATCACCGAAACAACAATAAAATGAAAAGGGCATAAAAAAAAAAAAGTTACCATAAACATCAGAGATGAAAAGAACAGCAAACTTGCAATCAGAAGTGCCAGAAACATATGATTTAAGACCACCAATTTCTTCAACATGCCCAGTTCCACTGCTTGGGTTTAAAGCAGGGGGATTTTCGCAGCATTGTGGCCCTGACATTTTTCGATTGTTTTTGTATTGAATGCAGAAAATTTGAGAGAGAATTCAGAGAAATATCTGGGTTTGTAGTAATGGTGTTTGAGTTGGGCTGTTGAGGAAATATATGGAGGATATTAAGTTGGATAATTCAAATATTCGGTCCCTTTCTAGAAAGACCTTGTGTTTGATTCTTGTTAAACAAGACAGACAAATGGCCCAAATGTAAATTGTAAATTCAACAATGTAATGCCCCATTTTGACTTTATGTAGTTCCTTCGTTAATTGGACGAACTCGCGTGTTATAACTAGTGATATTAGAAAAACTATTTTATTTTGTCTTTATATTACAAGTTTAGTTGTTGGTAGCATTAATGAAAGAAAATAGGTAAACAAATATTCCATATTTTTAGGGTATAAATATACGTATATTATTTTAAAGAGTTTAAAAAAGAGATAATAAACATTATTGAGGCAAATAAATAAATGAACATTTTAGAGAGTATTATTATCCAAACACTATTTATAAGAATTTTCTCAAACTTTTTACAAAGTATGAATAGACTATACTCGTACTTGTTTGTCGATGAACTTCTTTAAATCATCAATATCTTTAATCATGCTTTTAAAAAAAATTAAGAACTATATTTTGAAAATACATATTGCGATTTGATTTGGGTATTTTTACCCAGCCACGTGGTCCAGTCAGAGCGTGACATGTGTCACTCTAGGGAGAGTCCAAAGTAGATCTACCAGGGCATGACACATGGCAGGCAGATACCCCAAAGGAAATGGCGGCCTTCAGGGCCCATTTCCCAAGAGAGCCACAAAACGGCACAACCCACCAAACATAGGTTAGAGTGACCTAGGTAAGGGCACAATTTCCAATGACCCTATAAATAGAGAGATTTACCCCATTTTGGGGACACGTTCATTTATTACCTACAATCAATTCTCTCACAACAGAGAAAACACCTGATCTCGGGATCCGAGAAAATATTTTACTTTCCACCTTTTTACTCCAAACACTTTCTAACTTGATCGTCGGAGGCGGAATTCCAACTATACGAAGCTTCCGTTATTTTGCAGGTACAGCTGGCGGGGAATCAGGCTTAGTGACATAACTCTCCCGCAGGACACAAAAAACCCCAAAACATTTGGCGCCGTATGTGGGGAGGGTACCTCTAAGATCGTTTCTCAAGAGACTATACCGCCTCCTATAGAAAAGTAGCCTACGGCTAAGGTCTTGATGCAAATTCTAATTATGTATATACCTGTGATTAATTTGCTCCCCAATATTACAAATGTAAAATTGGATCATTACAGGGTCATTGAAAAGGCGAAGGCCATGACCAGGAAAGAGACACACAAAAGCACGCAATCAGCAACGCTGAGTACATACAAGCTACGAATTATAACAAAGAATCTCTAGCATGTTACTAGAAATCAATTAGCACACACAATTTAATTATTAACCCAAACACATGCCTCAACTGTTAACATTACTAAGACTTCACTAATTACTAACAATAATTCATTTCATTTCATTCATTGATTGGATTAAGCAATAGAAAAGGTTGTCTCCCCATGCTCCGAGCCGTTTTGGAACATCAATAAAAGAAAAACCCCATGCCTCCTTTCGAAAACATCAATAAACATCCAATGACAGACGGGCGCGACTCCGTGGCCATAGGTAGTATGAGATCTCATCTAACTCCTTATAGTTTAAAAAAAAATATTCGAAAACAAGAGACTCGTAGATCAGACGGCCTCTAGAAAGTACACGGCTAATACCCCGTCAACCCCAACCCCTGATTGTCAATACTCTAGATGTGCACAAATCCAGAGTTTTATTGATCATCCTTCTTGCACTTTACGTGATTTACCAGTTTAAACTTGGTGATGACTAAAATGCAAAAAAATACTACCAATCATACATCAATCATTCAAACAATTCAGATTTCCAATTCAATTCTTGATTTATTAGTGACAAACAATATTTAGTATTGAATCCTTTAACTACCTCGGTGTATAAACACCTTAAGTGCATAAGGCACCTCAATCCTCAACCTCGTCTTATAAGACTTTAATTCTCCCTTTATTCATTCGATTTCAATAATCATGAACGAGTAATAAAATAATTCATTCCACATATTCACGTACCTTTACCTCTAAGCTCATCTTGCAAGTTAATGCATAAATGATACTTACAAGATAAATTAATTAATACGCATTTCTCATACATGAAACAAAACCAATCATCACATTAACGCCAATCAAACTTACTACCATACAATTCCAACCAATCCACAAGTTTCCTAACATGATTCTAAAGTTTTTCAATTCCTTAAACATGCTTCTAAAGTCAAGGTTTTCGTATTCTTGTACGTACCTTGAGTAAACGAGTTGGTTGGCCACTTTAGGGACTAAAAATCGCCTTCTACAAAGTCCTCTCCAAATCAAACAAAAATAATTCAATCAATACCCAAACAATATAATTTACAGCAATACTAACTTACTTCAAAACCCCTTAAACCATTGAAATAATCCTTTTAATTACTCACAATATTCAAAGTTAATTATTCAATAGTTCAACTATAATTTTATATGTTAAAATCATGAAAATATAGCTTATAACATAAAATTCCAGCAACTTTAAAGTAAGGATTATAATCTGGAAATTTAGTTTTAGATTATAAAACAACCTCATAAACATCCCTACTTGAAATAATCATTATATAGTAGGTTAGTATGTTAAAAACCTAAAAATCCATCATAAAACCATGATTATAAAACCTTTAAAACCAAGATTAAAAATCTAAAAATTTAATGCAATAGTAGGATGTATGAATACAACAATCTAAACTTGAAATATATAATTAGAATTCAATTAGTTTCATAAAAACTCAATCAAACCTTCAAAATTCAATTAAACAAACTTTAAAACCTTCCTTTTTGCTAGAATTAAAATTTTATATATTATTCTTAAAATTTCCTACATAAAAACCTTAAAATACATACTTATTATGAATTTACAGCAAGTTTAGAGCTTTATAAAAATCTAAAAATTTATTTTAAACATTAAACCTTCGTTAAAAATCAAAAACTGCCCAAGAACCATATTTAGAGGCTGAATTTGGCCACAAGAGGGTGTTTGGTAGTGAGTTTTGATTAAACGTCGTTTACACACGAAAAACACTATTTTTTTGTAAAAATCGGACGAGTTAGAATCTAAACGTGATAAAAAAAATAATTAAGAACGGAGATCAAAGTTGATTACGGAAAACTGATAATTTGTTTTTGAATTAAACATCATCATGATCATAGTAGAATTACAATATAACCATGCTTTAATTAAATAACATGTAGAACACGGTTTAAAACCCCAAAACATGAAAACTAACATTTTTAAGCCCTAATATTATGAACGAAATTTCTGAAATTTTAAAGTGTATAATAAGATTCATTATACTCATAATTTAAGATAAATTATAACATGATTAAACCATTAAAATCAATTAACAACATCATAAAAATAATTATCAAACAATGAAGGAATAGGGCAAAATAAGAAGGAAGGAAGAAAGAAAAAGAGAAGAAGAAGAAGAAAAGGAAAAAAAATGAAGGGAAAATAAAATAAAGAAAATAAAGGGAAAAGAAATAAAGACTAACCTTTTTGTGTGGGGGGAAATTTGGGGATTCATGGGGTATTTATAGGAGAGAATTTTAGGGTAGAATTGGCCTCATGAAAATAATGGGCCAATTAAATAAACAAATGGGTTAGGCTTTGTTTTTATGATAATGGGTTGTAGGATATAGGTTCATTAAATAATTTAGCCTAAAATATTTCTTTGATCCAATTAATAATTTGAAACTTTTAAAACTAAATTTTGGAAAAATACAAATAAATATTATAAATAAAATAACATTTCATTTATAAAATATTTAAAAATACGGGGGAACACTTTGATTGATTGGTCCAAGTTCCAATTCCCAACACAGGGAAAGAGAAAGGCCATCCGGCATACTGTGCCGGATGGTAGTAAGAAGACTTACTCTGATGCTCAATTTTTCATTGAGCAAAAGAGAAACCAGCAACTGTTTGACTCGGCTTCAACGTCGACTTTCCCAGACAGCTTTAAAAATACCTCCATGAGGTATTCCCAATCGGTATAGGAGAACCAGTCAGGCAGCCCCTCCGTCCATTATGGTTCTCAGATGATCGGCTCAGTCCCGTATGTGCCCCAACAGCCATACAGGAAGGGGTGTACAAAAACTGGACCGGACCTGAAACCTGACCCGGACCGGACGTGACCCGGACCTGTTGATTCAGGTCCGGTCCTAGTCCTTGAAAATCAAGGTTCCCGGTTCCGGTCCGGACCCGGTCTAAAACCGGGGGTTTCAGGTCCGGACCTGAAACCTGGTTAAATTGCATTAAAAAAAATCAAAATAAAAAACGCAGCTCTACTTCATTTTTTATTTTCTTTTCTAATCGTAACTCGCTGCTTGCCTCCTATCCTCCCTCACTCTCACTCTCTCAGGCCGTCAGGCGGCACCTCCCTGCCTTCCTCACTCTCTCAGGCGACGCCCACCGCCCAAGGCTTGCTACATCAGCCAAACAACCACCGCGAATCTCCGGTAAGTTTTTGCATGTTTAATTTATTCTTTATTCTTTTGTTCTTGTCCGAAATTCCTAATTATGGTGTTCATGTTCTTGTTTAATTTTTTTTCGAATTTATATATGTGGTTTTTATTTCGTTCGATTTTATTTATGTGGGTTTGATTTTTGTTCGAATTTATATATGTGGGTTTTATTTTTGTTCGATTTTTTTGGTCGAATTTTTGTTCATTCTGGGTTTACATATTCGAATTTATATATGTTTAATTTTTGGAAGTATGCTTAATTTATATATGTGGGTCGAATTTTTGTTCATTTTGGTCGAATTTTATTTATGTTCAGAAATTATATTCGAATTTATATACGTATTCGAATTTATATATGTTTAATTTTAATATTGTGGGTCGAATTTTGTTCATTCTGGATTTGTTCGATTTACGTATAATCGTATATATTACTCTGATTAGTATAATTGTGGTATCTTGTCTAGAAGAAAAATTCAGGACTTTAGAATTTCGGCTATGTTTACTGCAAGAAGTTGCATATTCAATTTAGTACGGCATTTCGCTTTTGCTTCTTCCAATTTTTGACTGAACTAATTGTCCTATGATTTAGCTTGCATATTCAATTTAGTATGGCATTTTATTCAGCTATAAGACTTAATAATTTTGATCCAACATCACTGACAATCTGACATATCCAATTTACCAGCACACTATCGTGCTTGAATTAGTTGAGAAATCTTAATGTGATGCTATAAGCTCATTGAATTTGAAAATAATGCTGGATAATTGGATATAATCATAAAAAGAAAAGTATGTTGAAGGATAACATCCCTACCCTACCTAAGAGCTTATCCTTCTAGATCTGCAATGGTTTTGAAGTATGCTTTACATTCAAAGAATATGTTTAAATCCGATCTAATTTAATCCCTAGGATCAACTTGGAGTTCCTTACGATTAGCTTGTTTTCTGTTTTTTTGTTTAGTTACTTATTCTTGTTCTTATTCTTGCAGACTTGCACATGGCTAACAAGGGAGTGAAGGAACCACGGATTCTTATGTAATGTTATGAGTTTTCGTGGACTCATTTCTATTTTCGGTGGACTCATTTGAATTTTTGGTGTTTGGAAATTGGGACTTTATATACTTTATGCAGTTTTGTGATTGATAATAGGTCTGGTCCAGGTCCTCAGAATTACCTAATTCAGGTCTCCGGTCCAAATAGGTCTGGTCCAGGTCCGGTCCGGTGTATACCCCTACATACAGGTCGTTTGTCTAGCCTTACCAGCAACCTGCCCTCTTTGGGGTCAGGCGGCATATAATGTCTAGCCACTAGGCTAGAAGCTCCGTCTGCTGCAACTTGGAGAACAATCCTCTGCGTTCTCCAAGGAGATAACCGAGGCGGCCCAGCCGACCAAGGTTAAGAATATGTTGGTCGGTGCCTATGATGGTACCACCAACCCAGAAGACCACCTCATGGCTTACATCAACCTCATGTACTTGTAGGGGTTGGATGACGCCGCATGGTGTAGATGCTTCCCAGCCACATTGAAGGGCATTTCCCAACAGTGGTTCAGCAACCTGCCAGCTGGGTGCATAAAAAATTTCAAGACGCTTGCGTTCTTGTTTGCCTCAAACTTCTCCATGAACATACCCGCCAAAAAGACAAGCCTTGACTTGGGCGCGGTACAACAGGAAGATAGGGAGGGGCTCCGTTCATACGTCAAACGGTTCAATCTGGAGAGAATCCAGATCCAAGGATTGTCTGACGATGTTGCTTACACAGACTTCTTTAAGGGTCTGAAAGACGGGTCGACTTTTAAGTTCGACCTCGTCCGGAAGAGAATCTCAACTCTTCAAGAAGCGCTGATGGAGGCGGAAGCCTATATGCAGGCGACCGAGCTTTGCTCCACCAGCAAGCAGTCGAACTCAAAGAAGTTTGACAAACCAAAAGGGAGTCGGCAGGAACAACCGGCTTAGAAAGCTAAAGAGAGCAAGAAGAGAAAAGAAAGCTAGGCAGTTGAGGATTCTGATCAGCCGTCCCAGAAGAAAAAGAAAGAGTTTAAACTGTACATCCCAAGGTACGAGTTTAACAAAGACTGCTACACCATCCTCATGGAGATTAAAGACCAGGTGACTATTGAGAAGCCCGCTGCAATGAAGGGTCCGACCAAAAACTGGAATAAAGACAAGTATTGCCATATCCATGAGGATATTGGCCATGACACCAACGACTGCTATAGCCTCAAGCGGTTGTTTGATAGATTAGCTGATAACGGGGTGTTGAAATCTTACATCTTTAAGTTCGAGGTGACCCTGAAGACGAACCCTAGGCAGCCGTCCAAAAAGCCTGCAAAGCCTACTAGTAGTTCTGACACAGATCAGGACCCGATATACACCATAGAAGGCGGCTTTGCCGGAGGGGGCCCAGCTATCAGAGGCACCAAGGACCATGTCAGAAAGATGGATGTCAACTCAGTCGATGAGGGCCAGGCGTCTACCAACACATTCCCTTGACCGCAGCGAAGTTTGCCGGCCGCATGATGACCCTATTGTCATCGAATGCAAGGTAGCCAACAAGAGGGTTGGTCGGATCCTCATTGATACCGGTAGCTGGTAGGCGTGTCGCGTACCTATCAAAAATAACCTAACAGACCAATACTAATGTAGACTGGCAAGTAAGGGTCGGATCCCAAGAGACTAAGGTTCAAAAATAATTAAATAGACTCGAATTTCTACTAAGAAAGAATCAATTATAATCAATTATCTACGGAACTAAGTATGAGAAGAATTCGAAAATAAACTAAATGAGATGATTAAATCAAGTACTTAAAACATCCAAGATCTAGTTTCACCACAATTATTATCGATGCAATTGTAATTCTACCCTTAACATACGATTGCAATCGAACGGGGAAAAGTAAACCCTAATAAATACCAAGGATCTCTCTCGAGTGTCAATGGCTTCCCTAACATACAATCAATCCTATTCTCATGGTATCATGCATATTAAAGACATTAAACACATTACTCTCACTTCCCAATTATCAAACCCAACTACTCTCGTGTTGAGAATCAAACTCTAAATTGATTTACTCAAATCCGTTTATACCCAACTCTCGCTGTGATAAAAACAATGGAATAATCGCAATACTATAGTTACGTCTAACCTAGCATTGGCATAATCACAATCAATTTAGCAATTCAATTGTTAAATTTATTAAAGCATTTAAAGATTTAATTCATGCATCAATAATAATAGGGCTACACTAGATCTTGAATTAAAGAATCTACTCACACATGATTAAAGAAACAAAAACAATAATAAATAACAAAAACATAATTAAATAACAAAGGATGAAAAATAAAGACTAAATCTCGAATAAAATTGAAAGTAGAAAGTTTGAATCTTGAATCTTGAATTACAAAAACTTAGAAAAATAATGGAGAACTAGTTCTTAATAATAGAAATTGAAAAATAATATAAACTTAATGAATCTCCCAGAAAACAAGGCTAAAAAGTATTTATATAAGCCTAAAAAGATAAGAAAATCGGCCAAGCCTTGGCGCACAAGAATCTCAGGAGGCACGGACGTGCCTCTCCATAGGCACGGACGTGCCTCTGTACGTAGCATAATTGTTGCAGCTTCTGTCTTCCAGGCACGGACGTGCCTGATGCTGGGCACGGACGTGCCTGGCTGCTCTGACGGGCACGGACGTGCCCTCCTGCTAGGCACGGACGTGCCTAGGGTCGAAACAAAGGGTGCTGCATATGGCTTGGAGGCACGGACGTGCCTCAGAGTAGGCACGGCCGTGCCTAGCTCTAAAATTCCCTATTTTGCCTTTTCTTCAACCATCAAGCTTCATGGGCCTTGGCTTAACTTCATGGCTTCGTAATGGATCCAAATTAGCTTCATTATTCCTGAAAAACATCAAAAACAACAAAACTACCCATAAAAGCATCGGATTATCAAACTAAACCAAAATACGCCAAAACGGACTCAAATACTCAACTAAACTAACAAAACTAACTAAAAATAAGCCAAATAACATACACAAAACACGGCATATCAAACTCCCCCAAGCTAAACTAATGCTTTTCCTCAAGCATTTAACCATGAATCACAAGGGAGGAGAATGACAACTCCTCAAACAATCACAATGTGCCATCAAGTTCAAAACCACGATATAAAAAAAACGAAATCAAGAGTCAACATGCACAAAAACCACCATTCATCTCATATACTTGGACTTGACAACCAATCTTACCACACATCTCCCCATACCTATTCACACAAACATGAATAGTTCTCACTTTAGTTGTGAAAAAAAATAAAAACAATAACGCTCATGTGTTTTCGGGGTGAAAAATGAAGCCACTCAACCTAAGCATAGCATGCATATCAACTTCACACAACCGGCCTCTTTAGGCTTGCAATGTGACTTTCTCCACTTTTAGTGATTGATGCAAACACGAAAATCATGAAATCCATATTAGGTAAGCTCGGTAAATAAGGATTAGACGACATATTTTGGGAATGTGGTGCTCAAAATAAAACAAATCCTAATGCCACTACACATTCAAATGTCGGGTTCAATCCAACCTTATTTCCCCCAACTCCATACAATTATAAACATAGCCCTTTATTCTTTCCTTCCCTTTTTTTCTCTTCACACAAAGAGGAAGGGATTAAATAAAAATAAAATGGAAGACTTTTCTATTTTTTCAAAGGCCTTTGAGACCATATTTCTTTTCTTTTTTTTTTTCTTTCTTCCTTTTTTTTCTTTTCTTTTCATAATCTCCCTTCTTTTCTCTTTGTTTTCTTTCCGTTTTTCATTTTTTTTTCATTTTTTGTTTTTTTTTTCAACATCATTCACACTCATAGGGCTTAACAAATGTAAAACACCTTCAAAATAAACCTAGAAAAATAGCTCTAAAGCTTTAAATGTAGGGTATCAAGAATGGGTTAATATGGCTCAAATTGGTTCAACCTATGGGTGAATGTAAAATAAAAATAAATAAAAACAAAAAGAAAAAACATGAAGGCCTAAAATGTGGAGGCTCTAATTTCTACAAGGAAATTTCAATCATCTTTTCGCGACATGCATCATAAAGTCTCAAATAGTCAAAAAGCAAGACCAAGAATTCGATTATATGAAGGACAATCTAATCACACAAGAAGGAACATGATTGAGGTAGAGTGAAATCAGTCAAATAAGGCTCAAGACTCTCACCGGGTACACAAACTATTCACATAAGTAGAGCGGGGAGACCATCCTGGCCACAACCTAGCTCAAATCCAAGCACATCAATGAATGGGTTTTCAAAAACTCTTTTTTTTTCAAAAACCACACATATGTGATTATAATCATAGAAGCATAGTCATGCAATGGCATATTATTCGACACTAGAAAGAAATAAACTACCCAAAAACTGAAATAAATCTAATATATACAAGGTGAAAAGCATATCCTCCCCCAAGCTAAATCATACATTGTCCTCAATGTATGCATATAACAGTGTTAAATGAACAAGGGGAAAGGGAAACAACCTACTGATCAGGAGGGGTGGGGGGAAAGCCATACCTTGGGTCGGTGCTAGGACCGCCCTGAAAGTGTTGTCGCATCATGCCCCCGATGTCATAGAACTCGGCCTGGAAGGTGGCGAGCTCATCCCGCAGGTCGCCGAAGGTGGTCTCCATGCTATCATGGGACATCGACAGGTTTATGACCGCCCTCTGCGTGTCACTGACGTCCCTCCTCAAGTTTCCCATGCCAAGCATGACATGGTTCATATCGGCCCTCATGGAGGCAATCTTCTCCTCCAAGCTAGGTGGGCCTTGCGGCCCTGGAACTAGGATATCCTCCTCCATGTGCGCATGGCCCTCTCTTGCGTGCAGCTGGGCTCCCTCCCCCACACGCAATGGGACACCCGCAAATGCCATAGAAAATAGAGCTCCTTGGCTGAGCAAACTCCCCCTGTGTTACATCTAGCAAATAGGGTCCAGGAAAATAGTCGGCAGATAAGTCTCATGGTTGGGTGGATGATGCATGAGGTCTTAGAGTGGCTAGGGTCATAGTCATCTAGCGCAGTCAAATCCCGCCATGTGTTAAAGTCACTGTAGCCAGTCAACCTACTGTAGTTTGGTCTACCTATTTGGCCAAAGGTGGGGAAGCCTAGCAAGACATTAACTTCCCTCACCGTAAGGGTGTGATGTTCACCAAGACAATTGAATGAAACGTCTCTAGGGGTGTGGCTGTCGGGTCTACGATGGACTTCTAAGGTAGAAAGAAACTCGTATGTAATGTTGGAGTAGGTGTTGGCATGTTTGGCTAAGAAACCACTCCATCCTAGCCGGCTAAGTATGCGTTGGACCTCACCTCCCATACCCAAGGTTTCCATAGCCTCTTGGTCAAATAACCGTGTAGGCACTAAAGGTCGGGATCTAAGGCGAATAAAGTTCTTCATGTATTCCTCATTTCCCTTGAAATCAATCCCGAATGTCTCAATGGGTGGAATATGGGCAAGTGGTACGAGAGGAGGTTGTGGAACGGGAGGGGTTCTAAGGTTTTTGGAAGAGGTGTTTCTAGGGCGGTTTCTTCTTTGGTTTGAGGAGGAGGCCATAATTGCAAGTTCACAACAATGTATGTAGTTCAAGAACAAAGAACAGTCAATTAATCAACCACCTTTGTCACAAACTCACAATTATCAACAATAATCAACTAAGTGCAAAATAAATCTCACAACTACACTACACCAACTTTTAATCACGATTATCAAAACAAATTAAACAACCCAACACAACTAACTAACTCAAACAATTTCTATGAACAATTTGTAACAAATTAAACATAAAAATCTAGAGAGAGAAAGTGCAAGATTAGAGGGTACCCAAGGTGTGGTGGGTGTTTAATACCCGCAATTGATCCACAAATGTTGCAAATATCGCCTTAGAATCCTTTCCTTGCTACCCAATTGCTCCAAGAAGTCTGAAATCAAAAAGCCCCAAATTGATTTTCAACTTAGGGGTCTTTGAAATTTTGCAAGAAATTGGGGTTTGGATTGGTTTTTGATGGTAGTGGGGTGTGAGATTGAGTAGAAATGTTGAAAACTTGAAGATTATTGTAGAAATTTGTGAAACAAAGTGAGAATTGATGGGGGTTGGCCGAAATTTGAGTGAAAGGAGAGGAGAGAGAGACTCTTGAGTTTGAAAGTTGAAAAATGGTGAATGAAAGAATGAGGGAGCCCGTGCCTCTTTATTCGGGGGGGGGGGGGCACGGACGTGCCTCTTCAGAAATCAAATTTTCAAAACATTCTGCCTCAAAGGCACGGACGTGCCTAATTATGCAGTTTTTTTTTTTTTTTTTTTTTTTTTTTTTTTACGAATGTCAGAGGCACGAATCGTGCCTAGTTGGAGGCACGGACGTGCTTCTCCGGAAATTAAGCTCCCCAACTTTCTGCCTCAGAGGCACGGACGTGCCTTTTCAGGGGCACGGATGTGCCTCCTTGCGCAGGCCAATTCTCCCTTAGCGTTTTTCCTCCTTGTTTCTTCTTCTTTTTGCTTACTTTTCACCTAATTTAACACCAAAAACAAAACAAAAACTAGACATAAGAATCAAAACAAAGAAATCAAGATAAATTAATGAAAATAATAAAGAAAGCTTAAAGAAATAAGAGTAAAAACTCAAAAATGGGTTGCCTCACATTTATCGCTTGTTTATAAGGTCTTTAGCTTGACTGTATGACTTCTCAGGAGCTTAGTGATGGGGACGAGAGTGTGATATCCACCCCCTCATCGATGGGATCACCGACTCGGTAGTGCTTCACTTGATGTCCGTTGACTTTGAAAGGTTCCCCTCTTGTGTTTTCCAACTCAATAGTGCCATAGGGGAAGACTTTCCTAATCTTGAACGGTCCCGACCACCTAGACCGAAGCTTACCAGGGAATAATTTCAACCTAGAGTTGAAAAGAAGGACTTGATCCCCTTCTTTGAACTCCCTTCTCACAAGACCCTTATCATGCCACCTTTTAGTCTTTTATTTGTACAACTTTGAACTTTCATAGGCTTCAAGGCGGAGCTCATCTAGCTCATTTAATTGTAATAATCTCTTTTCTCCTGCCGCTTGAACATCGAAGTTTAAAATTTTAATAGCCCAAAAAGCTCGGTGTTCTAGCTCGACTGGTAAGTGGCACGCCTTTCCATACACAAGTCTATATGGGGTTGTACCAATAGGAATTTTAAAGGCCGTTCGGTATGCCCATAGCGCATCATCAATCTTAACTGACCAATCCTTCCTTGTCCTTACAACCGTTTTCTCCAAGATAGATTTGATTTCTCGGTTGGACACTTCAACTTGGCCACTAGTTTGTGGGTGGTAGCCAATGCCAAGTCTGTGTTGTACTCCATATTTCTTCAACATTGCTTCAAACCGATACTCCGTGAAATGTGTTCCCCTGTCACTGATTAAAACACGTGGTAAACCAAAACGAGGGAAAATAACTCTCTTGAAAAACTTACTTACCGTCCGAGCATCATTGGTTGGAGTGGCTATTGCTTCCACCCACTTTGAAACATAATCAACAGCTAGCAATATGTAACGGTTGCCATGAGAAGAGGGAAACGGACCCATGAAATCTATCCCCCACACATCAAACAACTCGACCTCGAGTATGTTGTTAAGTGGTATCTCGTTCTTCTTAGAAATTGTGCCAGTCCGTTGACATCTATCACATGCTTTGACATAGGCATAGGTATCCTTGAACATCGTAGGCCAATAAAATCCACATTGCAAAATCTTTGCAATTGTCTTCGAGGGGCCTGCATGTCCACCACAGGGTAAGTCATGGCAATGTGAAATAATGTTGCTTACCTCAGTTTCTGGAACACATCTTCGGATCATGGCATCCGCGCATTTCTTGTATAGGAATGGATCGTCCCAAAAATATCTCTTTACCTCAGAAAGAAATTTCTTCCTTTGTTGAGAAGAGTAGCCATGAGGCATTGTACCTGTTGAGAGAAAATTAGCTAAGTCAGCAAACCAAGGGGATTCAGTCTGTAATAAAGCTAGTAAATGTTCAGCAGGAAAAGAATCATCAAAGGGAGTATCATCTCCATCCTTAGGGTCAAGGAGAAGACGGGAAAGATGGTCTACAACAACGTTCTCTGTCCCTTTGTATCCCTGATTTCGATGTCATAATCCTGTAGCTGTAGAATCCATCGAATCAACCTAGGCTTGGCATGTGTTTTGGTCATCAAGAACCTCAATGCTGCATGATCTGTATGTATGATGACTTTAGAACCTACCAATAAGAATGAAACTTGTCAATAGCATATATAACTGCTAGCATTTCTTTTTCAGTTGTGGCATAATTCATTTAAGCAGATCTCAAGGTCTTGCTAGCATAGTATATGGCATGAAGCTTCTTCTCCTTCCTTTGCCCCAACACGGCTCCTACCGCATAATCACTAGCATCGCACATGATTTCAAACGGCAGACTCCAATCAGGGGGTTGCATGACTGGATCAGTGATTAAAGCTTCCTTCAACCTGTTAAAAGCTTCAAGACAAGCATTAGAAAAGACAAAAGGGACATCCTTGGCCAATAGCTCAGTTAAAGGTCTAGCAATTTTCGAAAAATCCTTAATAAAACGCCGATAAAAACCTGCGTGACCAAGGAAACTTCGAACTCCTTTTACAGAGTTAGGAGGTGGTAAGCGCTCTATGACCTCTATTTTAGCTCTATCAACCTCAATACCCTTATTAGACACGACATGACCTAAGACAATTCCCTGTTGTACCATAAAATGGCATTTCTCCCAGTTTAAGATTAGATTAACTTCTTTACATCTTTGGAGAACCTTTTTCAAATTTTCAAGACATACATCGAAAGATGTTCCATAGACAGAGAAATCATCCATAAATACTTCCATAGAGTTTTCTATGAGTCCTGAGAAGATTGCCATCATACATCGCTGAAAGGTGGCAGGAGCATTACATAATCCAAATGGCATCCTGCGATATGCAAAGGTGCCATATGGACATGTGAAAGTAGTCTTTTCCTGGTCACAGGGATGGATAGGAATTTGAAAGAAACCTGAATATCCATCCAAGTAACAGAAAAAGGAATGCTTTGCCAACCTTTCAAGCTCTGATCAATAAAAGGTAAGGGGAAGTGATCCTTCAGGGTGGCCTTATTTAACTTTCTATAATCTATACACATTCGCCATCCTGTGACAGTTCTAGTGGCGACTGGCTCACCCTTGTCATTCTTGACAACGGTCATACCTCCCTTCTTTGGTACTACTTGTACAGGGCCAACCCACTTACTATCAGAGATAGGGTAGATTATACCTACAGTAAGCAATTTCAGAACCTCTTTTTTAACTACCTCCATCATATTAGGATTAAGTCTTCTCTGAGGTTCTACAGAAGAGGCATGATAGTTTTCAAGAATGATCTTATGCATACAGAAAGAAGGATTAATACCCTTAATATCATCAATGGTGTACCCAATGACACTTTTATATGTTTTCAAAACGTTGAGCAATTGCTCCAATTCTGTGTCCTTGAGTTCAGCATTGACAATAACAGGATATGAATTATTTGGACCAAGATATGCATATTTTAAGTTAGAGGGGAGGGGTTTCAACTCTACCTCGGGAGGCTTAGAACTCTCCGCAACACTCATTACTTCCAATGTCTCTCTGATCGGGTTCTGATTTGGATCGGCCTTTGCTTCATCAAGTAACCTGGTATACTCCTTAGACTGCCAATCTCCATTATCATCTTCCTTCCCTAATAGCACTTGTTCAAGAGCATCATCATTCTGATTCAAGGGAAGTTGCTCATTCTGCAACTCATCGAGCATATCAACCTGACAAACAGTGTCTCCCATAGAAGGAGCACCCATAACATTCAAAAGTGAGTATTCCAATTTTTCATCACCTACTTCAAAAGTAATCTTACCTTTCTTCATGTCTATAATTGCACCTGCAGTAGCTAAGAAAGGTCTACCTAGTATGATAGGAACATTCACATCCTCATCCATCTCCATCACAACAAAATCACATGGAATGAAAAACTTACCTACTCAGAGGGGTACATCCTCAAGTACACCCAAAGGAAACTTCACTGACCTGTCTGCAAGTTGTAGAGATATGCGTGTGGGTTTGAGTTCACCCATCTGCAGCTTCTTGCATATATACAGTGGCATGAGGCTCACACTTGCACCTAGATCACATAGTGCCCTGTTGATCTCAATATCTCCAAGCTTCACTGGAATTGAATAGCTACCTGGATCTCCTAATTTCTTAGGGAGAGTGTTCTGCAAAATAGCACTGCACTCTGCATTCAAAGCAACTGTAGTATTCTCTTCTAATTTCCTCTTGTTAGATAGCATATCTTTTAAAAATTTTGCATAAGAAGGAATCTAAGATATGGCATCTAGGAATGGAATATTAATATGAAGCTTTTTAAGAACATCGAGGAACTTACTAAACTTTTTCTCAAGTTTAGCTTGTGCTAATCTTTGAGGAAAAGGAACCTTAGGCATATATGGAGCAGGTGGCTTTAGTGGTGCTTCCTTTGATGCTTCCTCGACCCTAGCATCCTCTACTTCCTTCTCACTTGCACTCACTTCTTCAATGACCTCTCTTGATGGCTCCTTGGTAGGAGGATCTTCTAACTGCTTTCCACTCCTCAGGGTGACGACATTCATTTGGCCTTTTTGAGATTGTTCAGTCTGGCCCGGGAAGGTTCCTGGAGTCTTTAGGGCTTGGCTAAATTGGTTGGCCAATTGGCTTATCTGATTCTCCATAAGTTTACCCTGAGCCTGCAGCTGTTGGATAGAGCTATTTAGATGTTGGATGGCACTGTTTGTTGCGGTTATAAAGCTCTCTAATGTCACCTCTAGGCTTGATTTCTGAGGTTGTTGTTGCATTGGTTGGTGGGCATTGGGTGTTTTCTGTTGGAAACCAGGTGGTGGTTGGTTGTAGGTGTTGGGTGGAGGTGGTGGTGGAGGGTTTTGTTGTGCCTGGGAATTTTTGTATGAGAAGTTAGGATGGTGTTTCCATCCTTCATTGTAGGTGTTGGAATAAGGGTCATAAGGTCTCTTTGGGTTAGAGGAGTAGAAAGCATTGGCTTGCTCGATTGACATCTCTTCCGTATTCTGCGAAATCTGTGGGCAATCTGGAGCAACATGACCCTACACATTACATAACTGACACAACTCCTGTGGGGTGTTAGAAGTTCCAACTTGGAACTTATCAAACCTGCTTGTTAGTGCCTGCACAGAACTAGTTAGCATAGTTAAAGCATCAACATCAAGTTTACCTCCCTTTTTCACAGTGTTTCGGCCTCCAGGATGATAGTTATCATTGGCCGCCATCTTTTCTATGAGCTCCCTAGCTTCAGTGGGGTTCTTTGTCAAGAGAGAACCTCCTGACGCAGCATCTATGTAAATACGGAACTCATGAGTCATGCCATTGTAAAAGGTCTGCATCAAAATCCAATCTGGAATGCCATGGTGAGGGCATTGTCTCTGCAATCTTTTAAATCTCTTCCAAGCCTCATAGAGAGACTCATCATTTGACTGCTTAAAAGTTTGTAGGTCATTCCTCAATCTTGTAGTCTTCTCATTCCCTAAAAACTTCACTAGGAAGGCCTTCACTAACTTGTCCCATGTATCGAACGAGCCAGTGCCTTCATCTCTTAACCACTCCTTTGCCCTGTCTCGAAGTGAGAAGGGGAAAAGGCGTAGTCTGATTGCATCATCTGTAACACCATTCAACTTCATAGTATCACATTTCTCTAAAAAGCTATCTATATGACTTACGGGGCAATCATGTGGTAGCCCTGCGAATGAATCATTGGATATGAACTGTGGCTTGAGCTCGAAGTGTTGAGCCGTGACTGGTGGTCTTATGATGCTTGAAAGGACTCCGGTAGTCGTATCAGGAATACCGTACTCCAAGAGGGATTTCGTTGGTTGGTCTACCATGTTTCTCCTGCGTCTGTTCCTTGTTCTCCTTCTTCTTATAGTTGCCTCAATCTCAGAATCAAATGGTTCAAGATCTTCTGAACCTGAGCGTCGTGTGGGCATGCACAAGAAAAAATAGAGAAAAGTATCAAAAACACAAGGGAAAATAGCCGAAGCAACGAAATAAGCCTAGCAAAAATGAATCACAAATAATATAATGAAACCGTTAGTCCCCGGCAACGGTGCCAAAATTTGGTAGGCGTGTCACGTACCTATCAAAAATAACCTAACAGACCAATACTAATGTAGACTGGCAAGTAAGGGTCGGATCCCAAGAGACTAAGGTTCAAAAATAATTAAATAGACTCGAATTTCTACTAAGAAAGAATCAATTATAATCAATTATCTACGGAACTAAGTATGAGAAGAATTCGAAAATAAACTAAATGAGATGATTAAATCAAGTACTTAAAACATCCAAGATCTAGTTTCACCACAATTATTATCGATGCAATTGTAATTCTACCCTTAACATACGATTTCAATCGAACGGGGAAAAGTAAACCCTAATAAATACCAAGGATCTCTCTCGAGTATCAATGGCTTCCCTAACATACAATCAATCCTATTCTCATGGTATCATGCATATTAAAGACATTAAACACATTACTCTCACTTCCCAATTATCAAACCCAACTACTCTCGTGTTGAGAATCAAACTCTAAATTGATTTACTCAAATCCGTTTATACCCAACTCTCGCTGTGATAAAAACAATGGAATAATCGCAATACTATAGTTACGTCTAACCTAGCATTGGCATAATCACAATCAATTTAGCAATTCAATTGTTAAATTTATTAAAGCATTTAAATATTTAATTCATGCATCAATAATAATAGGGCTACACTAGATCTTGAATTAAAGAATCTACTCACACATGATTAAAGAAACAAAAACAATAATAAATAATGAAAACATAATTAAATAACAAAGGATGAAAAATAAATACCAAATCTCAAATAAAATTGAAAGTAGAAAGTTTGAATCTTGAATCTTGAATTCCAAAAACTTAGAAAAATAATGGAGAACTAGTTCTTAATAATAGGAATTGAAAAATAATATAAACTTAATGAATCTCCCAGAAAACAAGGCTAAAAAGTATTTATATAAGCCTAAAAAGATAAGAAAATCGGCCAAGCCTTGGCGCACAAGAATCCCAGGAGGCACGGACGTGCCTCTCCATAGGCACGGACGTGCCTCTGTACGTAGCATAATTGTTGCAGCTTCTGTCTTCCAGGCACGGACGTGCCTGATGCTGGGCACGGACGTGCCTGGCTGCTCTGATGGGCATGGACGTGCCCTGCTGCTAGGCACGGACGTGCCTAGGGTCGAAACAAAGGGTGCTGCATATGGCTTGGAGGCACGGACGTGCCTCAGAGTAGGCACGGCCGTGCCTAGCTCTAAAATTCTCTATTTTGCCTTTTCTTCAATCATCAAGCTTCATGGGCCTTGGCTTAACTTCATGGCTTCGTAATGGATCCAAATTAGCTTCATTATTCGTGAAAAACATCAAAAACAACAAAACTACCCATAAAAGCATCGGATTATCAAACTAAACCAAAATACGCCAAAACGGACTCAAATACTCAACTAAACTAACAAAACTAACTAAAAGTAAGCCAAATAACATACACAAAACACGACATATCAGTAGCTCGTCTGACATCATCAGCTGGAAGTGTCTTTCCAAGCTGAAGTATAAGCCAGGCAGCATGCACAAGGTCACTCACCCCCTAGTTGGTTTTAGGGGTGGAGTCATGGACCCAGTCGGCCGAATTGATCTACCCATTTGGCTGAGAGAGAAGGGAGAGGGGAGTCACATGGTCTTCCAATTCTTGGTTGTAGAGGAGCTGACCGCCTATAATCTCATTTTGGGTCGTCCAATTCTGAACGAATTTAAGGCCTTCATTATCCCATCCCTCATGCTGCTAAAATTTGAAAGAGATGATGGTTATGTTGGCTCCCTAAATGGAGACCAGAAGACGGCTCAAGAGTGCTATCTCTCAGACACTAAGCCCACAGCTGTTGACAGGGATGTGAAGCCAATAGACCTTGACGATGTCAAGGAACCAGAGCCTGCCCCACCAGCAATAGACAAGAAAAGAAAGGTCGACCAACTGGTGACTGTCGAGAAAGAGAAGCAATAGAAATCACTGACCGGGGAACGGTCAGATGAACTCCGTCCCCAACCGGCTGGTGAACATATTTTTTTATCGCTCTGGATAATACACGTCCAGAGCGTACTGTTAAGGTGCGGACGGTTTCCTTTGCAAAGTTAGGGGAAGACTTGCCCAATCTGCTGAAAGAATTCAAGGACATTTTTGCCTTTGAAGTGGAAGAGATGTCAGGCATCAAACCGAATCTCGCTGTCCATAAGCTCACCGTGGATCCTAAGAAAAAGTCTGTTAAGCAAAAGAAAAGAATCACAACGAGGAGAGAAGTCAAGCGGCAGGCGCCAAAGTAAAAATGTTGTTAGACGCCGGGTTCATTCGGCAATGTCACTTCCTAAATTGGGTTGCGAAAGTTGTTCTTGTGAAAAAGTCGAATGGTACCTGGCGCATGTGTGTTGATTACACGGATTTGAACAAGGCATGTCCGAAGGACAGTTACCCGCTTCCAAAGATCGACAGCCTGGTCGACTCTACAGCCGGACATGCTTTGATGAGTTTCATGGATGCCTATTTTGGCTTTCATCAGATACCCCTGTGGAAGAAAGATCAAGAGAAGACGGCCTTCGTCACTGATCAGGGGTTATTCTGTTATACTGTGATGCTGTTTGGCTTGAATAATGCGCCTGCTACTTTCCAACGAATGATTTATACTGTCTTCATTAGTCAAATCGGAAGAAATGTAGAGGCGTACATTGATGACATGATAGTCGAATCCAAAATACAGACGGATTATCTTGCTGACCTCCGAGAAACCTTCACCACACTCAGGCGGCACAAGGTCATGCTCAATCCCAAGAAGTGTGTCTTTGGTGTTGAGTCTGGAAAGTTTCTCAGATTTTTTATTGATCAAAGGGGGATAGAGGCCAACCTATAAAAGATATGGGCGGTCATTGACATGAAGTCACCCCGCACTATAAAAGAAGTTCAGAAATTAACCGGTTGTTTGGCGGCATTGGGGAGATTCCTCAGCCGGTCAGGTGACAAGTGCCTCTATCTCTTTCAAGCGATCAGGAAGAAGACTATGTTTGAATGGGGTGATGATGCTGAGGCGGCCTTTCAAAAGTTGAAAGAACACTTACACTCTTTTCCAAGTCTTGTTAGCCTTCTGCCCAAGGAGGCGCTTTACATGTATTTAGCTATCTCAGATTATGCCCTTAGTGTTGTTCTCCTTGCTAAGAGAGACGACATCCATCTCCCGGTCTATTTCATTAGCCATGTCCTTAGAAATGCTGAACTCCGGTACCCAACAGTTGAAAATTTTGGTCTCGCCTTGTTCATGGCAGTTAAGAAGTTGAAACCATACTTCTTGGCACATCTGGTGGTGGTCTATACAAACCAACCCCTCAAGCGGCTAATGACAACTTTAGAGTCATCCGGCTGAATGCTCAAATGGGCTATTGAAATGCAAAGTCTTAAAATCTCTTTTGAACCCAGGAAGGCAGTGAAGGGTTAGGTGTTCGCCGAATTCATCGTTGAAATGACAAGGCCGGTTGAATCGGAAAATCTTAATCAGGTTTGGAAGGTGTATGTAGACGGGAACTCCACTATGAACGACTGTGGTGCAGGAATAATATGTCCGTCTCCTAATGGGGACAAATATGAATATGTACTACGGTTCAAGTTTCAAGCCTTAAATAACAAGGCTGAGTATGAAGCCCTGCTAGCTGGTATACGCATGTGCAAGGCGGCAGGGGCAAGGAAAATTGACGCTTGCTCTGATTCACAGCTGGTCGTTAGCCAATACCATGGTGACTATGAGGCCACCCATCCGGCTATGATCAAATATTTGTAGGCGGTCAGAACAGAGACTGGAACTCTTGATGAATTTCATCTAAGTTAAGTACCCAAGTCAGAGAACAATCAGGCGGATGCTATGTCAAAGCTGGCATCATCCGCCTCCTGTGATACACCTCGGTTAGTCTTCTGGGAAGTAATGGAAAACGAAGTATTAAAGAAGATCCCATTAGAGTACTTGACCGAAGTTCAACCTGGATGGACGGTATCCGGGCCTATCTGCTAGACGGCACTCTGCCAGATACATATCTAGAAATGGTTGCAATGAAAAAGCGTGCGGCTAACTTTGAGATCCAAAAAGGAGAACTCTTCAAGAAGGGATTTTTGAATCCTCTATTGAAGTCTATCACCCATGAGAAGGGACAAGAGATTCTGGAGGATTTACATTCGGGCTATTGCGCCTCACACATATGCGGCAGAGCGCTAGCAGTTGGGGCCAGGCGGCAAGGATATTTTTGGCCAACTCTGGAAGCAGACGCCATGGAAATGGTGAAGAAGTGTGATAAGTGTCAAAGATTTGGCAAGCTCATCCACCATCCGGCCACTGATCAGACGACCATTCATAGCCCTGTACCATTTGTCAAATGAGGCATGGATATTTTGGGTCCATACACAACCGCGCCAGGCGAACGGCGGTATATTCTAGTTGCTGTTGACTACTTCACCAAGTGGGTAGAGGCAGAGGCGGTCAAAGGTATTAAGACAAAGGATGTCATCTCCTTCATCTAGAAGAATATCATCACCCGGTTTGGGGTACCTATGTCTATGCTCTTTGACAATGGCCCTCATTTTGAGACGTCTACCCTCAAGAATTGGCTGGGAGACCAAGGAATCTCTCACTACTTTGCATCAGTCGCCCGACCCCAAGAAAACGGCCAGGTTGAAGCCTTCAACAAGCTAATCTCAGACGGCATAAAAAAGAAAATTGAAAGAACTGGCGGTCTATGAGCAGAAGAGTTAACTCACACCTTATGGGCCATCAGAACAACAGAAAAAAGGGCAACCGGCGAAACCCCATTTCTCATGTTGTACGGTGCTGAAGCCATTACCTATTGAGCATTATGAGCGGACTCTTCGAGTCACGTTGTATGATGAAGAGGCAAAATGGGATGCCATGCGGCTAGCATTGGACTCACTTCCAAAACGCAGGGGCAATGCCGCCTTACGTCATGAGATTTACCGTCTGAGAATGACAAGAGCCTACAACAAGAGAGTACACAAACGACCCTTGAAAGTTGGGGACTTTGTGTTACGGAAAATGGAGACAACCGATAGGGCCAATGAGCAAGGCAAGTTGATTCCCAATTGGGAAGGTCCTTACCGAATCTATGAAGAAGTAAGAGGCGGTACTTACCGTTTGGAAATTCCAAACGGTAGGCAGCTAGCCAGAACTTGGAATGTAGACAACTTAAAAAAGTACTACTTCTAAGACTTGTAAAATTTTTGTAATTGAGAAGCTTATCAATGAAAAGTTGCTTTTTATTTTCATTTGATTATTTTTGCTTTATTAGATATGTCTCCAAATGGGAACACCGCCTGTGCAATGTGCTGGGAGCAAAATCTAAACCAACCGTCTGCTCCTACAAGAGTACGACATCCGGCGACGCCCATCCGGGTGAATTCGTCGCAGATAGCATCTCCATTTGGGTGGCACATTGCTCTATAAACTCAAAAACAAACGGCCTTACCGACTGTCTGGATAAAGCCTAGTTCGAAGTTGTTTAACTTGAATAATCTAATATGAGACCTAAGTAGCTTAAGCTTATCGCCTGTTCTATAACAACCGTTAGCCGGCTATTATTTCATTTAGGTTAAAGTACTATCACTTCGGTGGTTACACTGATAAACGCTTGCTATTGCTCAGGGGCAATGCAGGTGGCCAACATTAAGATTATAAGCTAAGTCTCAAAACTTAGCAGCTAAATATCGTTCGTCCAAGATGACTTAATATGGCCAATGGCCGTTGCTACTAAAAGTTTACTTGTCTGATCAATGGGCGATTGTCCGCCTGGTTTGAGGCAATCACCATAGGGATTGATTGACTTAGAAATCAGTCATACTCTCTCAAGTATAAAAAATTTATAAGTCCAATCAACCTTCTCTATGAAACCAAGCGAACAGTCGCCTAGGGCAAGAACATCTGTTATGACGAAAAATTGCATAGAACAAGGCAAGTTAAATACTTAGCTAAATTTACGCATAACAAAAATTTAAAGACTTTAAAAATTATAAAGCAAAACACATCGTGATATATAACCGACCCCATGGCCGGATGATTCATTGATAAATAAAGCCGACCCTATGGTCGGCCAAGGAGGAATTGTTAACCGGTACAACCAGCAAAAATGTTAATTTACCCGCCCCATGGTCGATAAAGATATAGAATTACTCAGCACACAGGCCGAAATAGCATAATAACTGGCCATTCGGCCGCAGAAAAAAGATATAAAAGCTAAGTATCAGGAGAGAGCTCTACAGTATTGGCAGCCGCATCCTCATCAACCCCAGTCGGCTGTGCATCATTTTCCTTCTCCGGCTCCTCCTGATTAGACTCGGACGTCTCCTCCCCAGAAGAGTCGGACGACTCCTCTTCCTCATCTTTGCTCAGTGGCCGCCTCATACTGGAACTTCCATCCGCCATAGTCCTCCTTTGGGAAGAGGGACCTCCAGGTTTTACGCATGCGGGTGTCGCAGTCGGCCTCCATCTGCTTCACAATTTCAAGCTTCTCTTCCTCGGCCCTGGCCTTGAACTTCTTTTGCAGCTGCGCTTCCTGGTTGGCCAGTTTGCGCTGAAGGGTTTTGCACTAGCTGCAAAGTCCCTCGGTGTAATCCCCCATATTTTTAAATATTTTATAAATGAAATTTTATTTTATTTATAATATTTATTTGTATTTTTCCAGAATTTAATTTAGAAATTATTAATTTGGGTCAAAAATTATTTTAGGCTAAATTATTTTAGGAACCTATATCCTACAATCCATTATTATAAAAATAAAGCCTAACCCATTTGTTTATTTAATTGGCCCATTATTTGCATGAGGCCCAATTCTACCCTACAATTCTCTCCTATAAGTACCCCATGAATCCCCAAATTTTTCCCTCACACAAAAAGGTTAGTCTTATTTTCTTCCTTCTTTATTTCTTATTATTTTCATAAAGCTTATGTAATTGATTTTTGGGTTTTGGTTTTTATTGCTTGAAATTAGTTTATTTAGTATGAAAATCATGTTTTTGATATTTTAAACTAATAATTTTAGATTATAATTGTTGTTTTAATTTTCAGATTTTGTAATTTTAAACCTAGGGTTTTAATTTAGTTAAATTGGGATTTTAGGGTTCTAATGATCAATTACTTTAGGGCTTTTGTTCCTATTGAATTTCTAATGATTAGTTAAGCATAAAAACAAAATTTCAATTTTTCGTAATCAACTTATGATCTCCGTTCTTTTTTCTTTTAATCATGTTTAAATTCTAACTCGTCCAATTTTTACAAAAAAAAAGTAGTGTTTTTCGTGTGTAAACGACATTTTAATCAAAACTCATTACCTTAGGTAGTCAGCACCACCCTCTCGTGGCCAAATTCAGCCTCTAAATATGGTTTTTGGGCAGTTTTTGATTTTTAACGAAGGTTTAATGTTTAAAATAAATTTTTAGATTATTAAAGTTTTAATCTTGGGTTTAAATTGTATTGATTTCATATGTTTCAAGTCTCTAATTTTATTAAACAAAGGTTGTGGTTGTTTTATGATTATAAAGTTTGAAACTTTAAAGTTTAATTGCAAGAATAAATTTTTAGATTTTTGGTTATTGTTTTTGGAGTCTTTAATTACATTGAATTGAGAAATTTTTGGGTTTAAAGTCTACTAACTTTCTATATAATGTATGTAGTGATAAAGAATTCTATAATTTCAAGATTTCATGTGTAAAATAAATTTTCAGATTTTTTTAAAGCTCTAAACTAGCTGTAATTTCATGAATTAGTATGCATTTTAAAGTTTTTATGTAGGAAATTTTAAGTATAATATATAAGTTTTTAATTCTAGCAAAAAGGAAGGTTTTAAAGTGTTGTTTAATTAAATTTTGAAGGTTTTAAAGTAAGTTAGTATTGCTGTAAATTATATTACTTGAAAATTTATTTAATTATTCTTGTTTGGTTTAGGAGAGGACTTTGTAGAAGACGATTTCTAGTTCCTAAAGTGACCAACCAACTCGTTTACTCAAGGTACGTACAAGGATACAAAAACCTTGACTTTAGAAGCATGTTAAAGGACTTGGAAAACTTAGAATCATGTTAGGAAACTTGTAGATTGGATGAAATTGTTTGGTAGTGAGTTTGATTGTGATTAATGTGATGATTGGTTTGATTCATGTATGAGAAATGCGTATTGATTTTTCTTGCATTGTAAGTGTTATCTATGCAATAACTTGCAAGATGAGCTAAGAGGCTAAGGTACATAAATATGTGGAATGAATTATCTTATTACTCGTTCATGTTTATGAATTGAAATGGGTAAAGGGAGAATTAAATTCTTACAAGACGGGGTCGAGGATTTGAGGTGTCTTGTGCACTTATGGTGTTTATACACCGAGGTAGTTAAAGGATTCAATACTAAATATTGTTTGTCACTAATAAATCAAGAATTGAATTGAAAATTTGAATTGTTTGAATGATTGATGTATGATTGGGTGTATTGTTTTGCATTTGAGTCATCACCAAGTTTAAACTTGTAAATCACGTAAAGTGCAAGATGGATGAACAATAAAACTCTGGATTCGTGCACATCTAGAGTATTGACAATCAGGGGTTGGGGTTCACGGGGTATTAGCCGTGTACTTTTTAGAGGCTGTCTGCTCTACGAGTCTCTTGTTTTCAAATACTTTTTAAAACTATAAGGAGTTAGATGAGATCTCATACTAGTTATGGCCATGGAGTCGCGCCCGTCTGCCATTGGATGTTTATTGATGTTTCCGAAAGGAGGCATGGGGTTTTTCTTTTATTGATGTTCCGAAATGGAGCATGGGGAGACAACCTTGTCTATTGCTAAATCCAATCAATGAATGAAATGAAATGAATTATTGTTAGTAATTAGTGAAGTCTTAGTAATGTTAATAGTTGAGGCATGTGTTAGAGTCAATAATTAAATTGTGTGTGCTGATTGTTTTTTGGTAACATGCTAGGGACTCTTTGATATATTTCGTAGCTTGTATGTACTTAGCGTTGCTGATTGCGTGCTTTTGTGTGTCTTTTTCTTGGTCATGGCCTTCACCCTTCAATGACCCTGTAATGATCCAATTTTTACACTTGTAATATTGGGGAGCAGATTAATCACAGGTTTTTACATAATTAGAACTTGCATCAAGGTGGTGGGATTTTGAGTGGAGTGTTGGATATTTCCACAATTTATTACATTTCATAAGTTTGGATTTAATTAAACTCTGGTTTGATTTATTTACTACTTTTATTGGTTTTGAATAAGGGCATTAATGGTTCCAACTTGTAAGACTAAATTTGGTTTTGATTTTTTGTTTTGAAACTTATTGATAACTAAGTTAGTTTTTCCGCTGCTAAATTCTGAACTAGCCTTAACGTTTGAACATGTGGCGGTAGCACGGCAGTAATTCTCTTGCAGATTGTTAAAGGTATTTACAGGTTTTTAAAGAGAGAATTATTGGGGTGTTACACTCGGCCTCATGGTCAGCTTCCTCAAGTGGCTTAAGCTTGGACTTGAGGTTTTTCACCTCATCCTCCAACTCAGTCACTCACCTCTTAGCCGCATCCAAGTCGTCCTTGACCTGCAGGTTGGCCGTCGCCTGAGAATACATGATATCACGAGTCAGTATCTCATTTTGAGAAATCTCAAACATGGTTGTATTAAGAGAAGAGGCGGCCCGGTCTTTAGCAACCTTTACCTCTTTCTACTTCTCGTTGAACGGCTTTTCAAGATCGTTCACCCGCAGCATAGCTTGCATCTGGCAAGAAACACTTCAATACCAAGAGTCCTGAAAGGTATAAATAACTACAAGTTAAAGTTAGTAATTAGTATACCTCAGCGAGAAGGGCGAGGATGGCGTCGAAGTTGAGGGTGCCGACTCCTCTCACAAACTCCCTCTCTTCGGGGGAGACGGCCTTAAGCATGTTCTTAGCATAAAGTTGGAGATCCGGCCTCAGGCTAGCATCTGCACAATCAACGCCTTGTAAGAATTTGACGTAAGTCCGGCCAATAGACCGGGTGTCTTCAGAAGTGTTGGGTGATTGATGATATGACTTAACCCTACAAGGGTAAGGCAAAGGTTTAAATGTTGTGATACCTTGGGCATCCACCTCCTCCTTGTCCTTGGGGAGTTTGCTCCTGCCTGCTGCTGAGCCGATAGCAGCGCCGAGTGGACTCTTGCCACTCTTCGTCACATTCTAGGCGTCCGGCTTCTTCATTGCTTCGAGGTTGGCGGGAGACTTTCCTGCAATTGAAGGATGAGAGTCATCCTTCAGATGAGCGGAGGGGCGCGGCTTGTGCGCCACATGCTTCTTGGACTTGCCAGGAGTCTTGACATCGTCGGTTGTCTGCTTTTGAAGCTTCTGGTCCGGCTGAGAAGAGGACGGAGGTTTGCATGATTCCCCCTACGCATAAAAGCAAGAGCATGTTAGCAGCAGGCGGAAGAGATAATTCAATCAAGGTTAAATTCAATTAGAATCAAGAATGCTTACCTTAGGCGGCTTGTCCGCCTCGAGTATTTTTTTTACCCAGCCACGTGGTCTAGTTAGAGCGTGACACGTGTCACTCTAGGGAGAGTCCAAAGTGGACCTACCAAGCCATGACACGTGGCAGGCAGATACCCCAAAGGAAATGGCTACCTTTAGGGCCCATTTCTCAAGAGAGCCGCAAAACGGCGCAGCCCACCAAACTTAGGTCAGAGTGACCTAGGTAAGGGCACAATTTCCAATAACCCTATAAATAGGGAGATTTACTCCA
Organism: Chenopodium quinoa; assembly: GCF_001683475.1. Taxonomy (NCBI): domain Eukaryota; kingdom Viridiplantae; phylum Streptophyta; class Magnoliopsida; order Caryophyllales; family Amaranthaceae; genus Chenopodium; species Chenopodium quinoa. The sequence goes on from NW_018745684.1 coordinate 10,811,004, forward strand.
TTTTGGGGACACGTTCATTTATTACCTATAATCTATTTTCTCACAACAGAGAAAACACCTGATCTCGGGATCCGAGAAGATATTTTACTTTCTGCCTTTTTACTCCGAACACTTTCTAACTTGATCATCGGAGGCGGAACTCCGACCATCCAGAGCTTCTGTTGTTTTGTAGGTACAGCCGGCGGGGAATCAGGCTTAGTGACATAACTCTCCCGTAGGACACAAATAACCCCGAAACATGATTAACTCAACAACAATTAATATAATAAAATTTATTTATATACATTAGTGTTAAATATATGGTCAAATTAGTATATGAACATTGTAAAAAGTCATTTGATGCAAATATTGAGAAATGGAAGTATGACATACTCCCTCTGTTTGTTTTTAATTGCATCACTCAAAGTTTATTGATATGATCAAATCAAAATAAGGTTCATAAGAGGCAAAAAAAAAAACTAACCATAACTATGAATTTGTGTTATAACATATGATTCAAGGAGATCACGAATTAAGATAAGAATGATATTTGACTGTAACACTTACATTATTCAAACGAAGCATAACACAATTTTTTTTCACATCCATTTATAGTCGAGTCATATAGTAGAGTTGTTTGAAATTGTTATCGAGTCAAAGTAGGTTGCTATTAAGTCAAACGTAGAATTGGTTCCTTTTAAAGTTATCGGATCCAAATCGAGTCCCTGACTTCCTCAAGTCGACAGTAAATCAGGTTCGAATCTTAAATTCGTGGGTTAAATTGGATGACTAGCTAACATCAAGTCAATTAGGTTGGTTTTGAGAGCCCAAACTTTTCAAATATACTTGGATCCAATTTCGGTTGATATCAAACAGTTTTCTCTAGCCATAAAACCCAAACAAATTTCAGCCCATTCATTTCGCGGGAATTTCACGAGAGGCGGTTACACTTCCAACGATGATCATATCATTTCCTCATCTGACAACGACGTCGTCAAATTTCAATTGAAACAAAATCAAAACAATCTCGTGAATTAAAAAGTTCAAAAAAAGAAAACTTCCACAAAAATCCACCATTAACGTACTGACAAATTTACCCACTTTCTTTCTCTTCTTCGAATAGGGTTTTTGTAGGGTTTTTGTTATCTCTTCCAATTTTAATTTTCAAACCCATCTTATCAAAAAGTTTCCAACTTTGGGGCAGAATTGAAATGGGTTCTTTGAATAATGGGGAGGAGAGAGAAAGAGAGGTTGAATTTGGTGGAGAAGAAGATGAACCCATATTAATGGAACAATCTGAAAGGTTCTGTATGTTTCCTGTTCGTTATAATCAACTTTGGGAGATGTATAAGAAAGCTGTTGCTAGTTTTTGGACTGGTTTGTTTCCACATTTCCTTCAATTATGTTTTCAATGTTGTTTTTTCGGATTTTTATTGATTTAATTTTGGGCTAATATGTGTAAACTCTGTTCGGAATGCTCGATAGTGAAATTTGAACTAGTAATGCGACAATTAAATGTAGTCAGAGGAGTTTTGTTGGTTTTATTGCCAATTGCTGGTCATGTTGGTTGGTTTTGTGTTGATAAAGTTTCTAAATTTGAGATATTTTCGTTAAAAAAAATTGTGATTATTGCTAGTTACATGTTTTGTGTGAAATGTGGGTGATAATGTTCTGCTGTTTGTTGAGAATTTGATCAATATATAGGGATTGTTTTGTTTGCTAAGTCTTAAATTGGATGAAATCAGGACTACATTGGTGAGGCGGTTTTTCGTAATTGTATTGTTAGTCCAGTGACTTAACTATTCTGCATGCTTGAAAATGGTGGAGAGGTCTTTTTGGATATTATAGTGTGTTTGGTAGGTATTTATAGAGCAAGGAAGAGAGGAGGGAAGGAATTGGTCAGCATTTGCCTTTTGTCTTTCAAGCGTTGGAATGATTTGGTATTTGTAAAGATGACTGAAAATTAATCTCTTTTTTTCGAGAAATTACAAGTTGATAAAATGTAAATCAAGTGGTAAACTTGTAATTAAATCGTTCAATGTAGTTTAGGAAGAATCTAGGGATAGATTTTCTGTTGGACTTTGGAGCCTCAATAATTGGCTTAGTTGACAATAAATATAGTCTCTTTTGGCATTTGTCCATGCTTAGGAGGAAGCAGAGATCATGACGATGATCTCAAACTGAGAATCAGTAGATTCAGACAGTATTTGAAAAGATACCATTTGTTTAATGATGCTCTGAACTCAATTTCTGTATAATGTTACATACAATACTGCACTTTGAACTCTGAATGTCCTTCATTAAACCTGCTTAGGTTTACAAATGTTTGCATTATACTTTCTTGTGAAGGTAAATGTTTCTTAAAGATCGCATTTTTCCCGTTTTGATGATTTGATTTGATTGTCCAAGATTCTAGTGTGTGTTTGTGTAGGCTATTTCATAGAGTAGCATAGATGAATTTCTATCCATTTACCAAGCTTGTTGTATCCAATGTTTTGTCTACTTTATCTAATTAATTTCCAATAATTAATATGCTACATTTGGCTGTCTTAGATTCACATCTATTATGTTCATATATTGTTAAATTATGCAACTGTTCAAGTTCTTGTAGTGCTGTAACTTTATACATATTTTATTAAGTATGTGGTTTTGCAATGTAGTTTGTCTTTCTTGTATTTGTGTTTTTTGGTCTTAGGCTTTGTTCTTTTCACTCCCCCCCCTCCCCCCCCCCCCCCCCAAAAAAAAAAAAAAAAAAATGTAGTTTTCATATGTTCAGCTTTGAGATAAAGAATATTAAGTTGTGACTTAAAAGAAGTTCACTGAAGCCTTGTTGTAGATATGAAGAATTTGTATCTTTATTTATTTACTTTTTTCTCCTGTTAAGCTTTGATTTTGTTTGTCTGTTCTGTTAAGCTTTGATTTTGTTTGTCTGTTGTGGATAGTTCTGTTAACAACAATTCTGTTCTTTATGTTTAATTGCAGCTGAGGAGGTTGATCTTTCCTATGACGTGCAGCAATGGGACTCTTTATCAGATTCAGAGAGACATTTTATAACTCATGTACTGGCCTTTTTTGCTGCGTCTGATGGGATTGTTCTGGAGAACCTTGCTGCAAGATTTTTGAATGATGTTAAAATTGCAGAGGTGAATTTCTCTGATTGATTTCAAATAACCAGACAAGATTTGTTTCCTTGTTGTGATAGTTCCATGATAGATATACATGGAATTTATTATGTGTTCGGTTGAATGTAATTAATTTATTATTATAAGTAATGCTCAGCTAAATATTTTGTTACTAGTCTTACTGTCATGCTATTAATGCAATAGCTTTCAGCTTTCTTTAAAAGGTAGATTTTATTTATTAATTGGCACCTGTTTGAAGTTTCCTTTGGTGAGATAACTGTATCCAAATTTCAATACCCTGTTTTATTGGGCATGATGGCACAAATGTTTTAAAGTTTGTTTTTGTGATTTAATTTATATTTGGCCAGAGGTCTCTTGGTCCTTTTCCATACAAATCACTAATGAAGATTTATATACAAAGGCACTTGAACTATGAAAAGGTCTAGATATTTGTGATGTTTGTTGATGAATGTTCTTCTCTTTGTGATGAAAGACATGAATGGAGGCTTTCTTCTTTTTCTGTGTATCCTCTTGGTGTTTTGTTTTGTTATCCTTGCTTTAATGATATAGTATGATAGTATGATGCTTTCTTTGTTGAGGTTGACTGTCTTTTTTAATTTTTGCTTTTTAACTTATAAAGGCTCGAGCTTTCTACGGATTTCAAATTGCAATGGAGAACATACATTCTGGTAAGATCTAGACTCGTAGTGTTTAATTTGTATTCTTCTTGAGTATTAAAGGTGCGTGTATTTCTTCCTGTTCACAGAGATGTACAGTTTGTTGTTGGAGACTTATATTAGGGATTCTAAAGAGAAGAACCACTTGTTCAATGCTATTGAGACAATTCCATGTATAAAGAAGAAGGCAAACTGGGCTTTAAATTGGATTCAGAGGTAGCATTGCCTTTTGGTTTTGGACCTTGCTACTCAGTTTGCTAATGCTTGTAGGTATTGCAGCAAAAGTTGTATAAGTTTGTAGGTTTTAGTAATGATGAAGAAGTTTATGGAATATCAGCTAGCCATCAGATCGTTGTGTTCATATATATTTCTTCTTACTTGGTCATTGGTGTATGTCTTGTTCTGCTTGTTTATGATTAGATTTTTTTTTCTTTTTTCAACTTGCAAGCTGGTTAATACACCTAAACTTTATCTGAAGCTTAGACTTGGGTTCAAGATTGAGCTGCTAAGCACTTAAGCAGTTAAGCTGTTGTATAAGTTCCATTCAGGAAAAGAGCTCTTATAAAAATTTGCATGATTTGTCACTTAACTGATACTTAAGTTTCTCTTTATTAATCTCATGGCCTTGGAAGCTAAAAGTCAAACTGTATATATTCTCTTGCTTTGTTAAGACTGAACAATTAGTAATCTTATTTTGGAATATTGTCCACATGTGCTTGTTGTGCAGTACAAATTCTTTTGCAGAAAGAATTGTTGCATTTGCTTGTGTTGAAGGGATCTTCTTCTCAGGAAGGTGAGTTTTTACTTGATTTAATGTTGCGCTGTTTATTCATTGTGCAACTCACACTGTGGTTAGTGAACTGTTATTTTATAAATTTCAGCTTTTGTGCCATATTTTGGCTTAAAAAGAGAGGCATGATGCCTGGTTTAACTTATTCAAACGAGCTTATATCAAGGGACGAAGGCCTACACTGTGATTTTGCCTGTCTTCTGTACAGGTCTCTATTCTCTAAACTTTAATTTGTTGCTTCTGAGCTTCTTATGGCCTATTTACTCTCCAGTTCAGTTTCCTTTTTGAAACTCTTGTTTCTTCCTCTATTTAATCGTGGAATTCATTTCAAGTTTGATGCATTTAAGTTTGAAGTTTAAGTGCATGTAACTGATGCTTTCCCTTTGTCCTGTGCTCAATGTAATGACAATTTTCCAGTTTGCTGCGTAAGAAATTGCAGCCAGAGACAGTTGAAAAGATTGTGCATGAAGCTGTTGAAATTGAGACAGAGTTTGTATGTGACGCACTTCCGTGTGATTTGATTGGCATGAATTCTGTGCTCATGAGGCAGTACATAAAATTTGTTGCCGATCGACTTCTGGTACAGTTGATGTCATTTGAATTTGGTTTTTTGGATTTTTTTAACAAAGTATTTAGGAAAATATAGTTGATACATATGAGGGTGCCAATTATCATTGATTGATGTTGCTCTTCTTACTCTTTCAGGTTTCATTGGGGAGCCAAAAGAAATACAATGTGGCAAACCCTTTTGATTGGATGGAGTTCATATCATTAACGTAAGTATTATTTACTTTGATGAATTTTTTTGAGCTAATAACAACTACTTAACAGTGTACAGAGTAACTACTATGAATGATATTTTAATTAAGGCATGTGACTATGTCGTCTACATGAGTTCAAGGAGCTGAAATTGCTCTGGTAGCTGAACTGTCTATGTGCTCTGTTTGATGTGTGTATAGCTGTTCTGTGCTAGTTACTTGATCTGTTAAAATAAAGGTTTTTTGCTTTTGAACTTTTTTTTCTTCCTATTATTAAGATTAATTTCCTACTCAGGTTTTATCTTTACTTTTTGTTTCAAAAAAGAGCCAAAGGTAAAATTTGCTGAATCTGTGACATATGACATATGTCATATTTTAAATGTCATCCTGTGTCTTGCAGCCTTGCACTGTTACTTCCTTCTAATCTTTGACACGTCATGAACACGTAAAATTCAATCGTTTAGTGTTCTTGGTATATACGGATAATTTAGTTTAGAATAAGAGACAATGTGTTGTAACATTGATCGAGACATGTTATGTACTTGGAAATTGTGGGGGGCAATTATATAATCACAAGTCCTTTTTAAATCAAGATCATGGAATAAAAGTGTGCTTGTAATATATTCTGAGCACTTGTTTAGTGTGTATACGGCTTATACTTCGAATTTTGATTTGCCATAACTTATGCAGGGGAAAGGCGAACTTCTTTGAGAGAAGGGTGGGTGAGTATCAGAAGGCATCTGTGATGTCTAATCTAAAGGATGGTAACAAGAACTTTGTGTTCAAGCTGGATGAAGATTTTTAGAGTTGATGCGTTTGATATTGGGAAAGAGTGATACAATTCTTTTGGGTATATTCTATTTTGTTTATAGTAGTGGAACATTTGCTGTATGTTGTTAGTCTGGAGTAGCCTTATATTAGAAGACAAGGTATCTGTATTTTTATATATACTTTTTAGATGTGTAAACCTTTTGGATATTATAGATATAAATATGCTATCTATCTTTTACAATACTATTTGTATAATGAGTTTGGTATGATTGCTAAGCATGCTTGGTTTAGGAGGATTCCCACCTTGGAATCTTGAATTTTGTTATCTTGTCCTTTTAGGTGGGGCTTTTCCTTATGTTCCCCGCCCCGCCCTCGTCTTCCAACTTTTAAAGGTTTAGATTTTAAAGATAGGATTGGGTCGACTCTTGAGGGGTGCAGTGCAAACGAGCTATTCATGCTTAGAAAAATAAACTAGCTTGATACATTTAGTCATTTACTACTTGGCAAGTCAACTTTTCTTTATAAAGTTGGGGGGTTCTTAACAAGGTACAACTCAAATTGACTCGATTTACGTGGCAATCATCTGGTAGCTAATCAGTCTTAATACTATTACTCAAGTAAAATTATGCATGCAACCTAAAGTAGTTGTATTAGCACCAATTAGTAGGTAAGCTTTACTTCTCAATGTTGGTGGGAAAGGTGAAATTTTGCAATCACCCAAAAAAGAACACTAGTACAAAAAATGCTCATACATAATCATCATAATCATCTATTATCCCTAATTTTATGGCTGACTTTTATGACATGTCTTTAGCCCTTAATAATACATGAGGTAATCTAATCACTAAACTTAGACTTTTTATGCTAATACATAGTTCATTGTCAATTAATGATGAAGACCCTAACAGAATCATCCACTAGTGCTCACCTACCAAAAAAGTCATGCAAAAGATAAATTGGGAATAAAGTTGCTAAAAAAAGTAGGCAGTTTGATGAGGAAGTAAGGGATAAGTTGAACTTTTATTCATACCTAATGAAAACAAAACATCATCACTATCACAATTTCACAAATGGGTGTTGTGATGGGGATCTCAACTCATGTCATTTTCTTCACCTACCCTCTAACCACTTATGTTAGGGTGGCTATCTTCATCGGTTCATCATATAATCCTCTGCTGTGGTCTTGTGGATAAAATCCGGTTGCGGATGGATCAATCATCGTTAAAGTTTTGGGAAGTGGTATATGGTGTGTCTATGTCTTTATTTTTTGATGCACATTACATTTGTTTGGTTGATTTTGTTGTAGAAAAAGTCTAAATCCTTCTGTATAAGCAATTGGATTTCAAATGTTTTATAAAATACTAAATTGATTAAAATCTTAGGAGGTGGTGATATTTTGAAAAAAAAAATAATAAAGTAAGACCCTGTCACTTCACTTTATTTTTGCTGAACTGAAATTAATTTTATTGAACTGCAATTATTTTTGCTGAACTGAAATTATTTTTACTGAGCTAAAATTATTTTTACTAATTCTCTGTTATATAATTTTTTTTAAAGTTACTGATTTTTACTGAATTGAAATTATTTTTACTGAACTGAACTTATTTTTACTGAACTGAACTTATTTTTGCTGAATTGAAATTATTTTTATTTAATATTATTTTTTTAAGGTAAAGTGAATAGGGTCTAAAACAAATTCTCCAAAAACCAAAAAGGCGGGTATAAGTTAATTTATTGTAAAACGAGTTAAAGTTATTTTAAAAGTACTTAAAGTTACCCTTTATACTACAAAAGTTATTATTTTTTCAATAATAAGTTTTATCTTAGAAAAAAAACTTATAATGTATTAGATTAATCATATTAGCCTTTATAGTATGTAATTATGAATATATAAGAAATTACACATTAATAGAAAATTCAAACCAATTACAAATTAAAAGTTACCCTTTAAGGGGTTAAAGTTACCAAAAAAAATAGTTAGAGTTGCCCTCAAAATGACCGTTTTACAATAAAATTAACGTACACCCACTTTACACACGACTTATTGAACATCTTATACGCTTTCATTTTTGATAATCTTACCATTTTGTTGTAATATACAAAATGGTTGCAAAATATATATAGAATTTGAAGAATCAATTTAGACAATCAAGTATGATGATATTCATTCTATCATAATAATATCGATCATCCCAATTTGTTTAACTTTATATAATTTGAGGTGATTAATTTTAATTATTTGTTTTTAATTGCGATGTTTGGAGTTTTATGCTCGTCATTATATATCTTACGAAAGGATTTTTTTTTTTATTTTTTTTTTTTTTGACAGGAGGTTTTTATTTTTGTTGATAATTGATAAATGTATCTTACAAAATGTTATTTAACCTTTAATTTTAATCTTACTCATAAATTATAAAGATTAATATTGGAGTATCGATCTTCAAAAAAATACATTAATAAACAGGCAGGAGCCGAGTTCACGTGAGAGCATCTTTGGGCCTCATTTCTCACTCCAAGCGCACTCCATTTGTCTCCATGCTCCCTTGCACGTTGAAATGACTTTTTTCTGAATTTAGTTAAATGATTTGACGTTTATACCAAGTGATTTACAACTATACTACCTACGAGAAGTAGATAAGATTATTTTGTTTTTTAGTTTTAGTTTTGTCATTTTTGTTTAATTTTTAGAGTGTATCTAGGCGCATAAGGCCTACTCTCTCCGTGCTTTAATAAGTGTTATACTTTAATCGACACACACTTTTAAGTAATTTAATTGACTTAAATAAAATAAGAGGTAAGTAGGGTAGTTGGAATATTAAAAAATTGTAAAATAAAAATAATGGCGTTAATAGTTTATTGAAAAATAATGAATGTGAGATGAAAAAAATAATTAAAAAAAGTAGTAGTGGGTTTGGGTGGGACCACGAGAGGAGAGAGATATAAAATTAAATTGCAGTTTTTTGCCAAAAAAGAAGTGTAACACTTATTAAAATACGGTCGTATTTGGTAAGTGTAACACTTTTAAAACACGAAGAGGGTATATATTTCGCATGTACATAGGAGGGCAATCTGGGTTCAGTGATACATTTTCTCTCTCTTAATAGTACAATGGTACATTTTTTGTGTACTATCTATTTATTTATAATGTACCATTAAAGTATAAGTTGTCTTTCTTAAAAAAAACGGTTATTTCATGAAATGCCACTGAGTAATTGTAAAATTCACCAAATGCCATCCGACTTTTCAAAATTCACCAAATGCCACCGAGTTTTAACAAAATTCACCAAATGCCATTTCCATTAGTTGACCGTCAAGGTCAGTTAGTTGACCGTTAATTGACCCCACCACTTGCCACGTGTCACCTTATGATTGGTCCGTTTTTAAAAAAATATATATTTTTTAAAAAAATAACAAAAAAAAAATTAAAAACTTTTAAAAATAGTAAAAAAAAATTAAAAAAAAGAAATTAAGAGGTGGCCAGCCACCACCTCCTTCCTGACGCCAAGCTCGACTCCCTGCCCACCCCAAAACCCTAGCCACCACCACCCCCTGCCGCCGGGGATGTGCCGACTTAGTGAGGGGGGTCGGAACTTAGGGTTGGCTAAGGATTTGGGGTCGGAATTCAGTGGGGCTAGGGGTTTTTGGGCCGAAATTCAGTGGGGGCTGGGGAGGGGGTGTCCGTGGGATTCGCCGGTGAGTCGCGATGGGAAAGGGGAGGGGGCTGCGACGGGGGGAGAAGAAGGGGAGGGGGGCTGCGACGGGAAGGAGAGGGGGCTGTGACGGGAAAGGGGAGGGGGCTGCGACGAGAAAGGGGAGGGGAAGGGGCCACAATGGGTTAGGGGAGGGGGTCGCGACGGGATAAGGCTAGGGGAGGGGTCGCCGGCGCGCCTGCCGGTGCTAGCCCCGGCGGCAAAGGGGTGCGGCGGCGACTTCTTGGGCTGGCCGGCGGCAGGCTGGTGGTGGCAGCAGGTTTTTTTTTTGTTTTTTTTTTAATTATTTTATTAATTTTTTAAAGTATTTTACTATTTTTATTTTTTTTTAATTTTTTAACTATGTTTTTTTTTAAATTTTTGTTTAATTAATTTTTTTTTAAAAACGGACCAATCAAAAAGTGACACGTGGCAAGTGATGGGGTCCACTAATGATCAACTAACGGTTGTCAGTCATTAATGGCATTTGGTGAATTTTGTTAAAACTCGGTGGCATTTGGTGAATTTTGAAAAGTCGGATGGCATTTGGTGAATTTTGCAATTACTCAGTGGCATTTCATGAAATAGCCGTAAAACAAAATTAAAAAGATAGTTTTTTGAATAGTACTTTTGTGTACTATTATGCGTGTAGTGGTATTTTTTGCCATTATATTTTCCACCGATGCTTTTTCTTAGATTTTCATTATTCACAAAAATGTCATCCTATTTGCATGCCAAATACATATGCGCCAATACTTCTCCTAATTTTTACTCCAAATTGTGGGAGTAACACTTTAACAAGCTTAATAAGTACTTCCTTTGTTTACTTTTAAAACATTTTTTCATTACTTTCAATGTATTATTTCAATCATTAATATCTTTTTATTAGTTATGTGCAAAAAGTATAAAAACTAGATATTCATAAAGTATAAATAGAGATGAATGTTACAAGATTTCACATGACTATACTTTTTCTTAACTATTTTATGCTAGTCAGTGTGAAGTATATGAATAATGTAAAAGTTAAAGTGTTTCATTTTAAAAGAAAACAAGTGAAGTATAAGCACTACTTTATATTCAACTTCAAATGGACATTGCGACACTATTAACTGTTTTTTTATTTATCCTTATGAAGCTGTCTGATCTTTAAACTAACAATTAAACCACTCTTTATGAGTTCAAATTTTGTGGTCGATGCTTTGGAATCATTTATTGCAAACTTTTAATTTATTCTTGTAACATGCTAAGCTAGCTTAAATTAAATTCTATGTTGACCTTTCTAACATATATCCTTCAAGGTTGTCCCTTACCTTATTTATAATCTGCAGACCATTTTGTTTAACAATGTCTTAACTTCTAAAAATATAATACGTATTTATTAGGATTGCAATTTCAGACATAAATCATTATAAATTTGAATGTATACAAGTGTTAATACATTACATTAGTTAACTGTTCAAGTTTCCGTACTTTTTAAAAAGTTTGATATAACTATTATAAATAATATTTGGATAACCACACCATCCAAAAAGTTTATTTATTTATTTGTCCCTTTTAATATTATTTTACACTTTTTTTTGAACTTTTAATAATAATGTGCAGACATTTTATACTCTTAAAAATATTTGTTTACATATTTTCCTTCATTAATACTACCAACAACTAGAATTGTGACATATAGAAAAAACTATTCAAACATGATTAGCTATGACATACTCATCAGGAGCCCTAATTACTGATAAATCAAGACATCATTGTACAAGTCTAACACATAACACTAACAAGAATAATTACTGATCCAACTCTAAAAGTTTGAACTCTAGCTTCATATTATAATAATAATCCCATGTCCTAATGTCCTACACTTCCATAGTAATTATCAAATTACCAAAATGGAAAAGTTAATTTGACTTCTATTCAAATATACATGTAATTTTTAAAATTTGTTGGTCCAATTAGTCACCAAAAAACATCCAAAAATAATAGGCTAACAAACCACAACAAAGTTAGCATAACAAACCTCTTCCCTCCCATTTCTGGGGTCCCTTTTTTTCTCTCTCTTCTCCTCTTCAATGGCGATTTCAACACACAAGAATAGCATTTGGGACACTGTCCTAGAGCTTACCAAAACTGCCCAACAAAAGGGTACCGACCCTTTTTTGTGGGCAATTCAAATTTCCTCAAATTTGAACTCTGTAAATGTTTCTTTGCCTTCTATTGAACTTTCTCATACTATGGTGTCCTACATTTTTTGGGACAACAACGTTCCTTCTGCTTGGAAGTTTCTGGAAAAAGCCCTTATGTTGAACATGGTTCCTCCTTTGCTTGTTCTTGCTCTCCTTTCTACTAGGTTTGTTTCATTGTTTGTTGTTCTGTGTCATTCTATTGTTTTGCATTGTTTATAATATTTGTTGATTATTATTTGATTGGTTTTTGTTGATTTGATCTGAATTTTGCATTGATTTTGTCCTTCTTATGTTGTGGGTTATTTTACATTTGTAGGAATTTGTGGGTGTCTTTTTTGCATCATGATGTTTGTATAATCATCATTGGTAATTTGGATTGAACTATGGATTTTTTTTTATTGATGAATGATACAGTTAGCGAATCTCACAGTGTGATTATCCATTATTGTATTAACATATTGTTTTATGACCTCTCACAAGGGTTGGTAATTCTCAGTGTCAACCAAACATTTTCCGGTTATAACCCGGAATCAACTTTTTTTACTAGGAGATGAATTTGGAATTTTCAGTTTAAGTGGACGTGTTTACATGAAATTAGATAATTGGTTGGTGATTGAAGTTTCTTTATGTTTGATGGTTTTTGCAAATCTATGTGTCATTATCTTAGATCGGTTATCCAATGCTTGTATTTGTCTGAGATTTACTGCTTTTTGATCTTGTATGGTCAATCTTGTCATTTTTTCCTTTTTTTTTTTTTTTTTTTTTTTTTTTTTTTTTTCATTCATTCATTTTGATGGATAAAATTGAGGCATGCATTACAGTGATAATCCCTGGGTTCTGCAAGACTGTACAGCAGGTCTAATTTTTGGAGGAAATTACTCGAATTCTGGATTGTGGTTAATTTTTGCCTAAAGTTTACTCAAGCTGGTGGTTTTTTGAGGGGTGTTGCAGAAAGTGTATTGATGTTCTCTATGTGTTCGGAAACGAATGATGATTCGAATCAGATGACGTGTCTTATAAGGGGATCAGAGTCTTATAGAACATTGAAAAAACGAGGAAAAACTTTGTATTTCATTTTTCATCAGAGAACCTTTACTACAAAAAAATGGACATAAAACTGGTTGTGGTTTTTGCATGAGCGCTGCTTACTTTGATTCAAAATAAAGTAATTGTACTTTTGCTCATGTTGGTAATTCTATATCAATGATGATTCTTGGTGCTGTTTTTGACAAGCTGTTAAATTAAAGCTCTTCTGTTTGACTTTTACTAAACTGCATGATTAGATGGAATACTTTTCTTATTCACTTTTAGCTTCCACACCCCCCCCCTAAAATTTCTATCATGTTAACTTCACTTTTGAAGGCTAATTTGTTTCTAAGTTATGGTTAGATTCTAGCTTTTGATGTGCATTGTAGTTAGCTGCTCCATGTAGTGATGATTGTAGCTTTCCGACTTCATATTGCACTTTACTTTTGTGGTCTTTCCTGTTATTCTGATATCTAACAATTCCCTGACCTTATAAGCCAGATTGTTACCTGATTTTCTCATCCCATCTTTGCCATTGACGCATGTTGAATTTGTTTTATACTCATGCTTTGCTTGAATTTTCTTTTTCCACAGGGTCATTCCTTGCCGACATTCTCGACCCACTGGATATAGGCTTTACATGGAATTTTTGAAGAGATATGCTTTTAAGTTGAAGTCTCAGATCAGTGTGCCTGATTTTGGAAAGTAAGTTCTGATTTAGATGGTTTAAGAGGCAGGGGTCTGTATACTCATCACCTTTATCTTCAACTCATGATCTAGTTTTGTGCTGCTTTCAATTTTTGTGTTTCATAACAATTTTAAGTGAATCGTGCACAAATAATGTTTACATATCCGATGAATTCTGAATGGATTGCAAAGAAAGTCGATGGTGTTTATACTTGGCTGGAAAATCTGATGCTAGCAGTTCGTTATATAAGCTCTTACAGGTTGCTTTGAGGTAGAACTGGGTTGTGTGTGTTTACTATGTACAGACTTAGCTTTCTTTGCTTGAAATATGTCATTCCTGCTTTGTATATATCAAAATGTAATCTAAGATTCTTCACGTTCAGAGCTCCTGACACTAACATTTCCTATGAGCTGTCCTCCCTCTCTTAAATTAATGTTGTTAAGATAACATTTCAGCTCTCTGTCCATATTAAATCATTTACCTACAGCTGTCTGTTTAGCTATGCTTTTTGCTGTTAACTTCCTGTTATTTGCAAAGATCTTGTTAGCTTCTGGATCTTGGGGTGGTCTTATGAATAGAAGCTACCTGTATATAGGCATTTCTTGTTCTATTCAGTCACATTGGTGTCACAGGTTTTTCTGCTATATAGTGGCACAATTTGGGGATTCTATGGGTTATTTAATTGATTTGTGCTCAACTTAGCTGGCCTATTGAAAATGGCTTTATTTAGTTCTCAAGATGTCAATTTTACTACCCTATTTGTATGAGAAGTGTGATTAGCTGGGTGGTATAAGTAGTTGCTGCTGCTTACCCGTATATTTGCTGAAATAATCCTTTTTGTGCATTTTGGTGCTATTGTTAATGCTGTTACAGTTACCTACTTACCTCTGTTCCTCTTTCTTCTTTTTGTTTTTCTCAGAGGAGCTTTACTAGTTTAATACTTCCTCCGTTTCTTTTTAGTTGCATCACTGTAACAATTGCGGACTCCTTGGCAATTTTCGGAGATGAGAGAGATAGAGAGAAAGAAGAATGTAGACCCATGTGATAGGAGAGAGATAGAGAGAGTTTATTAATTAAAAGAAAAGTGATGCATCTAAATTGAAACTTCCTTTTTTTAGAAAGTGATGCATCTAAAAAAAACAAACAGAAGAAGTATTTATGTACAATTTTGGGTTAGAAACACTAAATGGGATGGCTGATTTGGATTTTAGCCCTTTTCCAGTAAATTTAGAGTTTCAACCTTAATGTGAACTTTGTAATAAAATGTGTGGTCACTTCTTGTGTGCTGAAAGACGTAGACTGTTTAGGAGAAGAAATTAGTGGTAGCCCTGATAGGCAAATAGCAGAGCTGCAGACCCTTATCATGGCTATTATTGGATTATTATCTCCATGAAATTAAGCGTGCAGCACTTGAATTATGATCTATATAGAACTGATATTTCTTATTTTACTTGTTTCAAATGACCCACTTTCTTCATTCTCTTTTTTTCTTTCATATTTTTAAAATGGTGCTTTCCATGTGCTGTTCGACTTTCTCTTTCATTGCGTGGATTGTGTTTAATTGTAATGATTATTTACTATTACATATCCTTTTTTGTCGTAAGATCTTAACCTCATTCTCTTTCTTCTTGCAGAGTCATGATGTCAATTGAGCATGCCCTGTGTCTTTCTCAGATATTTGGTTCACGAGCAAGTGAACCAAATGTTCTTTTGGTTGAATTTGTGTTTACTATCATGTGGCAGCTGCTTGATGCATTACTAGATGATGAGGGGTTACTGGAACTTACCACAGAGAAGAAATCTTTCTGGGCTATTACTACTCAAGAGATGGATATTGATCCTTATGATAATTATGACGAGAAGAAGTTTGAACAACTTGACAAATTGAGAAGAATGAATACTGAGATGGCCTTTGAGATTATTGGACAATTTTTTCAAAATGGAGTCACCTCTCGAATGATTTGCTTGGTACGCCATAACATGTAAGTCTTAAATTTATGTTTAGAAGTCTATTTTGTATTTGTAAAACCCTTAAAGGGAAGCTCTTGTTTCTTCTTCTGGCCAGTAGACTACAAGTTGAGCTATTAAGTATTCCCCTTTCTTCCACTCTTTAGTCACCCTTCATTAAAAAAACAACACTAAAGTGATTGCACCAACTATGATTACACTGTACAACTTGCTTTTTCCTGGTGCAGGTTTTGTCAAACAAATAGAATATTTTGGTCAGTTTTGTGTGATGAACCGACCTTAGGAGGAGCATTATGGGTAGTATAATATGATTCTGTTAATAGTCACAGGGAGAGTATGCATAGGAAATGGGAAGTTGAATATTGTTAGAGAGTGGAAACACTTTGTAGAGTCCAACCTCTAGAATGTTGGCTAGAAGAGAACAAGCCTCTCGAAAGTTTGTACTATTTTTTAATTTTTAATTTTATTGTTTTTTATATATATAGAAATTTTCATCGTTTTCCATCATCCTTTTAATGCTGCTTCAATTTTCCCGTTCATATTGTTTATTAGACAAAATCTTCATTTTCATCTCTTACAATTAGGGATGGCAATAGGTCCGGGACCCTACCCAGACCCTGTCGGACCCTACCCTTAAATACGGGTATGGGTCTTATTTTTTTTAGACCCTATGGGTACCGGTAAGGGTCTAGGCGGCATCGGGTAGGGTAAGGGTCCGGGTATGATGTTTTCAGACCCAAACCCTACCCACGGACCCTTAAGACCGATTACCCACACCTGTACATAGACCTGCATAATATATTAACTTAGACAAAGTTTCAAAATCCAATAGAAAAAAATCTTAAGGATGTTGATTTTGTAGGATGTTAATGATGAAATCGAGTATGGTATGAAAGACGATTATACATAGTAGGGTATTAACTTTGTAGTTGTGCACTTAATTTTACAAGATTTAAATTGTAATATGCTTATGGACAATAATAATTTGTTTATCTATCATTTTAATATTTTTTTATTTAATTATTTTACGATATGCCCCATAGTACATGACACAGTCAAACATTGCACACATGCCAATGCACTAGTTTGACTTTATTTTTATATAAATAAATATTAATGAAAATTATTTTAAAAATTATATTATGAACTTTATATTAAAACCTATTTAACAACATATTTTATGATAAAATATATTTTTTTTATTATGTTAGTAAAAAATTATGGTCAAACCTAATACATGAATAGTGAAAAAAAGTCCAAACGTCTTATGTATTATGGGATGGAGGGAGTATTAGTTTATTTGTTTTTTGCGTAATACATGCAATCAATAACATAATACTAAAACAGATACCAGGAATAATACGTGTTACTTTTTGGTGCTGTTATTCCCCTCCAAAACTCCCCCTCTCCTTTTAGCAAAAAACTTTTGTTTTTGGAAAATTTGTATAATACAACTATATAATATATAATAATACTAGATGAATCTCGTGCGATGCACGATTTGTTTGTATTTTTTCAAATAAAGTATTCTACTAAATATATATTTATCTCCTAAACTTTGTGATATTCGTTTGCTTACTACTTGAATTTTTTATTTAATTTCATAAAGTTTCATATGTGGCTGGTCACATCGTGTGGTCAGGATTACTTGGTAGGGTTTACTCGGTTCGTCAAGGGTTACTCGGTTCGTCAAGGGTTACTACAGTCAGCCGGTCAATGTTTTGGTATATCTCAGCCGGTCACACGATGTGACCCGCCACACGAAAAATGTGCTGATTTTATTATTATAATAATATAAAATTTTAGATCTAAAATAAATTGCAATTTTTTTTCATTGGCTAAAATATGATATTTTTCTATGTGATGCTCTAAAATATCTTGAAAAACTCTCATATATTTAATTTTTGTAAGATTTTATCATAATGGTTCCATTAATCACCGAAATAAATTATTTAATTTTATTCCTGATAATTTTTTAAATATAATAATCTTATTTGTCGCTCTGCTAATTTTTTAATTTATTATTATAATCCTACGTAGCGTTTTAAAAAACTTATTTTACGTGGCATAATCGTATTGTAGCGTTTTGAAAATATTAATCTTGGCCCTTTTTTTTATTAACATCCTACATAGCGCTTTACAAAAAATTATCTTACGTGGCATAATCTTATTGTAACGTTTTAAAAATACTAATTCTATGTGGCGCTCTAATAATTTTTTAAAAATTAAAATCCTACGTGGCGCTCTAAAATCTCGGGAAAAAACTCCCCTTTATATATATATATATATATTAGATTCCAAATCTTATATATTATCTTTACATAAAAATGTATTTCTTTTTATTTTGTGTTCTTAATTCTATTACACATTCACTTGAAATATTATTCTAACTCTTTTTTAATTATAGAAAAAGTGAGCCACTGGTACAAGATACTATCATTATCGCCTTGATATCTTTTAGCCAGAGTATTATTGAAATTTTGCCCTAAAAGTAATAAAAAAAATTGGTTCATATAATTTATATGAAAGAAATTACTTTAAAACATCATTTTTTTTTTTCAAATACCTCTAATATTTTGTTTCTTAGACTAATGGAGTGTTACATGACTATATAATAATTGTTGTGTTCGACAAACTATATCATATGTCTAATTCTAGGAAAATGTGAAATTTTAATCAATTTTTTTGTTATTACTTAATTAAATAAATTTATATCTTAGTAAATACAAAAAAATTTATTGTCTTTTGCTGAAACATGTGATTGAGATGATAAATTTATTACATTCGACAATATAAATAAGATGCATAGTAAAAGACACGTTAGACATAGTGACAAGTGACATCTTCATGTGTATTCTTTTTTTCGATAAATAACTATCATCAGCAAATAAACTTTTAAGCCAATAAATAAACAATGATTATACTACAATTATTAAATAGTTTCAAACACATTTTTATATAATAACAAAGAGCGACGATATCATGTAGAGCATTAATTTATAAATAGAAAATGTACTATTAATAGGTTAGTGTTGCCTAATTGTTGATTATAATTGCCTTTAATGATCCGAGTAGTATTTATTTCCTTTGAAATTATTTTATTGGATATGAAGGTGATATATTATTTGTAATTTATATATTTACATGTATGTTGTGCTAATAGTTTAATAGTTTTACTGTAGATTTTCTTTTGTTTTTTTTATTAATATTTTCATGTTTATTAAAAAGGCATTTATAAATAAGTTTTTAGTCATATAGTCACTAGATTGTATAGTTTTATTGGAAATAATATGCATCATTAATGTAATATAATGTATACTACATTTAAATATTTTCAACACAACTAATCAACAATGAATTTTTTTCTAAATTGTAGTTTTAATAATTTTTGCGTTATTATTTTATTTTTCTATATGCATTGCATTTTTCTTATTCCACATGAATTGCCTTATTTTTATATTATAGCACAATTTATTATGGGAAAATGATTATTACTACCGTGCATCGCACGAGCACTAATCTAGTTATACAATAAAAAATAGACGATTAATATTTGGAAATTTTTTTTAGTGAAGGACCCATATTGGACCCTGGACCCTACCCATAGGGACCGGGTAAGGGTCTTGAAATTTTAGACCCCAAGGTTCCAGGTAGGGTATGGGTATGAATTGAAAATTCCGGGTACGGGTCCGGGTATCAGTAGACCTTACCCAGACCCTACCCATTGCCATCCTTACTTACGATAGTCAGTATGATGCTGGCTTGTGACATTTTGATGGCTGAATTTGCAAGGATCGTATCGTTTTAGTCATTAGTTGCTACATTTTATTGATCTCACTCTGATTTATTCGCAGCACTTCTTAGCGCCTTTGATTGAACTCTATATTCAATTATTCACTGCGTAAGTGCCTAGTTCCTTTCTCATTAGTTTTAATTAATCTCAATCTATGTCTCATTGGCAGCACTTATTAGTGCCTTTCATAGAACTCCATTTTCACTTCCTAGTTCCTATCAACCCCCCCACCCACAACCACCCCTCCATTCCCAGCCAAAAAAACATATAATACACAAAAATCCCTCAAAGCTCCATTTAACATTTAATTATGAACTGTTTACCACTTTACCATAATAGCATGGAGTCTCAGATGTATGTTGGACATATAGAAGGCAACTCAGCTTGATGCTAAACTTCCATATGATTTTGTTTGCCTACCTCATGCTTTTGTGCTGGATCGGTTTTGATGTACCAGCTATGTAATCATGGAACCCAGACATAATTACCTTTATGTTGCCTTATTACATTTAGTTATGCTAAAGATGCTCAATACCTTTTGTCTTTTTCTGCTTCAGGCCAAAACAATGGGCAGCTTTTACTGAAAGATTAGAGTTGCTTGCAACAAACTCATTAACGTCAAGGAATCCAAAGATTTTATGTCCCAAAATGCTTTTAGAATTGACTTCTGGTGCTCGAAAATTTTCATCCTGGAAATACAAAAAGTCGGAAGAGTTTTCTGGTGATTTGGATTTCATATCACTGGCTTCTCCTGCTCATGGTCAAGAAACTAGCCATTCGGGTTTGTGGCTTCCGCTTGATATAATTTTGGAGGATGTCATGGATGGATCTCAAGTTACAGCAACAAGTGCGGTCGAGATCATTACTGGTACAGGCGATATTAGAACTGCAAGATATGTTATATGTTGAGTTTGTTATGAAAAGGTGACAATTTAATGACACATTTTTTAACAGGTCTGGTGAAGTCCCTTCAAGGGATTAACAATACCTCCTGGTATGATACCTTTCTAGCCTTGTGGATTGGTGCTCTACGTTTCGTTCAAAGGGTAAGACATCTGACCATCTGGTTCCCTGAGATTCCAAAGCATCTTTTATAAGGAGGCTGTTTTGTTTTAAAATGTCATGCATTAATTGATTTAATTAATTCATCATCAATGCTATCCACTTATGCTGAAGAGTTCCATCCACACTCCAGCAATATTAGTGGGTGTTGCATTTAAACCTTGAACTGAAACCCAATACTGTTCCTACTTCACCTTAAATAGTAACATTGACAGTTTAACATGCCTTTTTGCTTCATTCTGCTATACTCTGCAGCCTAAGAATGGTGAATCTTTCATCTCCATTGAAGATGGATATATTATTACTCGTCTATTTTTTATTTTTATCTTTAAGCCATGGCTGAGTGAAGTTTCCCTTCAGCCAAAAACTTGTATCTTATGTTCGGAATCGGCTTATGAGTTGAGGTGCTGAGTTTCCTAAATATTTTTATAGCGAATTCCCTAAACAATACTATCATCGTTTCCGATACTTGATCACTTTTTGCAAGCTAATCAATTGAGTGGAGAAAGACATTTGATTAACAGAGAGTGCACAACAAAGTTACAAAAGTGGGGTGGTCTCCACTTATATAATTTGGGAAGTGATTTAATTTCACCAAATTAAATTTTCCATCGAAAGAAATGATGCATGTATTGCAAAACATCCCAAAAGGGAATATGTTGCATGTGTAACGCCGAACGCATTACACAAGAGACAGACTGAATTTGTTTTTGTTATTTTGTGTCTTTTATTTTGGTTGAAATATAAATTGGAGGGCTCACATTCTTGATCTGTCTTGAATTTTTTAGGAAAGGGATCCAATGGAAGGGCCAGTTCCTTGCCTTGACACCCGGATGTGTGTTTTGTTGTCGATCACTCCTCTAGTGGTTGCTGATCTTATAGACGAAGAGGAAAATCCACTCGATGAATCAGAAAGTAAGTTAATCAATAATTGGAATAAAAGATGTGATACCTACACCCGTCGCAAAGATTTGGTTTCCTGCTTGCAGATACTTGGCGATTATCAGTCCTTGCTGTCCCCACCTCAATCTGTTGTTCCTGCAGCCAATTTGGCTGCTGCAAAAGCAATGATGTTTGTTTCAGGCATTGATGTCTCTGGTGGATACTTTGAGTGCATTAATGTGGATGATCTACCAACTAACTGCGGTAAGTATTTATCAGGAGTGAATTACAAATTTACAACGTTTCAGAAATTTTCTAATTTAATGAAAAAGAAAGAATATGGGATTATGGGTCTGTGCTTGACTGCTAAGGTGTTTTCTCCTGTAAGTGGAACTGTCAAGTTCTAGTGTCAGTCTTCCTATTTTTCTGTCTGCCTACTTGGTTCATAGTTGTCTGCCTCATTATTTTAATGAAATCCCTATATTTTTCTTTGCCTGACAATCATCTATTATAAGCAAAACTGCCAGAATCTAGTGCCAATCTTCCTATTTTGCTGGGTGCCTCTGTGAATTTTTGTGCCTGCCTCTTTAGTGTTATAATCTTTTACTAAATAATTTCCGAGCCATGCTCGGTTTTTTTAAAATTATTGATAATTGAAACATCGAAGTTTCTAGAGAAATATAGCATAATAGTCAATTATAATATAGTCTTCGAAATAAATTATAATAATAAATAAATATAATGAATTTCCCATGCAAATTACTGCTTCTATGCAAAAAAAAAAAAAAAAAAAAAATAGAGCAAGAAGAATAAAGTTTAGGAGGGAAAATTCCCTCCAAAAAAAACTCCAATTTAGTATAGAGTAATAGATATTTATCATTATTGTTTGTAGTTCCTTTCATTCAGCGTCTTTAAGGCAATAGGAATTTCACTCATAGTCCCATATTTCCTAAATTTAACTTTTGATTAACTGATTTTGTAGCTCTGTTGTGTTACAATTCTTGTGGACGCACTATTCCCATTTATCTGATAACAATGACAGAACTTGAGTAATTCAGGTGTAATAAATTTTGAGTTTTTTGAAATGGAGTGGTGTATATTATCGACTTTGTTGCTCTTCTCAAAAAAGATTTAAAGGGGGACGATAATTTTTGTAATATTTTAATAGCTGTATACTTGGTGTACAACTCATATGGGAAAAGAGAACAATTTAAGCTCAAGAATTAAATAGCCTTCGGTAAAAGTGCAAGTAATGTGATCTTTTCTACATTTGGAAGGCAGGGAACCCGGGGGGGGGGGTAAATTCCGACTAGCCAACCTGGATGGAGCGATCATGGTTCCTGTGATCATTATTCATCAGGGAACTGAGGTATGCGAAATTCTGCTCCCCCACCTCAAGTTCAGTCAAACTTCAAATTGTTTGACCTTGGAGTAAGGGTATTGGACATTATCAACGTTGCTGTTATTCTCTGAGAAAGATGGAAAGGGGAAAAGTTAGAGTAATTTATTTTACCATTTTTTTGTTTACTTAAAATTTTTGTTTATGATTACGCATCTTTGTTTTGTAGAGCACTCTATTGAATATCTAATTCTAAGTTATGTGATTGGAAAAACTTAATTGATAAGGATGTCTGATTTTTTTGTCCATCCTTTACTTAAATAGATTAACCAAGTGTTAATGGAGCTCATATGAAAAAGATGGGTGGGAGGCACAGATACTTGCTTCACATTATACCCAAACAGCAGTGGATACATAGTTTATTAGTGTCAGCACCGCAAATAATCAGATTAGTTACTTTGTGTGCATATGCTTTGCTGATGACACTTGTGAAAGTTTGCATGGTTATTGCTGATCTTACTGCCTGTTTTTGATCTGTTTGTTAATCCTCACTTGCAGCTGGGAATATGCGCCACTTAATAGTTGAAGCTTGCATAGCTAGGAATCTTCTTGATACATCGGCATATTTTTGGCCAGGCTATGTGAATGGTCAAATAAATCAATTTCCTAGTCGTATTCCTTCTCAAGTGCCTGGTTGGTCATCATTTATGCAAGGAGCTTCACTTAGACCTGTGATGATCAATTCTATGGTTGTTGCTCCTGCTTCAAGGTATGCTAAGAATTACCTGAGAAGTCTTCCTCTAGATTAACTTTAAAGCTTCTATGTATTTATCTATTCCTACTTGTTGTCTGTGGAGGTTGTTTTTTTCTTTCTTTCTTTCTTTTTTTTTTTTTTTTTTTTTTTTTTTTTTTTTTTTTTTTTTGTGAAGACTGGTTCTTAATTGAGTTGAATTCTCTTTGTTGCAACACAAATTTGATATCAAAGTCTTTTCAGGATTTTATGATGATTGTACACTATTAGAGTTAGGAGTAGTGTATTAGAGGCTTAGAGCAATCACTGGGGAGACTTGGGGAACCTATCACTCTATTCTTGAATAGCAAGTAACTTGGCTGAAAGTCTGAAACATAAGCTGTAAATCCTGTCATGTTCAATTCAGGGTTATTCGGGGCTGGAAAGTTTGATTAGAGATAGCGGGTTTTGGAAACACCCCTTACTGAATTGAACTTTGCACCATGATCTCATGTACTATTTTAGGATGTCTAATGACTTGTGAGACTGAGAGGTCACATTTTCTAATGTCGTAATTTATTATGATTTAATTCCCGAATGCGCCACTACCTTAATTAAGTGATTCACCATTTATTTTATTTAGTTATGAGGTGAAAGTTGAGACAATGTGACAATTACATATTGGGAACTTATTAAATTTGTTTCAATGTGCTTTTTAAAAAAATTCTATTCTTTCTTTGTGTGTGATTAATAATAAGTCATCACAAGGTTGGTCTTGGAGATCCGTACAAAAAGTGTTAAGTTAATTTTGAAACTGATAGAGCATGTTTTTGGCTATTACTCAGATTTATTCTGTAGATGAGTTTAGTGGGAGTACAATTTACTGAATTGAGGTAGTGTGTGATGCTTCTGGCTAGCAGTGTGCAATTATCATAGAGCTGAGCACTATGTGATTTAAATTATGAACTCTCACACATTGGAGTTCTGACATGTCTTCTTTTCTTTTAGTCCATCTTCCATTGCTTCTCTTTTGTGTAGATTTGATGGAGGAAAAAAAACTTGCGTGGACCTGGTTCACAATAGTATTATTGTGGACCTGAGGTCCACACGTGCCAACTGCCGTTATGTTAAAATTTATGTGGACCTGATTAACCATAATATTATTTTAGACTTCAGGTCCACACGAACCAACTGGCTTATGATGAACATAATGACCTATTATTCAAATTGACCAGTATATTAAAACTCATTTTAATGTATATTAATATCTTATGGCCTTTATTATAACACACTGACTTTTATTTTAACATAATAACCTTTATTTTGGCATAGTGACCATCAACAACATTTAAGCATAGTGACCCTAATATAAGTGGTCCACAATAACTTAATGTGAATCAGGTCTATTTAAGAGTTTACAAGAGTATTCATTATAAGGCTCTTTTTCATTATATATCATACTTGGCCTATTGCTACATATAGTTTTCTGAAGTCAGGTGTATCAGATATTCTATTTAGTAAATTATTCGAGGGTAAATCAACTGAATTTAAGCTCATGCACTTGATGGAAGTTTAGCAGAGCTGGAGAAAGTATTTGAGCTTGCAATGAGCGGATCAGAGGATGAAAAGATTTATGCAGCCACAATTCTTTGTGGGGCATCCTTACTTCAGGGATGGAATGTGCAGGTAATAAATTAGACATTCAAACTTTAACCTAGTGTTGCCACTTTATGAGTGAACATTGAGTTATTGCTACATTTGATGTCTTGTCTTGCAGGAGCATACTGTGTCGTTTATAACTAGGTTACTGTCTCCTCCAGTTCCTGCTGATTTTCTGGGTAATGACAGCCATCTTATAGCATATGCACCAATGCTTTTTGTGCTCTTGGTTGGAATAGCACCAGTTGACTGTGTCCAGATCTTCTCGTTACATGGCTTGGTATGCTGGGCTTTGACTCTCTTTCTGTCTCGTTGAATTTGCATATCTTCTTAAGGCATCTTATCTAATAAGTTCACATTATTGTATTCTTTTAGGAGTTATTAGTAAATACTACCTTCGTTTCTGAAAGTTCTTTACGCTTTTCGTTAAGTCTGTTCCTGAAATTTCATTACACTCTTGTGTTATTCTATGTTTAACAAACTACATTTATTACCTTATCCCCCTGACCCCTCAATATATACACCTTTATACTATCTCTTAATCTTCCACTTTTTTCTTCTATACCACATTGACCCTCTCTCTCCAATTGCCTTAATTTGTGTGCAAATAGTAACTGTAAAGAACTTTTAGGAACGGAGGCGCTCCCTCTTTTCTTTTTTCTTTTTTAATTTTATCTTCTCATTTATTTTAATAATTTGGAACATGAAAAAGTGAGAATTAGTGGAAAGTGGGCCTTTTTTTTTACTTTTTGGGTAGGAAAGAGAAGATTGTGTAGAGACATTAGTATTATTATATAATTAAATGTGGACCATGTGGTGGGGTAAGGAGGTGAAAAGGCGAGTATTCTTTTCCATAAAAGGAATAAAGTAAAAGTTGGAAGATAAATAAAGAACATATCAAAACGGAAAGTAGGAAGATAAAAAAAGAACGGAGGGAGTAGTATTGACGAAATGAGCAAATAAACTGCTGAGCACCGGAACAAGTTGACATAATTTTCTTTATGTTTTGGTAAACATGTAAAGAAGGGACTTGTAGGATTGTTGACTGGAATACTTTTAGTTGTGGTAAATATAAAATTCTACAAGTATTTAATTAATTTTTTGAAGCAAGTGCTTGCTTTAAGCAGTGTCGATTGTTTGGGCATTTGGGGCATGGCTATTTTGTTTTCAACTGTACTTGGATATAGAGAATTTGTTGGTTATTCATTTAGTCTTCTGCTTCTTTGCAGGTGCCTCAACTTGCTGCATCATTAATGACAATCTGTGAAGTTTTTGGATCATGTGTTCCTAATGTTTCATGGACAGTAAATGAGGAAGAAATTTCTGCTCATGCTGTTTTTTCAAATGCATTTGCCCTCCTTTTGAAGCTCTGGCGGTTCAATCATCCGCCTCTCGACTATGGTGTGGGAGATGTACCTCCAGTTGGGTCTCAACTTACACCAGAGTACCTCTTATTAGTGCGGAACGCTCTCCTTTCATCTGCAGGATATGTGCTCAAGGATCGTAACAAAAGAAGACTTTCAGCTGTTTTTAGTGCATCATGCCCAAAACCCATATTTGTTGATTCCTTTCCAAAATTGAAAGTCTGGTATCGTCAGCACCAAGCATGCATTGCTGCACCTCTCTCTGGTCTAATTCCTGAAAGTCCCGTGCATCAGATTGTTGAGGTACTTTTAAATATGATTTTCAGAAAGATCAACAAAGGAGTTCAATCTTCTGCAACTTCTGGAAGTAGTAATTCTTCTGGGCCTGCTAGTGAAGATAGCTCTTTAAGACCCCAGTTGCCTGCTTGGGATATTCTGGAAGCTGTTCCCTATGTCGTTGATGCAGCCTTAAGTGCCTGTGCTCATGGACAGGTCACTCCTCGTGAGCTAGCTACAGGTAAATCCTGTTTCATTCAATCTCTGTGATTCTAGTGAATGTCTCTACAGTTTTGACATGTAATATTTCTATGCTGAAAGTGTATAAGAAGCGTCCCTTTTCAAGTGATTGTATATACCTATTTACTCTGACTCTTTTAATTTTCTTGTGTGTAATTTGTAACACAGATATTTTACATTTACATAGGATTTTGTGGTTTTGTGCAATGATGACATAAACCTGATAACTTTTTTCTTACTGTAGGTCTTAAAGATCTTGCTGATTTTCTTCCTGCGTCTTTGGCAACAATAGTGAGTTACTTTTCTGCTGAAGTGACTCGGGGAATATGGAAACCGGCTCTTATGAATGGAACAGATTGGCCAAGTCCTGCTGCAAATTTATCCAATGTTGAGGAACAAATCAAGAAAATACTTGCTGCAACTGGGGTTGATGTTCCAAGCCTTGCTGCAGGTAATATAATTGTAGCATTCCCATCCTTGGCAATTTTATAAGTTATCCATTGTTAGTATATTGCTGATTTGGTATCTAAATTTTGTCCCTTGACATCCAAGATAATATGGGTTGTGAACATTTCTTTCAAAATGGGATGGGTTTGGTTGGCTTGTGTTGTGTGGCAACAAATTTTGAGATTTATAAATTGCATTTGAATTTACACCGAAGAATTTAGGAATGCTTCTGTAATTGTAATGTCAGAGTTGTCTCCTGCATTTTCCCCACTCAGAATTTAGAGGTATTAACTGATATGTAATTATAACTTGTAAGAAAGGGTAGAAATGCTTCATGAACCATATTTGCATCTCTTGGCAAAGTTGTTACTTTGCTTCAGTTTTTATTTCCCATACATGTCCGCCAATTTAGCACTTAGCAACTTCAATTAATAATCATCTCAAAGGTTGGTTAGAATTGCTTGATCTAGAATGTTTTGCACCTTTCTGTGTTTTTTGGAGTTATTGTCATATGAGTCAAAATCATGATCCCCATATATTTCTTCTCAATAATCTATTAATAAATATTTGCTTTTGTTACAGCAGTAAATTCTCCAGCTACTCTTCCCCTGCCATTGGCTGCATTTTTGAGCCTCACTATAACCTATAAACTTGACAAAGTATCGCAGCGTTTCCTCAATCTGGCGGGACCAGCTCTTGAGTCCCTTGCAGCTGACTGCCCATGGCCGTGCATGCCTATTGTGGCTTCTTTATGGACACAAAAGGCAAAACGTTGGAGTGATTTCCTTGTCTTCTCGGCATCACGTACCGTCTTCCTCCATGACAACAATGCTGTGGTTCAGCTTCTCCGGAGTTGCTTTACCACCACACTTGGCCTGAGCACTAACCCTTCTTCAAGCAGAGGTGGGGTTGCTGCCCTTCTTGGCCATGGATTTGGGTCTCATTTTAATGGGGGGATATCTCCTGTTGCTCCAGGAATCCTATACTTGCGTGTATATCGTTCTGTCAGAGAGATCATGTATTTGGCAGAGGAAATAATATTTCTCTTAATGCAGTCTGTACGAGAGATAGTAGGTGCTGGGATATCTAAGCAATCAAGAAAGAAACTTAAAAGGACAAAAATTGGACCAATATACGGGCAGGTCTCACTCGATGTGGTAATGACTAAAGTGAAATTGGCAGCTTCTCTTGCTGCTACACTTTTGTGGTTATCTGGGGGACAGTGCTTGGTTCAGTGTCTATTAAAAGAAACTCTACCTTCTTGGTTCATATCAGTTCAGAGATCTGCACTAGAAGAAGAATCAGAAGAAATAGTTTCAACATTTAGAGGTCATGCATTGGCGTATTTTGCAGTCCTTTGTGGAGCCTTTGCTTGGGGTGTTGACTCATCATCACCTGCATCCAAACGACGCCCTAGAATTCTTGGGCAATACTTGGAATTTCTAGCGAGTGCTTTGGATGGTAAGATCTCTTTGGGTTGTGATTCAGTTGTATGGAAGGCCTATGTTTCAAGGTTCATAAACTTGATGGTAGGGTGCACACCAAATTGGGTGGTGGAAATGGACGTGAATGTATTGATGAGATTGAGTGACGGACTGATTCACTGGAAAGAAGAGGACATTGCTTTTGCATTGCTCACGACTGGTGGGATGAATACCATGGGTGCAGCTGCAAAGCTCATAGTAGAAAGTGAAAGATAACATACATCTTTCTTTCTTTCTTTTTGCTGCACCTGAAATTCTATAAAAGGTGCCTGCTAGTTTAGTAGTTTCTAGTAGAATTGTACATGAGTTTCATCTTCATGTAGGGTAGTTGTGCAGCCATGACCACATTGTATTTTTTTTTTTATTTGAAGTTCACTCATATCGAGATTATGCAACTAATCTTTGTACCATAGCTGTCTTTTTTAACCTTGCTACGAGTATTAATTAAGGAGAGGTGTATAGTATTGGTTTTTTTTTTATCCAATGAACTCGGTGATGATTTTTTCAGGGCTTTTATTCATTTTTTTCTGTTTGGTATCAAACAAGTTATTTTTATGCACTCCGTATTCCCAAATTTTATGCATGTATTTAGATAAATGAAGCAGCTCTCAGGTGACTTAATTACTGATAGCTCCCAGGTGTCTTGATGTAGTAATAAACCCCTTGTTTTCCTTCCATATGGCTTTTGTCTAGAACTTATAGTCACATTATTGCTTATGAACTGCGACAATAGTTATTTTTAGACAATTTAAAATACTGTACATGATTATAAAAGTTTTGGACGTAGGTAGAATACAGTACTGTCATGGTTTCATATCCGTGTGTTTGACATATATGAAACAGATTAATCTCATTGTTAGACCTGCTTGTGCTACCCTCAACTTCATTGGTCGTCATAAGCCCTGATTAATAAGCAAGAGTGCTCCTTAATCAAAGGACTCAAACTTGTCTCCTCTATTGATGCTTTGGCTCATAAGCTTTTTCTATACCAGCATCCTTGTACAATAGATGAGCGCGCTGCATGATCCGTCTTCAAAACACTTGGCAGAAAATTCGTTTAAACTAGCATCATTATCATCAAATAACAGAAGGCCATTGCTTAATTAATACTAATATGAGTAGTATCCAATAAAAATATTCTATCAAAAAACAGCCTACATTATATTTGTCATAATCATCAAGTCATCAACTACGTTACTACAGATTACAGAGTACTTCAATTCTATCACTTCCTTCTAAGTACATTTCATAATTTTTAATACTCAAGAACTTTAACAGAGAAACTTTCCCAGCTTCTTTATAGAAAAATTTCATGCAAAACTAGCACCAGGCAGCCTTACCATTTGTTCACCTTGCATCGATTTCCGAACCCCAATCGCATCATTCCACCTCCCAGCATCGGCATAAAGGTTGGAAAGCAGGACCCTGCTTGCCCCATGAGAGGTATCTAAGTTCCTTAAAATCTTAGCTGCTCTCTCTCCAACCTCCACATTACCATGTGTTCTACAGGCTGCCAACAATGTACCCCATATGACAACATCTGCCTGCATTGGCATGCTCTCTATAATTGCCTCGGCTTCTTGCAATTTCCCTGCTCTACCTAGGAGATCCACCATACAGCCATAATGCTTAATATTTGGATCAATCTGATAGACATTTTTTATGCTCTCAAAATATTTTTCTCCTGCTTCCACCAATCCAGCATGACAACACGCTGTCAGAACTCCGATAAAAGTAATCGCGTTGGGTTGAATACCTGTTTTTTTCTAAGTCTTCAAATATTCTTAATGACAAGGTAGCATGCCCATGCATTGCCAATCCACAAATCATTGCATTCCATGGGGAGATTGAAGTGATTTTGGGTCGTAAAGGATTGAAAACATCCAATGCATTGCTGATGCTCCCACATTTTGCATAAACATCAATAAGCGCTGCAATTAAATTGTCATTGAGAGGGATTGAATTATTTCTGATAAACTCGTGGGCCCACTTGGCTTCTTTCAATGCACCAACAGATGCAATGGCAGAAAGAACACTCACCATAGTGATCTCATTTGGCTGGACACCAACTGCCACCATTCCTCGGAACAATTCTAAAGCCATACTAGCCTGTCCACCATGCGAATAACCTGAAATCATGGAGCTCCAGGAGAAAATATCCCTTTCAGGCATCCTGTCAAAGAGTTCTTGGGCCTTCTGAATCATTCCATTTCTTATAAACCCTGATATAAGGGCATTCCAGGATGCAAGATGGGATTGACAAGCTTCCTCAAATTGTAAGCAAGCAAGATTAATTTTCCCACAAGCTGAGTAGAAGTGAATAATTGTAGATTGAATAAAATCATAACAGTTGAAGCCAGCTTTTACTATTGTGGAATGCAATTGCTGACCTTCACCAATTGCTACTACTCGCCCACATCCTGAAACTAAATCCACAACCATAACATCGTTGGGCCTTAATCCTGCACTTAACATTGAACGATACAGTGTCAAAGCTTCAACTAGCCTATCTACTTGTACATAAGCATCAACAATTGTGCCCCATGATACCAGATCCCTTTCAGGGATATTATCAAATAAATCCCTGGCTAAATCAACAAACTTTGCCTTAGAATATCCATTTAACATCACATTCCAGGAAACTATATTCTTTTCCGGCATTTCATCAAACAAGCGCCTAGCGTCCTCTAAACTAGATTTAACACAATATAAGTGCAACAAATTAGTAGAAACAAGAACAAAATCTTTGAGTCCTAACTTAGTAGTCAATGCCTGGAGAGCTCTACCATCTGAAATCCTACCAACACGAGTATACGATGAGATGACACTAGCCATAGTTACCTCATTTGGAGCAACACCTGCAACTCTCATACCCTTAAAAATTGAGATTGCTTGACTCCATCTATCACTCTGAGCCAAACCCATTATCATGGTAGTGTAAGCAACACCTCCTCTGTCAGGCATTACATCAAACAGTTGGAGGGCATCACCCAACATACCAGATTTCAAATAAGCACCAAGCATAATATTACACGAAATCGAATCCAATCGTGAACACGAATCGAATAACTTTTTAGCAACACCAATCTGATTACATTTAACATACATACTAATTATACTGTTCTGAATAAAAATATTGGAATCAAGACCTGATTTTACTATTAAGGAATGAATTTGCTGACCTTGAAAAATTGATTGGAGGAAAGAACAAGATTTCAGAGCGGAAACCAATTCAAGTTCATGATCAATACATTCTTTGTTTGAATTTCGATTTCCACTTTGAATGTTGATTGAATTGAAGAAATTTGCGAGATGGGTTTTCGATTCTGATAAAAATTGAGGGGATTTCGACGAAAAATGAGATACCCATATCAAATTGGAAGAAGAAAAAGAAGCAAATGGTGGTAGAAATTGAAGAAATGATTTGGGTTTCAGTGGCAGGTACATGAGATGTGATCATAGAAGAGATGTTAATGTTTGTGTTTTGGAGGGAAAACAATCTCGAGAGTCTTATTATTTTTTTTCTTTTTTTTTTAGACAGGAAACAATCAAGTCTTTTTTTTATTTTTATTTTTTTACAAGAAGAAAAAGGGATTTCATCAATAAAATATAGTCAAACGACACTTATATATAATTTCTACGAAATCAAGAATTTCAACACAAGTACACACCTTAAAACTAAATACATCCTAGATTTAATTAACAATCGCCTAAATAAAAAACTTCATCTGAAACAATATAATATATGAGTTCGCACTGATTCGGCTTGAAATCCAGTGATGCGTAGTCGTTTGAGTGAAATATTCATGTGATCCTCCAGAGACTTGTAGAGATTATGAAACCCTAAATCTTCAACTTTTGCCATTCAAAGGAAACAATCAAGTCTTATGGCTTTTAATCCTTTTATTATTTACTAGCTTAGGTCCCGTGCAATGGCACGGTAATTTCACTATTATTAAACAAATAAAAGCAAATCTTTTACATAATGCATGTGGACAAAAATATAACAATGGTATTTTTTTTAATGTATATTATGAAATGAAACATTAAGGTGTTAATAAGATTAATATTATCAAAAAAAAATGCTATTAGTAAGTCGTTTTCTAATAAGAAAAACATTTTGAAATTTCTAAATCGAGAATACAAAAATAACAAATATTTTTATAATAATAATAATAATAATAATAATAATAATAATAATAATAATAATAATAATAATAATAATAATAATAATAATAATAATAATAATATAAAATGAATCAAATGTTTCAAAAACACATCATTTTTTTTATTACAAAATTATTGCATATAAAATACATTGTAGATTTAAAGGAATAAAATACTGCATATGAAAGGGTTGTCAATTTTATTTTATTTCTTTTAAGGAATAAAGTATTGTCATATTAAAAGATGAGGATTGAGGAATCGTATGATATACAAAGTATGAAAGTAATAATATGAGGAATAATATATATATATATATATATATATATATATATATATATATATATAAATATATATATATAATATATTGTGCATCAAATGGATGTAAAAACTGTTTTTTCAAATGGCGACTTAGTGGAGGAAATTTATATGGTTCAACCTCTAGGTTTTGTGGTTTCCGGACATGAACGAAAAGTGTGTAAGTTAAAGAAATCCTTGTATGGATTAAAACAAGCTCCAAAACAGTGGTATGAAAAGTTTCATAAAACAATACTTAGTTTTGGGTTTATAGCAATCCGTGCTGATACTTGTGTGTACTAAAAAATGTTTGGATCTGATTGTGTAATTGTCTGCTTATATGTAGATGATATGTTGATTTTTGGTACACATATTGATGTTATTAATGAAACAAAAGAATTTCTTTCCTCTCAGTTTGAGATGAAAGACTTAGGTGAAACTGATGTGATTTTGGGTGTTAAAGTACCAAATTAAAACTAGTAATGGTTTCTCTTTGTCTCAATCTCATTATGTGGAAAAAGTGTTAAAAAAGTTTAACAGTTATGATGTTGTGCCTTGTGCCTGTTAAAACTCCTTATGATGCTAGCATTCACTTGAAAAAGAACAATGGCAATAGTGTGTCACAAACTGAGTATGCTAGAATAATTGGGAGTTTAATGTTTCTTGTGACCTACTCTCGACCTGACATAGCCTATGCAGTTAGTAGACTTAGTCGGTATACCCATAACCCTAATAGAGAACATTGGAATGCCCTTAGACGCCTATTAAGGTATCTTCGAGGCACTATGCATTGGGGTTTGCATTATGTTTGTTTTTTTGCTGTGTTAGAAGGATATTGTGATGCAAACTGGGTGTCTGACAATGATAAGGTAAGCTCCACTAGTGGATATACTTTCACTTTATGTGGAGCAGTTGTGTCTTGGAAATCTTCAAAACAGACTTGTATTGCCCGATCAACTATGGAGTCTGAATTCATTGCCTTGGACTTGGTCGGGCAAGAAGCGAAGTGGTTAAGAAACTTATTAGCAGATATTCCATTGTGGGGGCGACCTGCTCCACCTATTTCTTTACATTGTGATTCACAGGCTGCTATTTGTGTTGCCAAAAACAGTGCTTACAACGGCAAAAAGAGGCACATTCATGTGAGACATGAGTCTGTGAGGACTTTGATAGTAAGTGGTGTTATCACTATGGAATATGTAAGATCTGAGAGGAATCTAGCATATCCATTGACCAAAGGACTAAATAGGAGACTTGTCCTTGATACGTCGAGGTGAATGGGGCTTAAGCCCATTAGTTGAGGAATTCATGGTGGATACCCGACCTTGTTCACACAAGGATTCATGTGGACTAACGAAGCCATAGAAAGACTCATAGTTGTACACTTCCCATTCCTATGACTTGTACATTTAGTGAGGTTAAGCTCTTAGCTTTTAATGAATTCATAGCCCAGAATTTGGGTGGTCCTAATGAGACGGACTTGATGAATTCACCGCTTTGATAATGCGAGGTTGAGCAAAGCCTCTTAATGATTTCATATCCCAGGGTCTGGGTGGTCTATGCGATAGACTTGATGAAATTACCTACGTGGGTGTGAAGGTTTGACCACCTTCTATGAGAGACATGGGCAGTCTTTCTAAGGCACTCATAAGTATCCCAAGTTTGATGGCCAATCTTGGTGGTTGATTTTTATCGCGGAACTCACAATGTCTTAAGGTAAGATATGTGTTATTGGGTTTTAACTTCTGAGTTGAGTGAGTTCTAGATTCGTTCACTCACTTAACAAAGGAGTTGCCTAATCTTTACTATGTATTGGTTCAATCGAAAGATACCAGTACTTAAGTATCAAACCTATTGAAATGCTTAGAACAGGTGTTTTTATTTGTCTTAAAACTCTTTTTCCTTCGCATTTGTGGGGGATTGTTGGAAATAAATGCTAAGGAAGTGTTTTTGTTTTGGAGGAAAACCCATTGTCCCACATTGGTGGGATAAGGAAGGATTTACTTGTTATATTGGGAGAAAAGGTGTTTTGTCCCACATTGGTGGGAGAAGTATATTTTACATGTTTTAAACATGAGTGTTTATACATTGATGTTTGAAGTGCTTTCCCTATTGTTGTGGGCTAGAAAGAGGCATCCCCATGCGCGCCGCGGCCGCCGGCCGATTCGGTTCGCTTCGTGGCACGTGCGCGGTGTGGTGTGTCTACCTTTTTGGGCTAAGTCATAACTGACGTTCCAGTTTTTATGAGATTGTTCAGTTACAAAGTCCACAACAACGTTTGACTCGGTCTTTTAAACATTGTATTTGCTTGCTATTTTCCTCCACAATGATTTGCGTGGCTTGATTTTCTCCAGCAGTTACGGTTTTCTTCTTCTTTTAAAAACTGGTATTTTTCGTGGTTTCTAAAACACACAGAATTTTTTTCATCTTCTTCCTCTTTTGTTTTCGGTTTTCCTCTACGGTTGTTCTGAGCATATTGTGAGTTCCTAATCTCTCTTTTTGAGTGCACATTAAAGGATCGAGATCACTGTGTTAAATCTTGGGGGGCAACGCCATCTCCGATTGCACCATAGTCGGGGCGAATTTTGCTTCTAAGACAGTGTTTCTAACACGTCACAGTGTCATTCATACATTAAGAAATTCGGCCCACATTCAATCTTTATTTTCTGATTTTACAGTTTTCCAACCTACAGGGACTAGAGACCAAATTAAAGTAGATGTTTATTAATTAATCAAATAAATTATTTAACTAAGTATCATTAATTAATTTCAGATTTATGTATATATTATAATAAGCTTTTCGGTAGATGACATTATATAATGACTCCACTAGCTTGTTAGTTGGTCAAGATATATATAATTAATTTTTAATTACATTGTTAAGTACAGTATGCTAGATTTGTTACAGACCAACAGGAACCTTAAACTATAAACCAGGGTGATTACATCCCCATCTTTCTTTGACTTCTCTATATAATATGATTATTATATTACCATTCTCACATCTTTAAACATGGAATATTAGCTTATATTATTCCACATGATGTCCCATAATTGCAAGTTTAATCAATTCATAATTATAATGCTTATCTACCATAATTCTTCTTCATTATTAAACCAACTGAATCTCTTTTGATAGTGAAAGTTAGAGGTGTACTAATATTTTATACAAAAGTTTCAAATTTTTTTTCCTTAGATTGTATAATAACTATATAATATACCATTTTGCATGCATATATGAGCTTCTCTTATACGACTTTTTGTTTTTTTTTTCCTACCTTCCTCTATCTTTTTATTTTTTTAAATTGACCTTTGCTATTCATGTTAATTAAACTAACATAAGGACAACGTTTTCTCAAAAAGACTAACATAAGGTCTGTTTGCTTGTGATGCAACGCATCGTCGAAACCGGCCTCGTAAGTAGTCCTATATAAGGAAGGTTATACCAAAGGACAAACAACACCAAATTAGTGAAACAACAATAAAACAAACACTAATCAAACTTTCCTTTGTTATTGTATAACACCCCAAAAAAAAAAAAAAAAAAAAAAAAAAAAAAAAAAAAAAAAAAAACTACTAATAACATGGAGAGTAGTCCTTATTATGTAGAAAAGAAGCTAAAATTGTTCGGGTTTGAAGTCGATTTATACAAAAATCCCGAGAACATGAACGAACACGAAGAAAGTACGAAGTCATCCAATACAATCTCCTCTGGTTCTAATAAAAAAGAAAACCAGGGTGATCGTGAAAGAAGTTCATCCGTAACTAACAACAACAGCAGCAGCAACAACAACATTGAGATTGAAATCGGAAAGAAATTCGAGTGTCAATATTGTTGCAAAGAATTTGCAAATTCTCAAGCATTAGGTGGCCATCAAAATGCCCATAAAAAAGGAGAGGATGAAGAAGAAGAGGCTTCAACTACAAGCTCGAAAAGCGAGTATTAATTTTTACCTTCAACCATACCAACAGAAAAACAATAATTCTTCTTCGGGTGCTTTATGGTACTTTGATCCTAAATCTTATTAACCAGCTCAAAATCATTTTTCACTCTATGAAGAATCTCAGATTAGCTTCGGCCAGTTTGATTATCAACACGAACATGAACACGAACACGATCATCAGAAGCCGAGGGTAGCGGCGGCTTTCCAGCAGTTTACGGTAACGCATGGTGGCAGCAGGTGCACTTCAGAAAATAGTACTCCTGTTGTAGTGATACCTGTTACAAACAAAGCTGTAAATCTCTAGATCCGCAATTAGGGCTTAGCTTAGATTCTAATGTTGTTATCAAAAGCTCTCCTAGAGCTGGGTAACTTTTATGAATTCTTTGCATTTTTCTTAAATCATAGGTTAATATAATATATCATATTAATTCATATACTTAGTTTTTTCAAAGATTGCCAGCTTCAATTTTTTTTTTTTTTTTTTTTTGAAATTCATTTTAAATTAGTTTTGATTTCTTCATGCATACAAGTATATAAAATGAAATTAATATTACTCCCTGCCTTTTATGAATAGATATACTCATTTCCATATTACACAATCTCCAATAATGCATAATTTTGATTACTACCTCCATTTTATATTTTTTGTAAGTTTGGGGGTATTATTTATGAGATATAAAATATTTCAAAGTTGCAAAAAATATGAAAAGGAGGTAGTATTAGTACTATAATTATAATCAGTTACGACTTACGAGAACTATATATAAATAGATATATATGATTTTTTTTTTAAAACTATACATTGAAATGAATCTAACCTAGATTTCATTTGATTTTGTTTTACGTTGTAATATATAGTTTACTAAGCACGATCAAAGAAAAAAAAATCATTGATCACATAAATAGTAAATGAGTAGAATTTTGATGAATGAAGTTACGGATATGGCAGTATAATTAGTTTAGCTAGGTTCATCATCTATGATCCCAAATGGTTGATTAGAAGCTAAGGCAAGGCTTATAATTTTGTATGAATAAATGATTAATATAAATCTATGTAGTACTACTATACAGTATGTGTAACTAATCCAATGATTTTAATCAGCTTGTTCACCGTACCCACTAAACTCCCTCATTTCAATATGTATAAATAATGATACAATGAATAATAATATGGTTGGTTTAGTTTGCACCCATCAATCAGGGCGTTTTCCCAAACTAAGCCAATTTTGCTAAATATTAACCAAAATGGTTGCGTGGCAAAAGTATTTACGGAACTAAGCTTCTAGGCTAAAACGCTGTCTTGGACAGCGTTTTATGCCTGGTTTTTTGTAAAAAAAAAAAAATTCAACTTAAAAATGCTGTCTGAGACAGCGTTTTTAGTTGTTGACTTTTTTGTTGAAATTTTCTTAAATTCTGGGTTTTTAATAAATTGGGGAAAAAAAAATTACCTAAAACGCTGTCTGAGACAGCGTTTTAGTCTTTACTAAAAACGCTGCCTGAGACAGCGTTTCTAGTGATTTTTTTGTTGAAATGAAATGCTGCCTCAGACAGCGTTTCTATGGTTTTTGTTTTTGTGCGTCACAGGCTGCAGCTCATTCTCATCACTCTCACTCTCACTCTATCTCGCTGTCGCCACCACAGTCAACCACCGGGCTGCCACCACTGCTGCCGCCACCACTGCTGTCGCCGCCACTAAGTTGCTGCTGCCCCTCTCCACTCAATTTCGTGGTAAACCCTAAATTCAAAATAGTGTAATGTTGATAATTGTTGAATTGTTCAAATTGTATCAAATTGTTCAAATTGCTGCTTTGTTCAAACTAGTGTAATGTTGATAATTGCTGCCCCTCTTAATTGTTCAAATTGTATCAAATTGTTGCTAATAATTAATGAAAATGTTTTAAAATGTTGATAATTTTTTTATGGTAATGTGGTACATTGTTGATGAAATTGTTCATGAAATTGTTGAAATTGTTGATGGTAATGTGGTACATATATGCGAAATAGTTGAAATTATTGATGGTAATATGTGTAATATAATTGTTGATAATTATAGATTATTGGTGAGAAGACGGTTATTTCATTATTGATAATTTATCTACCATTTCATATTAGTTTATTGTTTATAATATTAGTTTGTTAGTAATCGTTTTGCATTGAAACCTAAACTAAGAGTTTATAAATGGAGTTACTGCGTAGTTTGTGGGCAACTATTTTTACCTCGCTCTAGATTTCAATTATCCTAATATGTGTTTTGGTTATGTAGAATATGACTGGACAAAATGTAGTGTTGTTATGCCGGTGGGGAGGTGAAATTTTGTGTGATGGATCAAATGTTGAGTATAGTGGAGGAAATATGGAACCAGTAACACTTGAACCGAACATGACAGTTAATGATTTGATGAACGAGGTTCATAGTAGTATTGGTTCAACCCAATGAATGTTGAACTGAACATTTAAATGAGGTTTGATACTGGTCACGGGGTTCAAGTGTTACATGTCTCTACGAACAGACATTTGAAAGCTTTGAGGAGCATTGTTGCAATGAAGGGTGTTCCCAATGAGATATATGTAGAAACGGTGCCTATATGTACCCAACAAAGTACTCGGGCAGAATAGCAAACTACATATGTCTCTAATTACAACACCGCGTCCTTCCAAGTGCCCTCAAACCACATTCCATCGAATGAATATGGGATGGCACCCTTTAGTCGAATGCTGCGGGACGAATAATTTCACATGTCGTTCAGTTCTCATATAGCTTCACCAGTACATGCTGGGGGATGTAGGACAATGTTCGGCCAACCCGGTCCTTCGTCATCGAACACCGTGGCACCTTCACCGATGCAACTGCATAGTTATTCGCCTATGCAAGGTGATGTTCAAGCATCACCGTCTCGAGAAGAGCCAGATCATTTTGATGATATTGTGAATAATGAATTGTTGGTGTATGATGTGTATGCGGAAATGGATGATGAGGACGAGAACGGAGAGGAGGATGATGAACCTACATAGATGGAAGTTGGCGAGCCCTTGGTTAGAACTCCCATACCTTGGTTTAGTGAGGTACCCAAGAACTATGAAGTTGATCAGTATTGGGCCGAATCGGGTAGCCACACATCGTTTGTTCCCGTGGGAGAATTTCAGAAGGGAATGTATTTTGAAAGCAAGAAAATGCTTCAAGAAATGGTGAAGATGTATTCTATACAGAGGAATCAATTCTACACCATAGTGACCTCGAATGATGGTGTCCTACATCTGCGATGCAAGCAGAAATGTGGTTGGATGCTACGGGGTTTCAAATCCAGTGAGCACTCGCGTGGTTTTACCATAGTCACGTACAAAGGGCCGCACCGGGAGACATGTGTCACTGAAGTACTATATACTGATCACCCATACTTGGATTCGTCCATAATAGCAGAGTATGTGGAGTCCTTTGTGCGGAAAGATCTGTCCTTGAAAGTTGAATTCATACAGGAACTCATCTCCAAGCAATTTCATTTTGATGTCCCGTATCGACGAGCGTGGTATGCTAAGGAGAAAGCTATAGCTGAAATATTTGGGGATTGGGAGAGTTCTTATGGCAGACTTCCGCACTTCATGCAAGCACTCCTACGGTCAAACCCGGGTACATGTGTCGTATGGAAACACAAAGCTTTAGTGGACGGTGTATACTACAACAACGTGGAAGTGTTTGAACGAGTGTTTTGGGCCTTCGGTCCTTGTATCGACGACTTTAAACATTGTATGCCTGTTATCTGTATCGATGGGATGCACTTGTACGGGAAGTATAAAGGAACACTGTTGGTTGCTACAAGTGTTGATGCAAGCTTCCAAGTATTTCCTCTAGCATTTACGGTGGTTGAAGGGGAAAACACATCCAGCTGGTCTTGGTTCCTGGGTTGTATTCGGGATCGTGTCACGCAACGGGATGGCCTCTGTGTTATATCTGATCGACATCCTGGGATCATTGCAGCAATGAATGATCCAAATGTAGGATTCACCCAGCCGCGAGCCTATCACAGGTTTTGTGTCCGCCACATAGCATCCATTTTGAAGACTCACGTGCGAAGTAACGACATAAGAGATATGTTCAAGGCTGCGGCGTACCAAAGGCAAGAGAGAAAATTTCAAGCTGATTTGTGTTTCATTGGTGAGGCATGTACCAAGACCATGGAGTACATTGCTGAAGTCCTGTTCAGTATGTGGTCTCTCTTTCACGACAATGGTCGTATATATGGGATATGTACTACAAACTTCTCGGAAACATTTAACAATGTGTTGAAGGGAGCTCGGTTTCTACCGATCATGTCCCTTGTTGAGTTAACCTTCCACAGGGCTGGTGGTGGAGCTGGTTGTAGTGTTGTTGGGGGTGGTTGGAGAGTTTTGAAGTGCATAAGGGTGGTCAAAAGTGGTGGGAGGTGGTGGTCGACGGTAGGGGTTGGTGGTGGGGGTGGTGGTTGAGGGTGGTGGCTTATTGAAGGCTGGGGGTGGTGTGTTGGAGGAAGAAATGGGGCAGATTAAAGAGAAGAAAGGCTGCTGGCTGCTGGTGTTGCAGTCCAGTAGAAAAACGCTGTCTCAGACAGCGGTTTATGTACAAAAAAAAAATTGTACATAAAACGCTGTCCTAAATAGCGTCTTATGTGCATTTGATTTTTCCCACAAAATAAACAGAACATAAGAATTTTAAAAATTAAAAAAAAAAAAGTCAAACGGTAAAACGTTGTGTGGGACAACGATTTACAAATTGAATTTTTTTTTTTTAAAATATCCAGGGGATAAAACGCTGTCCGAGACAGCGTTTTACCCTAGAAGCTTAGTTTGGTAAATACTTTTGCCACGCAACCATTTTGCAAAATAGTTTTTGTTTTAGGCTTACTTTGGGGAAATGTTACATCAATTAATTACTCCATATGTTGTAATGTTTGTTAAGAGTTACTTTTTAGATATCTATGATTTGTACAAATAATCGATGATTTGTACTATCGTTATAACGTTTGTCGAGGTTGATTATCAAATACTTATAATTTTGTTACATTGAATGATAAAACAAATTGAAAGGGATAGAATATTGTACATAAACATCCTAAACCAAAATATTGTTATACCCCCCTAGGCCCTAGGTTAAGAAATACTCTGTAATTGTCTTATTGTCGCAATTTCTTATAATTGAACACGTACATAGGGATGTTAATAGGGCGGGTCAAGTAGGAGACCCGCCTTGCCTCACTTCGTGCCCACCCTATACCTACATATATATTGACAAATTGGGGTGAAAGAGAGAATGAATGACTATTTTTTATTATTCAGGTAGAGTATTTATACAAAACCTACGCTCATAAGACAGGAAACAATCTTCCTAAAAGATATACTAACATAACCATAAACCTAAAGATATATTCTCTAACTAATATTTTTAACATAAATAAACCTAAATATATTATTCTCTTAATGATATCTACAGAAAATATATCACACATATATTTTTCGATATCTCATATCTCTAACATATATATTTTAAAAAATTAATTTATATACTTTTATAATATATAATATAAAAAAAATCAGTAAAATAAAGCACTTAGTAGTAAATATAATATTTTATAATAGACTTATAATATAAACAAAAAAATGTGTAATATTAACAATGATTTTTTTAATTTTTTTTGTAATCAACATTATGCATGTAATATTGTTGTATTTGAGAGGCAAGGATTAGGC
Organism: Chenopodium quinoa; assembly: GCF_001683475.1. NCBI lineage: Eukaryota > Viridiplantae > Streptophyta > Magnoliopsida > Caryophyllales > Amaranthaceae > Chenopodium > Chenopodium quinoa. The sequence continues at coordinate 10,854,057 of NW_018745684.1, forward strand.
CCGAGTCTTGGATGGGGATTAGATGGGTGTGAATATCCAAGTGGCCGGGGGATGGGGTGGGGATAGTTTTGGAATTGTACCCGTCGAGGCAGGGATGAATTTTGGATCCGCCGCGGGGATAGGAGTGGGGATGAAAATGTTAGGCAGGGACGGGAGTGGGGATGAAAATGTTAGGCGGAGACTGGGATGCCAACATCCCCCGGTCATCACCCCATTAACATCCCTACACGTACTATTAGTAGTCTAGTTCTCTAGTAACATGAACTATGATCAATCTATAATAATCTACTTCCTCCGTTCTAATCTACTTAACCTGTTTCTTTTATCACGTTTGCCAATACACAACTTTAACCATCGATAACTGTAATTCTCTATAGGTAAATATAATAAAAGTTAGGAAATTTTCATTTTTACCACCTTCAAATAATGACTTTGTCGAATTTACCACCTCCAAAAAAAAAACATTTACTTTACCACCTCATAAAAAAATTAAATATCAGTTTTACCACCTCATCTGAGCTCAGGTGACGGAAAACGCTTGTGGGGCCCAGCATAACGGCTAGTTTTTGATTTTTTTCCCAAATTTCTCTCGATTTCCCTTTTATTTAAACCTAGTTCTTCATTTGTACACCAAATTCTTGCAGATTGGAGATTAATTTTTGCGATTTTCTTCACAAATCAGTATTTTTGGGCAACCTTAACAATCCCAAACCCTCTAATTATCAAACAATCAATTGAACTCCTCGACAACAAGCATCAAAAAGGTAAGCCATTGTCGTTAATTCTCTAGCAATTTTCGTGATTTCTGTTGTAATTTTTTGGCAATTCGTTGCGTGATTATGTTGCATTTGCTAAGAGTAATTGAAATTGGGCGTTTTGTGAGGTCAATTAAACCCCAATTTCAATTAAAATACTTAGGGTTCATGTAAGATTAAATTAGATTGGGGATTTTTGTTATGTGAATTGGCTACTGAAATTAGGGTTATATTATGGTGATTGTGTTCGAATACAATTAATTTCATTCTTGTTCTTACTGAATTTCAGAAGGGAATGTCTTCAGTTAGCATGTCACCCTCAAAGGAGAAAAAATGCCAATGTGGAGTTCCAATGTCTAGGCTGACTGCTTGGACTAGGGAGAACCCTGGACGCAAGTTTAGGACCTGCAAATTCTATGATCCTGTGACTGAGTCAAGGGGGTGTAAATCTTTTGAGTGGGTGGATCAACCAGATGGAACACCTTGGCAAACAGAGGTGATTAACAACTTTCTGCTGGACAAGAAACTAATGAAGGGAGAGCTGAATGACATGAAGAGGGAAGTTGATGATGTTAGTGGACAAAGGAGGTGCTTGCTCAATGAGATTGACAGCTTGAAGATGAAATGCAAAGCTCTTAGCTCAGACAGGAAGAAGATGATCAAGGAAGTGCATGGCAGCAATGCAACAACAAAGAAAATGCTCACAGTACATGCTATTGTTGTGTTTTGTTGTTTTGGTTTGGTACTGGCTATGTATTTTAGATCTTAGGTTCATTTAGGAATGCTTAGAAACAAAAAAAATCCCCAACTTATGTTGTGTTTTGTTGAATTATTATGTATGGATGTTGGGATGACATTTCTTGTACTACTTTTAACTAAATCAATGAGAAATGGAACTTTTTGGTAGAAACATATCACATTTCGTATTAGTACTTGCAACACAATGTTTTTAATTGTTTTACATTGGCTGAGACAAAAGTTAAGGCACCTTTGTGCAAAATCATTGTTCAACTACCAAATAAACTTGGCTGTCTATTACAAAATACTAATGAGTAGACCTAGGGTCACAGTTGATTGAGATCCTTGTCCTTCTTGCTTGTCATTACATGAAGCTTGGACCTGGTCTGTATTTTGACTTTGGGAGGAGTAGTTGTTGGCACTCTTGTGGGCTGACTTAGGCTCCTGTTGCTCCTGGTAACAGGCTGAGTCAGCAAAGGCTCTGTTCTTGTTGCAGGCTGGCTTGACACAGCAGTTGCAGGTGCAGCATTACTTGACCCAGCCTATGCTGTTGTTGGAGGCTGATATTGTGGCAACTTCAGTGCAGCCTGCAATCACAGTATGACAAGACTCAGAAACAAAGCCACTAAATACACTCAAGTCACAAAATACACAAAATACCTGTCTTGCTGCTTTCTCTTCACTTTTCTTGCTCTGTTCCTTAAGCCAAGGAGTCTGCATCTGTGGCCTCCCACCCTTTGGATTTGTTGTAGGTGGGTTAGGCTGTTCTGGTGCTGCTTCAGCCTTGCATGTTTTGGCAAAGTGGCCAAATCCACCACAGTTCTTGCATTGTTTCTTCACCTTTGGCTTCTTGCCCTCAGGTGCTGCAGAAGTGCCCTCCCCTAGTTCAAGCTTTCTCTTTTTTTCCTTAGGTCTTCCTGGCTGCACTTTCAGCATAGGTGGAAAAGGCTGTCTGAGCTTGACCTTTTTCCAATTCTTAGGGCCAGGAATTGGCTGTATTGGGTTCTCATATGCAGCCAAGTATGTCACCCTATTTTAATGTGGGTGCACATACAACTCAGGATCATCCCTTTTGTCCATTATGCAAGCAAATGCATGGACACAAGGTATTCCTGTCAACTCCCATCTATAACAAGTGCATTTTCTCTCTTGTAGATCCACAATGCACTGATCATCCTTGTATTTCACCTCATAAATTTCATCCCTTGAAGCTGTAACCTCACATGTCATGGCATACTTCTCCAACCCATCAAAGACTTTGTTGACAAATGGGGTTAGTAAACCTTCCCAAGACTTTACTGCCTCCCATTTGTCATTACTCCTCTTCATCATATATATTCTAAGCCATTCCATTTGAATTAGAATAGGCTTGTCTCTGGCATCTCTAATCACTGCATTAAATGTCTCACACATGTTGTTTAACAACATGTTAGACTTGCAGTTTGTAGAGAAAACATGCCTTGACCAGTGCTGGGGGTCAATGTTTGACAGCCACTGGTATGCTTCTTCATCCAAAAAATTGATACTTTCCATAGCAACTTCAAACTCAAAATGATACAACCACACACATGACAACCATTCAACACAACATAGACACATGACATACAGTTTTCACAAAATAGAAAGACATGCAAATATGTGCAAAACTAAATGTTCCTAGCATACATTATAGTTCACCATAAAACTGACATAAAAGAACCTAAATAGAAGCTTACCAGAGTGCTTTCCCTAGCAGCAGCCCAGAACAATTCCTTGAAAGTTGCACCATGAAATTTCAGTTTGAAATTTGACCAAATATGCCTCACACAAAATCTGAGCTCAGCTTTGGGGGCCACATCTGCAAATGCTTCTATGAAACCCTACACACAAGGCAAAACTAACAAGTTAGTGTACGGAAAATTCAAATAAAGCAAAGTAATTTAAACACAAACACAACCCACTTACTTTCTGACTGTCAGACATAAAAGTCAAGCCATCTCCTTGGTCATACACACAAAGTGCCTTGAGCAAGCTCTCTAGAAACCAGCACCAGCTGTCCTTGTTCTCAATCTCTGCACTTGCCCAAGCAATTGGGAAGATGGCATTATTTCCATCTTTTCCAACTACAACCAAGATCTGCCCAGGGTATGCCCCTTTTAGATGGCACCCATCCACCCCAATTACTGGTCTGCAACCAGAAATGAATCCATCCCTAAGTGCAGATAAGCACACAAACATCCTCATAAAAATTGGTCTTTCAATTTGATTAATATCATCCACCACCACATTACACTCACTCCCTGGGTTCCATTTCAGCAGTGCCTTCCCATAGTCCCAAACCTTTGAGTATTGCTCTGATGAAGAGCCATATATTATAAGCTTTGCCCTGCTTCTAGCCAACCAAGCCTTGGAGTATGTAATTTTGATCCCCAAGTCATTCAAGGCCCTGTCCTGAATCTGTTTAATCTTCCATCTGGGGTTGCCCCTGAACTCCTCCAAGTACCTGTCAGCAAGGAACTCTGCTGTCACCTTGTTGTTCATTTTACTCCTAACACACCTATGCAGCCTTAGTGTCTTAATTTGCCAAGCCTCTGATTTCACAAGCCTTGTTTCATAAAACTTGAACCTACACCTAACACCCTTACTACATGTACACTTCACTATCCTACAACTGTTCTTGTTATACACACACTTGCATTTCCTTTTGCAATATGATGTTAGCCTCTTTGAATCATTGTGAAGAAGGTAATACTCATACCTATTTTCAATTGCATGTTGTCTCAAAGCTTTTCTCATTGTTTGCACATCACTGAACCTTTGACCAACTACAAATTTGATAGCCCTTTCAAAGTCTGTCTCAGGGTTAAACCAAGTAACACTACCCTGATCATCATCTGAATCACCTTCCACACTCTTTAGCTCATCAGAATCACAAGCTGCCTCCTCTTCAACCCTCACTTCAATTTTCTATAGATTTCTTTCTATGTCAAACCCTGTGTCCTCATCATCACTTTGATCCCCTCCTTCAGTAACTCCCCTCAAACTGCCTTTCACCTCACTGTTAATATGGTCTAAATTTTTCTTCAACCACTGTTCATCATCATCAGAGTATAAGTCCTCCTCTCCCTCATCAACTTCTAACTCAAAATCACTCAACTCAGAATCAGAAGACTCTGTATCACCATCCTCATCACTAAACACATCACTGTCATCCCTTAATCTCCTCACTCTTTCTTTTATTTTTCTCACTAAATTAGCAAAATTTCCAGTCTCATCCCCAACCTTAGCCTTACCATTATCTGCAGCAGTGAGTTTACCCTTCCCTTTATGTGTATTAGCATTCACTTTCTCTGCCCTAGGAAGCCTCTCCTCAGCCTCTCTGTCATGTATAACAATGCCTTTTAACCTAGGGCTTCTCCTAAATGGCTCTTCTTCAGTGGGCTTACTAAGTTCTGGGCTGGGTTTATATACTTTAGGCCCACCAAACCTCTTTTTCAGTTCCTTCCTTTGTGCAGGGGTTAGCTCATTCCCAGCTATACATTTGAAGGGTGTTTTGTTAGTCCCTTCAATTGGCTCATGACTGGTAACATACATCTCACATGCCCCCTCTTTGTTCACAGACTCTAGGAAACCATTCACCTCACCATCAACAAGCTCCCTTTTACCATTCACCCAAGACTTGCCCTTTTGTTTATACCAGCAACTAAACCCCCTAGGAACCTTCACATTCACATACACAAACCCATGTATAGCTGCTTGCCTCAAAAAGTGTACATCTATCTTATTTTTTTCCACTTTTCTCATCCAATAAACCCACCCACCATACCAAGTTAACACCCTCCTATTTTTACCAGCTAAAGAAGGTATAAAGGCACCCCCTACTGTAACTTTTAAGTCCACTGTGTCCATTCTGTAACAACACCAACAAAAGCACACACAACAATAACCAATTTCAGTAATTACAGTAAACAACAACAACCAATTCACCAATTACAGCAAGTAAAAGCAATTCACATTGACTATGCACTAAATTAACAGTAAACAAGTAAATCTAATTAACTAATTATTTAACAAATGCACACTCTAATTCAGTCAAAGATTCGCATAATTAGGGTTTATAATACTTTAATTCACAGATTCCCAAAAAAGGCATACTTTACCCCAATTGACAACCATAAATCCAACAAAATGTACTAATAAAGGGTTTAAAGTACCTCTTGTAGTCAGGAATCTCGATTTCTGTCAGCAAATTACCAAGCTTTTGGTCCCCTCACCCTGTGGAAGATGACAAGAGAAGCTGATGTGTTGCAATTTTGTGGTTCCAGCTCGATTTCAACCACCCAAATTGATCTAGGGTTTCAGTTTTTACAGAGAGAAAGAGAAAAATTCAAAGGAGAGAGAAGCAGTTACAGTGAGAATCAAGAAAAATCAAAGGAGAGAGAGACGAAAATTGATGAGGAAGTGAGAAATTTGGTGAGACATTGATTATGGAAGGTGGAAGGTGAGAAAAGGAGGAGACAGAGGGAAATCGATTTTAAAAGAATTAAATTGGAGGGAAGTGACAGTTAACTAGGCCCCACAAGCGTTTTCCGTCACCTGAGCTCAGATGAGGTGGTAAAACTGATGTTTAATTTTTTTATGAGGTGGTAAAGTAAATGTTTTTTTTGGAGGTGGTAAATTCGACAAAGTCATTATTTGAAGGTGGTAAAAATGAAAATACCCTAAAAGTTATATATTGTGATAGTACTTATTGAGATGATTCTAACAAGATCCCACATGAATGTGTTTTTCCTTACATATAATTCACAAAAGACAGTCAAAAGAGCGGTGATGATTTGATGAATAGTGTAAAAGCCAAAGCGGGTCAAGTAATAAAGAACAGAGGAAGTATTAAAAAGCATTCTTAAGAAAGTGTATGTGCCATGTGTCACTTTTCTCAAACACTAGAAACATGCCACATCATTCACAATCAACAGTACATTTTTTTAATGCTAATTATTATAAAAATGATCGATTCACGTAGTTATGAGGGGTAGCACATGCTACCCCCAAAATTTTGATATAAATTTTTTAACTGTGTAGTGAGCAATTAGGAGTTCTAGGGGTGAAACTAATTTGGTTTAAAACCAAACTGAACCACACTGAATTAGAAATGCAATGCGGTTTTTTTTCTAATATGGTTCGGTTTGGTTTAAAAAAATAAAATAAAATTGGTTTTCAGTTTGGTTTTGGTTTCAGGTATTGAAAACCGAAAAACCGAAATCCAAACCGAAATTTCAGCCCATACCCTAAATATAACCTAGCCCAATTCTGTTTTTACCCTAAGTATATAAAGTGTAAAAAAAAAACCCCCTAATCTATCATTCCTCTCCGCCTCTCTCACTCTCTCAATTCAATACTCATTCTCAATCCCTCACTGGCTCATTCCACTGTCCACCGTTCACCGGCATCCGACAGTCACCGTCCACCGGCGTCCACCCTCTCAAATCAAAAGCCCAAAGGTATGCTTCCTATTTGTTGTTGCTATTAATCTTTACTGATATTTGCTAAATTCAAATGTTCAATTGCTTAAATTCAAATTCAAATGTTCAATTTACATATTATAAGCTGTTGTTGTTCTGCTGCTGCTCGTATATTCTGCTGCTGCTCGCATCTTCTGCTGCTGCTGTGTTGTTTTCAGATTGTTGTTGAACAATTTTTTATTTATTTATTTATTTTTATTTTTTTGCTGAAGTGTTGAATTTTTTGGCCAATTCATAGGCTTTGTAACTTGAAGTTAGAACTTGTTTATGTTTAATGTTTGCTTATTATATGGTACAATTTCAAATTTGTTTGGTTTTGTTTTGTTTAGTTCGATTTGGTTCGGTTTATGTTTGGTTTGGTTCGGTTTATGTGCAATATTTTATTTTATGATGCCTTGATGGGAAAAATGGGTGTAGATTGGTTTTATTTTTTTTGAAAATCGAAATTTATTTGGTTTGGTTTCATGATTAATATGGTGCGGTGTGGTTTGCAAAATCCAAAAACCGAATTATTGTGGTTCGGTTTCGGTTTGGGCAATAACCAAACCGAAAACCGAACTTTCACCCCTAGTTCGAACCTCCTATTCTTATTTATGTGCATTGACTTTTAATTTTCTACGTACTTTATATAAGAAGTATGTAATACTTCTTTGTTAATTGTAATACAAAATTACTAGTGTGCTAAACCTGTTATCTTCATGTTATTTTTGTTAAACTGAAATTTATTTATTGAACTGAAATTATTCTATTGATTAAAAATTGTTTTAAGTGAGCTGAAATTATTTTTGTTAAACATAATTTATTTATACTAATTATTAATTAAGCTATATTTTTTTTTATTGAAGTGAAAGTTCTCAAACATATATGAATGGTCAACATTCGATCGTTTAATTTTAATACAACAGTGTGCTAACACAAAACATTGCCTTAAAAAATTAAATCAGTTTGTTGTTTTGCTAACAATAATTGGTGAAATTTTCCGATAATGTCCACCTTAAATTTAGTTTGATTTTCTAGTAATTCTTTTTTGTCGGTTTTAAATTTTCGTAAACAATTGTGTGCTACCCCTGATTAAAGCTGTTGAATATATATATATATCTCATGTCATATCACTAATTAAGAAAGCCGGTCTTGCAGCCAGGTCATGAGACAGCGACACTTAACATTTCAGTTTTTCGCCAAGTGTTGTACCATGTAGGAGATAAATAGGTATTATTGTGACACATATGATGCTAAGTAAGTGGTGTTTTTATAGATGTTTAAGATAAAATTGTTGTAGAGATTTGATTATTGATAGAATTCTAATATTTCATATACAAAATTAATTATAACTTTTAATAAATATCTTATAACTCATTCTATTTCCATCATTAAATTCGTTTTAAAAAGTTCTTTAAAATAAGATCTATCTATAATATTTTTAATCACAAAACTTTTATACGTAACTGGCCAAACTGTGTCTCCAACTATTACAAGAGTTACTTAGTTAGTTCTATAGGGGTTACTTAGTCAGTGTTATAGTGGTTACTCAATCAGTGTTATAGATAGGGGTTACTTAGTCAGTGTTAGAGGTTAATTAGTTACTTAGTTAGTATTATAGGGGTTACTCTGTCAATTTTATAAGGGTTACTTTGTTCAGCTAAATGATGTGGCTAGCCGCATACAAAATGCATTCTTATTTAAATTATTTTTAAAAAAATATTAGAGAATCAATAAAAATAAGTTTTAATCAATAAAATTAATTTTAATTTGGTAAAAATACTTTCAGTTGAGTAAAAATAATTTCAAGTCAATAATAACATGGATATCTATTTACAATCAAAACTACAAAAAGTATTATTATATAAATATAAGCCATTATCGTATGTCTAAACATCCTACATTATTAGAACGAATTATTTGACTGTATTTAACATTAAAATAAAAATGTTATCTTAAAATTTTATCAACCATCTGGGCATCGCCCGGGCACAAAAATAGTCATTAATAAATAAAGCCGATCTCGCAGCCAGGCTACGAGACAGCGACACTTGGCATCTTAGATTTTCGCCAAGTGTCGCGCCACGTAGGTGATAAAAAGGTATTATTGTGACACATATGATGCTAAGTAAGCGAATTTTGGATAGATTTTTTAAGATTAAAATGTTGGGTAGAGTTTTATTACCGATAAACTAGCTACTAATACTTCATATATACAAATTAAATATAAATTTTAATAAATATCTAATAACTCAGTTCTATTTTTATCATAAAATTCGTTTTAAAAAGTTCCTTAAAATAAGATCCATTTATAATAAATTATTTTTTATTTTAAAAATAATATGGAGTAGAGAATTAGTAAAAATAAGTTTTAATCAGTAAAAATAATTTTAATTTGGTAAAAAACTTTCATTTTAGTAAAGATAATTTAAGATACTTATATCCCTCCGTGTTTTTAATAAGTGTTACACTTACCAAAAGCAGCCGTGTTTTATTAACTGTTACACTTCCTTTTTTGGCAAAAAGCTACATTTTAATATCATATCTCTCTCCTCTCATGGTCCCTACCCAAACCCACCATTACTTTTTTTATTATTTCTTTCCTCTCACATTCATTAGTTTTTAATAAATTATTAAGTCCACTATCTTTCTTTTACAATAGTAGAATTGAGGAGAGAGAAAGCATAGCTTTGTGGGATTTTGGGTGTATGTGTTGTAGTGGGGTTGGGATGGGAAAAAGGGTTGAACATGGAGTGAGGGGAGGAGAGAGAAATAGAGTGAGATAGAGTGAGATTTATCAGGATATAGTTGAGGAGAACAGAAGGGGTTGAAGGGACACTACTAGACGACGAGGAGGAGTTTGCCAACGGCGAAGTCGGTGAGAGCGTCGCCGGTGACGCGGAGTGAGCGGTAGTAGTCGCTGAATCTGGCGCGTGTTTTCAGGGGTAGTACGGCGCCGGCGAGAGGTGGTCAGGGTGGGGAGCAGGGTGGCGGAGGTGGGGGCAGGGTAACTGGTTTTAATTTGGTGGTTTTCTTTTATTTATTTATTTTAAATTTTTTTTAAAATTTTTTTTGGTTTTTTTTAAAATTTTTTATGTAATTTTTGTTTAATTTTTTTTATAAAAAACGGACCAATTATAAGGTGACACGTGACAAGTGGTGGGGTCAACTAACGGTCAACTAACGAAAATTACATTTGGTGATATTGTACTAAACCTCAGTGGCATTAAGTGAATTTTGAAAAACTTGGTATTTGGTGAATTTTAAAATTACTCAATGGCATTTGGTGAAATAGCCGTTTCTTTTTTTAGGGTTTTTTTTTTGTTTTTTTTTTTTGGTAAATAAAACTTTCACCATTTCCATCTCTAACTCAGAAAAATTGCCAAAGTGAGCTTTTAATAGAAACAATTTTCCAAAGTAGACGCGTGGCAAAACTATTTATCAAACTAAGCTTCTAGGGTAAAACGCCAACCAGGCTGGTGTTTTTAACCGGCCAATTTTTTTTTTTTTTTTTTTTTAAATTTCAGTCAAGGCAAAAGCGCCATCCAGGGTGGCGTTTTTACCCTGACTGAAATTTTTAAAAACTTGGCCAAGGTAAAAACGCTAGCCTAGTGTTTTATCGTTGTACCAAAATTGCGAGCCTGTTTGGCATTTTTGTATCGGGTATTTCAGGCAATGTAATGTTATTTTTTTCATTGTTCTCCAAGAAAACGAAAAGCCCCAATTTCCAAACCCTAACCCGCGCCACATTGCTCGCTCAATCCTCCATATTTGCAGCAAATTCATCACATCCCATTGCTTAAATCTTCATCATACTCACTAAAAATCATTCCTCCTTCTTTGTTTAACACTTTTACGCAGTAAATAGATCGTATTTGAGGTATGTATTGAACTTAACTACTTTACTTGTTTATGATGTTTTTTAGGAATTTATGTTTGTAATTTACAATGGTGTACTATATTGTTGTTCAAGTATGCGAAATAAGTATAACTACATAATACATTGTTGTTTAATTATTGAAACTAAGAATATTTATATGTATGTTGTTTAATTTCAAATCATGTATATGAAGCATACATTATTCTTCATACTTAGTGTGAAAATTTCAAATATGTTTACGAACTACATTGTTGAATTAGGTACATTTAAATATATACTACATTGTTGATTAATTAGGTAAATAAGTACATTGTTGAACACTACGTTTTATATACGCTTAGGTTGAGGATTTAATGGAAACGTTGTGGTTTTAGTTTTGTTGTGTATTTGTGTCATCTAATATGTGTTCCGATTGTTATGTAGAACATGGCTTCACAATTGATTGTTTTGTTATGCTGTTGGGGGGCTGAAATTTTGTGTGTCAGATCGAACGTCGAGTATAGAGGAGGAAAAATGGAACCGTTGGCATTGAAACCTTGTATGACTTACAATGATTTGTTGAAGAAGGTTTATACTATAACTGGTTCAAATCCAACGAATGTTGAACTGAACATTAAAATGAGGTTTGAGAGTGTCAATGGGATTAAAATCTTACTTGTTTTGAATGATGACCATTTGGAGGTTTTGAGGGGTGTTGTTGCAATGAGGTCTCTTCCCACTGATTTGTATGTGGAAATGGTGCTTATATGTACTCAACAGACTATTCGATTGACAATGCAAAAACCTACATATCTTTCCTCATACAATACAAGCTCGTTACAAATGCCCTCATACAACATTTCGTCATTTGAATATGGAATGAGATCTTTCAGTAGAATGTTACACGACGATCCATTTTCATCACTGATGTCAATGTTGCAGCAACCTCGTCCATCTACCTCAAACAATGACCTTTCATCACCTATGCAGTTGCATAGTTACTCTCATACGCAAGAACATGTTCAAGCAACACCGTCTCAAACTTTGGTGACTGCTGAACCTGTTGTAAATAACGAATTGTCTGTTCTTGATATGTATGAGGATACAAACGACAAGGGTGAGGGCGGAGATGAGGATGATGTTATAAAAAACGAATTGTCTGTTGATGATGTTGTGGCTAGAACTCCATTGCCTTGGTTCACTCAAATAAACGAGAACTATTAGGTGGACATGTATTGGGCTGGTTCGGGGAGCCAGACTTCGTTTGTTGTCGGGGGAGAATATGAGAAGGGCATGATTTTCGACAGTAAGAAAGTGCTCCAGGAAATGGTGAAATTGTATTCCATAGAACGGAATCAGTTCTACACCACAGTGACATCGAATGAGAATTTCCTTCATCTTAAATGCAAGAGGGAGTGTGGTTGGTCGCTACGTGGTACAAAAACAAATCTGAACACACATGCCTTTAAGATAGTATCTTACAAGGGCCCACATCGTGATAACTGCGTGAATGAATTGAAGTTCCGCCGCGTGTACTACATCACATCGATTTTGTGGGTTTTCACGGATTTCATAGGATGGCCTTCACACCTATAGATCGAGCACTAATTACTGCGCTCGTTGAGAGATGGAGACAAGAGACTCACTCCTTCCATCTACCAGTTGGGGAGGCCACCGTCATGCTCTGAGATGTGGCGATACTGACACGACTCCCAATACGTGGTAGGGCAGTGACAGGGCCTATTATACTGGACCCTCGTGGCCTTGTTGAAAGGGTGTTACGGGCGAGGCCTGAGGACGCTGATATTAGAGGCACAGGGCTGAGACACATGTGGTTACGAGAGACATTTGGGGTGTTGCCTCCTGATGCTGATGATGGAGTCGTTTAGAGATACGCTCGAGCATACCTGTTCATGTTGATAGGATTGTAATTTAGTAATAAGAGTGGTAGTCACATACAGTTGATCTACCTATAGTTGTTAGAGAACAGCTGGGAGCGGATACGCGACTACAGCTGGGGTAGTGCGTGTCTGGCGACCTTGTATCGCCATCTTTGTAGAGCATCCCAACGAGATAGATGGGAGATCGGCGGTCCCTTGATTGTGCTTCAGGTAGCCATTTAATTTCATACCATTTCACTACTAAAAATAGGCCGATTTACGACGGACCATTTCCGACGGACATGTTTTTCCGTCGTAAATTCCGACGGATTTTTATTTTGTCGAAAATTTACGACGGATTTCCTACGGAATACAAATTTGTTGGAATTTATGGGATCTCCGACGGAATATTCCATCGGAAACTTAATTTTTCGACGGAAATTAAATCCGTCGGAAATTTCCGACGGATTATTCTGTCGAAACAGTTATTTTTCGACGGAAATAAAATCCATCGGAATATTTCGACGGAATATATTCCGTCGGAAATTTACCTTTCCGATGGATTTTATGCATTTCCGACGGAATTATGACTATTAAAAAAAAAAAAAAACCGGATCTTTTTCTCTATTCTCTCTCTCTTCTTTTTCTCTTTCTTCTTTTTCTCTTTCCTCCTCTCTTTTTCCGGAGATTTTTCTTTCTCTTTCCACTTCTCTTTCTCTTTTCTTTCTCTTTCCTCTTCTTTCCTCATCTCTGTTCGTCTTCTTCCTTTCCCCCTTTCTCTGCTCCACTTCTTTTCCCCCTTTCTTTGCTCCACTTCTTTTCCCCCTTTCTTTTTCTCTCTCCTCGCATCTTTCCCTCACCGCCTCTTCTCCTCTTCTCTTTCCCCTTTCTCTTTCTCTCTCCTCTCCTCTTCTCCTTTAACATCTACAAACACAACCGCAACGGGTAGATCGAGCACTGTCAAGCATCGTCAGCATCGTGGGAGCACCGTTCACCGTCGTCCACCGTCAAGCACCGTAGAAGGCCGAAAATATAGGTTAACTATTGGTTAGTTTTGTAGATCTAGGTTTATTTTTCACAAAATTTATGATTATAATTATATTTTTGATGAAATTGTAATGTAACTTTATAAATTTTGTAATGTACGTTTTTAGATCTGGTTTTTCGATTTTTTGGTAATGTAAGTTTATAAATTGTTTATTTCGATTTTTTGGTTATTGTTTCGGATTTTTTCCGTTTTTTTTTCGGATTTTTTTTCCTTTTTTTCTATTTGGTTTGTTGTGGTGGTGGTGGAAAGGACTTGGTAGATCTGTGTTGTGGGGGTGGCGAGGCAGAGTGGGTGGCGAGGTGAATCTGGGCTGGTGCTTGTGGTGTGGACTGATGGTGTGGGTGGGCAGTCATGGGTTATTATGGGGGCAGGGGGGTATGGATGGGTGGGGGGCAAGGGGTGGGCTGGTGGCGGGGGTGGATCTGGGTGGGGAAAGTGGTGCTTTTTTTATTTACTTTTCCGTCGGAATGTACCTCCTCCGACGGAAGATTCCATCGGAACATCGCCCCCATCGACTGAAATTTCCGTCAGAACATATCCGACTCCGACGGAAATTTCCGTCGGAACCTTGCGACAGATTTTCACTTAAAGTCAACAATAGCGTCAACAGAACATAATCCGTCGGAATAGACCTTTCCGACGGAATGTCGCGAAATTCCTACAAAGTGTAATGCGACGGTGCTTTCCGACGGAATTCCGTCGGAAATGGGCATTTCCGTCGGAATTTCAGGGTTTTCCGACGAATTTTTTCCGTCGTTGATTGACTGTTTTCTAGTAGTGTTTTTTAACTATTACGTACTTAACGGTGACTAAACTTAACTTGTGTTTTTTTATTACAGTTATAGGCTTAGGAGCATATCCACGTTGGTAAGTCAGCTATGGTTGCTAGCCGCCGACGGCAGGATAGCCAAGAGGAGGAAGACGATCACGAGCATGCATATGAGGCTTCGCCACTCCCGCCACCAGACGTGGCATACAGTTGCAGGTATGTATAACTTATTGTTAAGTTTTCCACATACCGCTTTATTTTGTTAATAATTTCTCATGAACGTTGTTATTATATATAAATAGGTGGCTGGTGCGGAGACTTACTCGTGTGCATGCAGCGAGGGGTCTACCGTATTACAGAGACGCGACAGAACGAGTCTCAGGTGATCAATTACACTATAAAAACTAATTTAACACCCCGTTCATTATTTCAATAAGTTAATTACGATGTTACTGACGACGTGTTAATGCAGATGACGTGGGATCCGTACGTCGCTGACTTAGTCGATGCCATGCCCCCATATCTACGTGATCATCAGATAGAGTGGCGTGCCATGATAGTCCTCATTCGTTTTGAGGTAGTGGAGGCTCACCCCCCCCATAGAGTCATGCGACAGTTCGGCCTTCGTCAGGCTATCCCCGCCACGTGTAACACGAGTGTCCACTTAGACTGGACAGACCGACGAGGAAAGGGGGACGTGAGCTGGGCAGTTTAGTATGCCCCTTTCATTGACATGTGGGATCAGCGGTTGCAGCACGTCGTGGATGGTGCGCCTTTCCATGGCCAGATGGAGTATCACGATCCATACATGGTATGGTACATGAGCATTACCGACGCTTCATTAACCCTAACTACACCCCACCCTCAACTCATTATCAACCAGCTTTTGGAGACATTAGTGGATATGTGAGTTTGGATTTTGTTTTTTTTTTTTCAATTTATAATTTCTAATATTATTAAATTGACTGATTGTTGACTTATGCAGGCGTTTGATATGCTAGCTATACATGATGCACCGGGAGTCTTGAGCATATCATATCCCACCATACCGCAGATAGATGAAATTCAAGCAATGACTGTGAGTAGCTTACAAAGACATGGTCATGGTCATCTTATCCAAGGGCGGGACCAATCACAGCAGCGTTCACACTGTGAGATAGGCGAAAGTAGTAGGGGACAAACTCACACGTCCCCTACAGCGTCCTCGCAGTTTTTTTACAGTTAGGAGGATTTCGCTGTACCCTTGTCTGCGCCATACTCATCACAGGAGGGACAATCATCCAACCAACAGACTCCTCCCCAGACTTCTACCCTAGATCCTTTCATAACGGTATCTCATTACTATCGCCGTCGGAGACCGCGAGTTGATAGACAGCAATTACGTCGAATAGATGAATCAGGATTTTAGAATTTCTTTTGTTAGTTTGTTGTAATCAGATTCTCTAGTACTTTGTATCCAAACAAATATTATCAATATTACTGACTTTTTTAATTGCTTTTTGTCCATTATCAACTTCACCATACACATTCATTCCTTTCATTGAACTGGTTGTTGTTGTTGTGGTTGCTGTTGTTTTGTTGCTGATGTTGTTGTGGTTGTTGCTGTTGTTGTTATTGTTGTGGTTGTTGTTGTTGTTGTGGTTGTTGCTTTTGTTGTTGATGTTGATGTTGTTGTTGTTGTTGCTGTGTTTGTGGCTGGTGTGGTGTTGTTGCTGTGTTTGTGGCTGGTGTGGTGCTTGCAGTTTGCAGGGTGTTGCAGGAAAAATGCAAACCAGGATGGTGTTTTTAGTTCCAGGGTACAACGCCAACCTGGCTGGCGTTTTTACCTTGGCCAAATTTTTTAAAATTTCAGTGAGGGTAAAAACGCCACCCTGGATGACGCTTTTGCTTTGGTTGAAATTTAAAAAAAAAAATTTGCCCAGGGCTGGATGGCATTTTACCTTGGAAGTTTAGTTTGGTAAATAATTTTGCCACGCGTCTACTTTAAAGTATGGTTCTCGATAAAGCTTCCTTAGGTTATTTTTCCCCCTAATTCTCTTCTCATACGGTCATAGTGTCATTATCATACCTCATTATCTCTCTAATCCATCGTATCTCTTTCTCACAACCTCTTTGCTTCTCCCAAGGTAAGCTCTTTGTTTTTTCTGTTCATTAATCATTATAATCCTTAATTTTATTTTTAAAGAAAATTTAAATGTGATGTTCTTATTTATCGATTGCATTTTCAATTTCGCCTCCTAGATCATTCTAACATGTTGATTACTTGGTTTCTGGTTGATTTTGAAGGTTAAATGGGGATAAATACTTTGCTAATTTGGCCTAATCAACAGAATTTTTGGGTGTTAGGACTTTCAATTTTTGACTAATTTATGCAAGGGAATTGCGATGCACTTCCGAAATTAGGGTTCTTGCATTTAGACTTTTAGATGATTGATAGATTAGTTTGTGGGATTCAGATTTTGTTTTGTAGTATGATTATATCTGAATTGTGAAATAATTATGATTATTATATATGGGCTCAAAATTGTAATTGGGCATGTGAAATTATGATAATCATCATTTACATATCTCTTGAAATTGGCTGTTACTGTAATTGTTTGTTATGGAACAAGCATTATTTTTGAAGGAGTGCTTGTGATTCTATTTGAAAAATTGAATTTTGGGGAGCTTTAGCTCTCGGCACATTAGCCCAGCTGAAAATTTATCTGAAAATGTGATGAACGTGAGAGGTCACACACTCCTGGTTCTTCTTTTGAACATGACGATGAAGCACTCTTATCAGGTTGAGGTTCCATTTCAAGTTGAATATTTGAGTGTGGCAAAGTCAAATTTGTACTCTGTATAATTATATACACCCTTAATTCAGCTGAAAGAAATTTTGGGATTATTTTCTTGCCTTGAATTATGGGTCTTATGTAGTTATATATATGTTAATAAGAGCATCTACATTGGCTGTATGAATCCCTAAATCTTACGAAGTATTTAGATGAAAATGTTGCTTTATTGTCTTTATTTAGAAGCTTTTGATATTACTACTAAATAGGATCATTGATTAAAATCTCGGATGCAACCACTTTTGTGGGAAATATGGATGGCAATGCGACCGAGATTAAATACCATGGTTAGCCATTAGCCTTTTTATTACATGACTTAAAGAAGTTTTATATAGATAGTGGTGAAAAAAAAATATGCTTTTGATAGATAGAATTCTGTAATGGCTGTGGTATGAACTTGGTTTGGGCCCAGAAAAATTAACTAGCGTTATGAAAATTAAAAAAGACATTTAAAAATGCCACACTTAAATTTTGCAAACAATTGTTGTGGTATTTGTAATATATTATGATATGCTATTAGATAAATATTCTTACTATGCTCTTAATATGGGAGTTATACTGACCTTTGCAAACTTTGTTAATTTATAGGGCTGTAATTTTTGATAATTTAACCTATGAAGTTGTGGTGACAAGCATAATGAGCTTGCTTGTTAGAAGAGGATTAGGTTATTGAAACCAAATTTTGCAAGCTTGGCCTCTTTTGATCCACTATCTTTGCTTTTGAAGGAGCTATAGATTGGCAGTGGTTGTAATCAAATGATACTCCTGCAATCCCATTCAAAGTATCTTCTCCAACTCCTCACAAATCGCCTTCAAAAGTAAGTTGTAATTGCTCTACCTTGATTTTAAGATCATACACTTTATGTTTTTGAATCTTCAGCAATTTTTGGTTTTACTAGACAAATATGAGCTGCTTTTAATTCTCCGAACGGATCACAATTATCCTGTTTTATGTCGTAAATGCTTACTTTTCTGCAACCTAATGTAAATTGTGATATGGACCTCTGGTGCTTGAAACCCTGGATATGAGATGGTGAAATTAGACCAGAACATTAAGGATTGTACAAAGATAGCTGATCGTGCCCTTTGACATGGTTAAAATCTAGGATGCTGATGTAGTCACAGTTGCAATCACAATAATGATTGCGGAACCAATTTTGTGGGACTGGATGGTTTGCGGCTGTTGTAGTCTAAAAAAGCAATGATGTGGCCGAGATTTAGTACCATGTCCTTGTATGCTCAATCATAGTTTACCAATGTCCCTAAGTTTTGAAAACACCATTAGTCTTCCCATGAATTAACTGGTAGCTACAATTCTTATTATGGATGGACATGGGAAGGGTAAAGCAGGGGCTAAACCCAATACTTCCTCCGTTATTTTTAGTTGCGTCATTTAGGTTTTTATGGATTCCTAGGCAAATTTTGGAGTAGATAGAGTTAGAGAGAAATATAAATGGAGCCCATGTGATAGGAGAGATTTAAAAAGAATTAGTTAGTTAAAAAGGAAAGTGATGCATCTAAATTGAAATTTCCTTATTTAGAAAGTCAGTCAGTCAATCAATCAAAGCCTTAATCCCATAAGGGGGGTCGGCTATATGAACTAAATTTGATTATTCCGTGTAATCATCAACAAAGATCCTCCTCCTTCTTCAACCCTTAGGATCCAATGTCTCATCCTCATGTACATCCATATACTTCATAATCCTTCCGAACTCCTTCCAACCAAGTCATTTTCGGTCTCCCGCCAATGGGTTTCCCACTGCCAGTCCCAAGCTTGGATAAAGGAGGAGGGTTTCGGTAAGCCAGTGACAACAAGTGTAAAACTTTGTCACATCCCATGACATGAGCCAAACTGATATTTCCTTATTTAGAAAGTTGTGCATCTAAAAAGAAACGGAGGAAATATATGTTTTCCGTGTAATTTGAACTTCAAACTTTATGACTCTTTTTGTATTGCTTTGCCTTCATGCTGTCTAATATCTACTGTGGTGCTCTACAGCCTTGACAAAGGTGTTGAACTAGACTGCCAATGGTTTGACTTTGATGATGTGCGATTCAATGTCCAGGTATATTTTTTGGTCTTTCATTACAGTTAATTACTTTAAGGCCTTATATGTTTTGATAGATATTATATCATGCATAGACTAGTACTGTATCATATTATCTGTCTATAGTGAACTGTCTTGTTTACCAGAATAACAGTCAGTGATGAGAAATTATGGCTTATTTATGCTTCCTGTTTCACTATATTATCTATGCTGTCTTTGCAGACTTCTATGACGAATCCACTCATCTTGTTGTTGTCGGTATCATTACCTACATGATGTATGTGTTTTATACCATGTTTTACCACGGTTTTATAATATATATTTGCATGGTTTTGGGCTCTATGGAGTCATTTCTTGCTAACAATCTCTTCTCTAGTGTGTTCGATCTATTTTAGTGAGTTTCACAGGAATACGGTGTTTCTTGGATGAATCGGACGTATTTTGGATGGTTATAGAAGAGGTTAGTGAGTGAAAATGAAGATTTCCCCCATGCCCTGTTGGGCATAGCTTGCCCGGGCAGACAGGGCGAAGAAGGACAATCTAGTTACAAAGTACTGCTGCAGTTTCTACATGCCCAATCGGGCATTGAAGAGCAAGAATTCAGCAAACTCGCCTTTTGGAGCTGCTTTGCGCGCCCGAGCGTAGCTTGCCCGGTCAGACCGGGCAGAGGAAGAAAAGAAGAACAACGAAGAAGAAACGTCGTCGTACTCTGGCCGCCTGATCGAGCATGTAGTATTAGTTTGGACCGGGCACTGTTTTGCTGAAGTCGTTTTATTTAATTTCGAAATTCTATCTTTTTAGGGATATAACTACCCTTTGTAATCACAATTAAAAGACAGATTATTATATCCTCTAGTATTAGTTTTACCTAAAAACCCTAGTTACTCTCTCTAGCATTTAATTTTTACTCTTAGTTTTGATTTATTGTTCATCAACAATCCAAGTTCTTTCAATTGAAGCAATTGGTATTCATTTATCTCATTTCTCTTTTATTCCTTATTACTTATTGATTATGTCTTGTCTATTGAATCTTGTTATTGGTTTTGTTAGTACGTGTGAGTAGATTCATAATCCGGGATCTTGCAAAGCTCGAATATGACTGAAACATGATTTGAATCTTTAAATTCTCCAATAATAATCCCAATTGACATGCTTAATTGATTGTGTTTATGCCAATACTAGATTAGGAATAATTAGTATTGTTATTATCCCTTTGTTCTTATTGCAACGGAAGTTGGGTATTAACGGGATTTGGGTATTTCAATTAAGGGTTTGAAGGTTATCACGGAAGTAGGTGATTGGATGATTAGGAAGCTAAGTATTGTATTTAATGTCCTTTATTGGTTGATTCCATGGAAATAGGCTTGATAGTTGATATGGGAAGCCATTGATAACTCGGAAGAGACCTTTGGTATTGTTTAGGGAATGCTTTTTCTCTTGTCAATTGATTTGTTATTGGGGGTAGGTTCATTTATGCTTTGATTATATTCGTGGTAATGCTTGATCTTGGATGCTTTAATTCATTGATTATCTCATTCTTAGTTAATTGTGTTATTTAGTTTATTAGTTATTAGTGTTCTTTATTCTTGATTTGGTTACTTGCTTAGTGATTTCTCGAGTCTATTTAATTAGGTAGACCTTAGTCTCTTGGGATTCGGCCCTTACTTGCCCGACTACATAGTTAGGAGGAATAGTTAGGTTATTTTTGTTGGTACGCGACATGCCTATCACTACACCACCTCCTAGAGCTATGTTTGTTGGAGGGCTGCCTAGTGGGGCTATAGAAGCTATAAAAGCTGCATATGGAACAGTGGTGAAAATGCTTGACCCTCCAAAAGATGGATTTAATCTCACACTAAGGCTGAATTTCTCAAAGCTTTCTCCTGATGAAAGTCTTACGAGTTCATCTTTCTAAGGTCATTATGATCTTTGCTGTGACTAGCTGAATCATATGGTCTTTTACATTTCAGTGAATTCCCTGTCAAAATATCTTTTGCGTATTGACCTGCATAATTTAGATTATGATTTCTTCACTTTTTTCCTTAACTCAAAGTGCCTCATTGCTATCAGGAAGCTGGTTTTTAACACCATATAAAGTCTCTTGGTCCCAAGGAGTTGGTAATGTATAGAAAGTTGAGTAGAAAGGAACATTTTTATTGCATATATATACAATACATTACTCAAATGTTACATCCCATATTTCTTGCTTAAGGTTCTCAAATCTCACAACAACTTAGATTACATTTAGGAAAGAAATACACTTTTTGGTTGAATAGTGTGCACTTCAGTATTTACTTTTATGCTAGAGTTTTATAATCCTAGAGGCTTCTTAGGAGAGGTAGAGGACACTGGTTCTGTTCTTTTCCTAATCACCTTATATAACCTGGCTGTAATAGAATATGGTCTAGCAGCTATTAAAAATTGTTTTTTTAAGCAAGACTGTACCATGAATAGAATTACAAAGCCTGATTTTTTTTTTTTTTTTTTTTTTGATGTGCTATGTTTTACCATACTCGTATATATGCATGTCTTTGGGGTGTGCATGT
This sequence comes from Chenopodium quinoa, assembly GCF_001683475.1. NCBI lineage: Eukaryota > Viridiplantae > Streptophyta > Magnoliopsida > Caryophyllales > Amaranthaceae > Chenopodium > Chenopodium quinoa. The sequence goes on from NW_018745684.1 coordinate 10,876,014, forward strand.
ATTGTTTCAATTTAGAAGTAATTGCATGCATAATATTTGGATAGGGTCTTAAAGCCTTTATAAGATAAAAGCTTTGTGGTATGTAGACAGAAAATTCAGTGCTAATTTCGTTTTACTAGCACTTTCGGTTGGGAAGATGAGAAGGGAGGGGGGGGGGGGGGGGGGAGAATGTAGAATATGTGTGTTTGGTCTATAGCAATGAGAATGATATCCTGCTTGCACAAATATATTGAACAATGAACACCATCATGAAATAGAATAATTGTTTTAACATGCTTTGGTCTCAACTTCAAATGTAAGATATTGTTCACTGTGAACGTTTACCATCAATGACTTGGTTGAAACTCGGTTTGCCTTCCAAGTCCATCTGGAATGATTTTTTCTTTTTTCCATCTTCTCAGTGATACTTTTATGACAGTTGTCTGCTTGTCATTTTTCAGAAACTAGACAATATGCAGGAATGTACATGGTGTTGGAGACGTCGTGGTTTACTAAAATATTGCCATAGTGCATTGGACTCTCTTGACTTGCTTGATACTCTTTGATCTTGTTCAGGAATTCGTTGAAGCGCATCGTAGTGCTAGTGCTGGACTGAATAATGCTCCTTCGTGTCAATGGTCACCTTCACCACCTGAAGAACTTGCAGGAGTGCCTGCAGAAGCGTTATCCGCAAATGCTGGCTTTGTTTCTTTTGGTAATGTTCACATTAGCTACATAACATGTGTCATTTCACTCTTATACTTGTATTTATGTCTAACTGTATTCCTCATTAATGCTTAGTCATTTTCCCACGCCATGTCGACATCAAGAAGATAGATAGAACTGTATGGCTTTTGTCAACCTTTCATGCATATGTTAGTTACCATGTCAAGGTAATGTTCCTCATCCTCAAGTCCAACTTTATCTACTTTTATGCCCCTAGTTTTCACTACTTTGCTGTATTTTAATTGAAAATTTCAAGTTTGTAGTTACCAACAGTAGTTGTCATCATCTCGCGTGGAATCTTTGATTGAGGTATCCTTTTTATGTAGCACTCCTTTTACTCTGGTAGTCCCACTTATCTCCTCAAGTCATTGTGATAGGATGTTATTTGACTAAAATTTTCTAGTATGAGGAGTCATTCCCAATTGACACTGGATTCTTTTGGAATTAATGGGCAATTATATTACTTCCATGTCCCTGCATTTTCTTTGCTAAATTTTATTTATAAGTTGGATGCGGTGTACAAACATCGATGTTACCCCAGTACTTGAAAAATCATATCAGAAAACAATGCGTGTCGGACTTGCCTTAGCTTTGACCGTATTTTTTACAGTGGCGGACCCAGAAATTTCCGACTGGTGAGTCACAATCGATAATCAAATATGTAAAAAATTTTTTTTACCAAACAACCAAATAATAGTACTAAAAAATACATATAAATATTCAAACAACAAAATACAACCAAATGTTCATATAATACTACAAAAGATAATTAAATAGTAATGCAAACTTATTACAATAGTTCTCGACGAGTTTTCATGTTTTGATATCGATTTATGATATCTTCCCTGCTAACATTCAAAAACAAATCATTCTCCAAATAAGTAATTAAACAATCATTCAACATTTGATTTAAAATAATCACTCAGGCACTCAGCAAGTCAGCACTTCAGCATTATCATTATTATCATTATTACCCCTAAAACAAAAACTTAGAATTCAAACAATATAGATTTAAAATAATAATAATCATAATTGTGAAAACTAAATAATAGCAGAGACAAAGAAAAGCTTAAGTTTGATAAAATCTGGAAAATTATAACCTTACTCGTCCCACTTCGCTAGAAGATCGTCCGTAAACTTATCGAGGTTAGTGTTATCCCATGGATTTGCATCCCGAAACTCAGTTAGAGGAGGAATAGAACAAAAAAGACGAACAGGGATAGAGTCATCCATTTTTCTTTAAAGTTTTTTCTCAATTTCTATTACTTCTCTTCGATTAGGGTTTTCTGGAAAATTTGAGAGGAAAGAGGTTTGCAATTCAGTAATCTAAACTGCAATTTTATAACCTGCAAGTATTTGGAGTCGGTTTTGGTTTTAATCTTTTTTCTAATATCAGGCCTCCTGTTTTTCTTTCCTTTTTCTTTCGAGCAATAAAAATCTCAGCCCTTCACTACCCTTTTCCTGTTATTGTCCACCGTCCACGACTCCACGGAGACGGAGCAGGCGAAGAGAACGGTGGCTGGGTGGAGAACTGGAGATGAAGCGAAGAGGCGAAGAGAACTAGAGAAGAAGGCTAGGGTTTGAACTTTGAGGAACAGAGGAAGACAGTAACTCGAGAAGCTAAAGAAATTTTTTTTTTTTTAAATAACTTAAAATTTTTTTTGGGCCCTGGTGAGTCACTTGACCCACCAGGCACAAGCCCAGGTCCGCCACTGATTTTTTACTAGCATATAAAACAAATGTAAATATGTAATGATATTGGATCAGTGACAATGTATATTTTTAGAATATCAGCTTTTTAATACTTTTTAGTTTTTACTAAGGGAACAATAAATATGTTGACAAGTGTGAAAGTCAAACTGTTTAATTAAAATGGAGAAAGTATTAATTTTGGTCTAACGTGAACTGTTGACGTGCTCGACAGTCCTACTGATGTCGGAGTGTTGAGAATCTGACAGGTTTTTGGTATAATAAAGAGTATGAGTACACAGGGTAGCATTTTGATATTAGCGTACTAGCTTTGCATATTGCTGAATGGTTTCTCTTACAAAGTTACCACCTGGCACGATGGCACCTATGTTGAGGCACAAAGCCAAAAAGGAGTTGATGGCCTTGATGCATGCACCCTTGCTTCTGCAAGGGCAGTGCTCATAAATAACCGAGAGCAGGGGGAGAAAATTAGTAGACCCTGCTGTAAAGATGTCTACTTGTTCTGCAATCATTTTGGTTCTTTTTAGTCAACAGCTTAAGAAGTAATCAGTTATGTTTAGTTTCTCTCTCTCGCATGCATAGTAACATATAACTTTCGTGTCTCAGGCACTTGATTGTGCCAAATCAGATCCGGAGAAGACTAAGAAAGTTGGGACTAAAACATCCTTTAAGCGACTGGTAAGCCTGCGCTGCTGTTTTTGTAAAATGATAGTATCAGCAAGTTAGAACTTTGCCCTGATGATTTGATTTCCGTTGTTGATTAGAGCCTAAAGGATTCTCGGAGCAATTCAAATTCAAAGGCTTCAGCCAGTTGGAGATAATTTTTATGGTTAATTTTGGAGGTAACCTTGAAAACTTAGAGCTCTACACATTTGCATCGAATAGCTTCAGCTCCAGATTTTGACAAATTGTACCTGGCACGTCATTTCATGTGGTTGCTCAACTTCCAGAAAGGTGCAATTTTATTAACTTTTTCTATCAATCGTTCTGGCTATCATGTACGAGTTTCATGCCCATGGAGTTGAAAGCTGAGCAGATCAAATGCTCCATTTTTATTTTTATTTTTTTTCTTTTTCCTTTTCTTTTTCATAGTCTTGAAGTTAGGTATATTTTGTCATTTATCTTGTGAGAAACTGATTCTTGTAGTTGATACTAATTGAAATTAGAATTCTTTATCATATGCTAGTTGGTGTTGGCATAGTGTCAATGGTCCTCTACGTCTGATGACTTTGAAAGCTGTTTGTACAATGTAGTTTTTGAGATAGGACATTATGGTTCAGTTTATGCTTTCCCTTGTTTTTTCTGCCCTGGAACATGAATGCCTCTACAAAAAGCACCCCTACTTTCTTTCCCGTGAAACGTCGAGCTTCTTTTTGAACCTAAATAGTTTGTGGTATGAATGTCCACACCTCAATTCAGAAATAAAATGTGCTACTTGTTTACATTGAAGAAACAGTGACCAGTTTTTAAGTTTATGATCTGTGTTCAACAGCTTGAGTGTTTTTGACAAACATACTGTAAACAGATTGCAAATTCTACGCAGGAGCTGGGTGTGGGTGTCTTCCATAGAATCCTGATGTCATTTAATGATAGTAATGTAGTAATGTACTGCACAGTGTTTCTTTGTTTGAATTAAAGAACCATAAAAGAGTCATGCTTGTGAATAGTACAAACCTGCGCCGGATGGCTGCATACGCCTTGAAGGTATCAGAGTTAGCCATCCGATGGCAGAGCAGCCTCAGGAAAACCCCTCCGAAGTTTAAGTCAGCTTTAATCTCACTCCAGAGAGAGAAGTAGATTATCTATACGGAGACACAGTTTTGTACAGTATTTCGTATTTACTGTAATAAGCCTACTGCTACACTCTTCAAGACATTCCTGTTTACTCTTCTCAGAAGTCGGAAATGACAGCTGTAATTATGTTTTAAGGGTCAGACGACTGCAGTAATTAAAATAACAATCCCCCTTGCTCATTTTAACTGAATTTATTAATACTTTATTGCAAACCATTATGCTATGGAATCCTTTAATGGAAGTTTAATCTTTTACTTCAAGATTATGAGCAATTTTCTGATCATCCCTTTGATTGTATTGCCCAACAAAGCTTCAATAAGCTCACATGTAGATGGAAAAGACCATCATACCCCTTCGCTCTTTCCTTCTCTTTCGTGTTTAAAGCAAAAAAAAAAGTGAAAAGAACAATAAAAATAAAATTATGTTCGTTCTCTTTCAAGCTAAATATTGGCTGTCAAACAACCAATGTAACTAATTCAGCTAAATTGTTTTACCAGCTATTAGCTAGACTAAAAGGCAAGATTACAATTCACAACAATAGTTTTAAGTTTTTTCAAGGCATCATTATTATACATTTGATTTATACTCCATGATTCATAATATATGTACATAATTATTGGAAAGCTACCAGTTAACATCATAAGTCATATACGTATGTTAGATACACAAATAATAATAACAAAATATCTATAACAATTTGCAATTGACTATGTAGATCTTCTAATACCACCAAAAACCAAAATGTATAAAAAGCAAAAGCGAACGAAACTAGTTTAACAAATTGTTGATAAGCTGTGGAGTTTGGAGATATTATTGTTGTTCCATGGTTAGGATTGCTTGTTCGAATGGTCGTACGAAACTTCGAAGACCCTAGCATCGTCGGGGTGACATGAGAGTTCGAAGGGTTTCCGGTGGATGTCTTACGCCTTGAACCAAATGAAGAACTCCCACAGCTCTCCCCTTCAACCACACCTATAATAAAAAGACTAACAAGAACGTAAAAAGAAACCTTAAGTTTTGCATCTCTTCTTTGAGAAAAAGCCATTGTTCTTTATTAATTTGTTTGCGTTTGTGTTATTTAATTCATAGTATGACAATATAATATGCCTCATATTTTTAAGGATAGTACATTGTTAATAATGAGGTTGCCAATACTGTCTCACAGTGCATAAATTGGTTTGAATTTTAATTTGCCACCAAGGAGGTGAAGAAAGGATGTTAGGATCACAGTGGAGTTTATGAAACTATGACATTGTATTATTGTATATTATCTTTGCTTTCTCATAGAAAGTTTTTTTTTTTTTCCTGCTAATTAGTTAAAGTTTAGTTTTTCATTGTTATACATCTTAAAATTAGATTTTCCATAATTTATTTGTTTCTTTTTTTGAAAGAATGTTATTTATTTATTTAACCCTTAATCACATAAATAACATTAGTTAAACTATAAAAATGTTGATTACATTAGATTTTACAAGTACTTAATACTTTTTTCTAAAAAAATACAATAGAAATAGACCCTGTTCACTTCACCTTAAAAAAAATAATATTTAGTAAAAATAATTTCAGTTTAGTAAAATAAGTTCAGTTCACCAAAAGTAATTTCAGTTCAATAAAAATAATTTCATAAAAATCAGTAAAATTAAAGAAGATATATAATAGAAAATCAGTAAATGTAATTTCAGTTCAGCATAAATAATTTCGGTTTTTGTTTTTTTTTTTATTTTAAAATATAATTTAAATAATTTTTTAATAAAAAAAAAATCAAAGGTTAACCATTTTAACTAAAAAGGTTAGCCATAAACCTAAAAAAGGTCACTATAGTCAATTTTTCTAAACCTTGGTGCCACTACAGAGAGCTGAAAAAAAACTTCGTCTTTCACGTAGAAAACTCAAAACCATGAGGCCACCATGTAGAATTTCCCAAAGAAAATTAAACTTTAACAATTTTCTTAGAGTTGACTGTAAGGAACCGGAAGACATCGTTGCCGCGGATTAACCATGTTTTGGAGTGACTCAATTGATTTGACGCTTACATCTTCTTCCTTGAATCACATGGACTTTGAGGTGTGTGATGATGACCTTTTTGTGTGGAGATTAACTGGCATATATGGCAACCTCAACGATGGTAGGAAACACGAGACATGGCAATTGCTGGAAAGACTTGGCGATGCAAATATAAATCCTTGGCTATGTTTTGGAGACTTTAATTGTATCCTCGCTCATGATGAGAAAAAGGGTGGCAATTCTACCAAGCAATGTGAAATTGATGGTTTCCGTGAAACCATAAAAAAATGTAAATCGGTGAATATCAACTTTGAAGGCCCACCTTATACTTGGAGCAATCATAGAGTGGCCGAGGATAATATTATGGAGAGGTTAGATCGTTTTTTAGCAACTGATGAATGGCTTACCCTCTTCCCTCGTACCATGATGGAGCATCTCCCTAAACGCCGCTCTGACCATATCTCACTTAAAATCACAATTCAAGAGCAGCTTATTATTGATAAAAATAAAAAAAAAAAAAAAAAAAAAGAAGAAGAGGTAAAGGGGTTCAAGTTTGAGAAGGAATGGTTGCGAGATGTAGGGGTGGGCAAAAAATCCGATCCGAACGATCCGATTCGTGATCCGGTTGTTCCGATCCAAAAAATTGGATATCTGATCTAGTTTTTTCAATTTCGGATATTTCGGATTGGATTCGCATCACGAATCTAAAAATACCGGATATCCGATCCGATCCAATCCGATTTTTTTAGTATAAAAAAAAAACTTATAAAAAATTAACTAATTTTGCAACAAACTCCCACTTATAATGTTAGCTCTAATAATGTAATACTTATTTGTATTCTTAGATTTTTAGTTAAGTGATTTTCCTAAATTTTTACAAGTATTTTTTCGTTGCCTTAATAATCAAGTGAACCTTATTGCATCATTGTGCTTGAATTTGTTGCATTCACTTAATTTTTTTATAATTATTATGAAAGTTTGTAAAATATAAGATTTTAAACCACTCAAATCAGGGGTATTATACTAAAAGAAATACAAAAATTTCAATATTAGTACACGGATCGGATATTTGGTAATCCGATCCGAAATTTCGGATATCTAATTTTTTTCGAAACGGATTCGGACCGTAATTTTGCTGATCCAAAATTTTCCGATATCTGAAATTTCGAATTGGATCGGATATCCGAAATGGCCAGCCTTAACGAGATGACGAATGTGGAAATATTATGGCGGAGTCTTGGAGTATATTAGAGGGGTTTGATGCTAGAGAAAAAGTTGAAAGATTCTCCAACAATCTGAAACAGTGGAGTAGCAAGCGACCCAGGGATTTTGCTAATGAGATAAGCTTAAGAAGGTAGAAGATGAAGCAAGCCATGCTAAAAGATCCCACGAAAGAAAAACTGGACGAAATTCGTGCTATTAACAGTGAGATCGATGAGCTCGAAAAATGAGAAGAAGCCTATTGGGCTACACGAAGTCGTCAGGTTAAGGGAGGGTGATAAAAACACAGCCTTCTTCCACAAAAAGGCTGAGCAATGCAGGCAAAGGAATACTATTAAAGGCATTCTCGATGGGGGGGGGGGGATTGAAGAAACGCGGAGGTGGAGATGGAAGCTATTTTTGTGGAATACTTTAAGACCCTTTTCACTTCCTATGGAGATAACGAAATGCAGGAGGTGCTTGATGTAGTAGACTGCCGAGTCACAGATGAGATGAATGAGGAACTTACAAAGCCATATACTAGGGAGGAGGTAGTCAAAGCTCTGAAACAAATGCACCCCACAAAAGCTCTCGGCCCAGATGGGATGCCTGCTCTTTTTTATAAGAAGTTCTGGAATGTATTTGGAGATGATGTGGTTGAATATGTTCTGAATATTCTTAACAATGGCAGCCCATTCGATCAAATAAATTACACCAACATTGTGCTTATTTCGAAAATAAAATAATGTAAGTCTACAAAAGATTACAGACCTATCAGTCTTTGCAATGTTCTCTATAAATTAGTGTCTAAAGTGATCTCGAATATACTTAAGACTGTTCTTCCGAGTGTGATTAGTGAGTTGTTGAGTGCCTTCGTTCCTGGTAGGCTTATCACTGACAATGTTCTCATTGCTTATGAAATGTTCCACTATTCGAGGAAAAAGAAAACAAGGGTTAAAGGGTATATAGCTTTGAAGCTCGATATGAGCAAAGCGTACGATAGGGTGGAGTGGACTTTTATTGAGGGTATGATGTTGAAACTGGGGTTTAATGTGAATTTTGTGGCCCTTATAATGCGATGCTTATCGTCTGTTTCATACTCTTTGCTAGTAAATGGTTTTCCCTCAAACAGATTTTCTCCCACCAGAGGCCTTTGCCAAGGGGATCCAATCTTCCCTTTTTTATTCTTAATTTGCGCAGAGGGATTCTCCGCCCTTTTCCGCAATGCTGAGAACCGAAAATGCATTCATGGGGTGAAATTGGGAAGATATGTGCCTGCTATATCACATATATTTTTTGCAGACGATAGCCTCTTATTTACAAGAGCAAGCGAGTCTGATGCGGAGGCGATTCTTGACATCTTGTCCATTTATGAGCTTGCCTCGGGTAAGAAAATAAATGTTGAAAAATCGGAGGTGTCTTTCAGTCGTAATGTTAGTGCTAATTCGCACGAAACTCTTCGGTCAAAGTTGAACTTTACGAGGGTTGAGGGACACAATAAATACCTGGGTCTCCCTACTTACCTAGGTAGATCAAAGAAAACCGTTTTTCAGGCTATTCAAGATCGAGTTTGGAAGAAGGTAAAACGGTGGAAGGAGAGACTTCTATCTAGAGCAGGAAGGGAGGTGTTGCTAAAATTTGTCGCTCAAGCAATACCTGTTTAGAGTAAAAATACCCCATCACGTGGTCTAATCCTATAGTGACACATGGCCCAATAAAAAGGCAACACGTGTCCCAATAGGAAACGACACGTGGCAAAACAAAGGAGTACCTGAAAGAGTCCAATCCTATAGTGACACGTGGCCCAATAAAAGGTGACACGTGTCCCAATGGGAAGACGACACGTGCAAAAACAAAGGAGCACCTGAAAGAAAAAAGACCTCATTATATCAGGAGGCCCAAATCCCGAGAAAGGCGTCATAATGGCGCCCCTAAAGGACATGTGTCCTACTCTGATTGCGCCGCCAATCAGATCATTCCCTTTTAGAGCACCAACCCTGGAGTGCACACATTCTAACCCCTATATATACCCCAATCATTTATGATGGGAGGAGTGGATTAAGGAATCTCATTTATTGCATAAGAGTTGCTCTAACTTCCCTCTACTTTCTCTCTCTAAAAACTTTCGTTTTTGATCACTAACTTGATCGTTGGAGGCGTATTCTGTCAAACGGAATATTCGTTTTTTTGCAGGTGTCTGCGGTTATCCGGCTATATTCAAGACCTGTATCCTGAGGGATTCCAAAAAACCCCGAAACATTTGGCGCCGTCTGTGGGGATAGCGTCTGAAATGGCTAAAGATGGTCAGACACCCGGTCTTGGTCAGGACGGACATGTAGAGAATATTGAGGTTACTATCAACAACAATGATCCTCTGGCCACCTCGTACCATTAGGTCGAGGATCCTCCTTTGACGGCTGGCTCTTTACAGGCTGCTTTGGCCTAGTTCCGAAAGGAGTTTGAGGGCAGGATACCTTCTTCCTCTAGGCAGCTGCCCAGGAAAGAAGGAGAGGGTACCAAAAAGAAGCCCCATGCCAAGGCGGCCAACACTGAAGATGCTGGAGCTACCCCGTTCAGGAGGCAGCCGAGGTCTCCAAGGGTGCCTCGGGCGAACTGGTTGAAGCTGCTTGAGAAATAGTCTTCAACAAGGCAATTGGATCCTTACCATTACAGTTTTATAAGAGAGGCTAGTAAACCAAACATGAGGTAAAGTCAGTCACTGAGTCCTAACATAGAGAACTTTCTGGATATTGTTGTTCAATCTTATGTTAAAATAAATGCTGTGGTTCCTAATTAATGTAAATAGCTTACTGTTGATCAGTGTTTACTTTTTTATGCTCTTGTGATTGGTGCAAGGGGCAGGAATAAACAATTAAACAGTAATCCGAGTTATTTGAATTATGTAGTGCTTTGTTTCTAGTGCCTGGTAATCTGTTGCTTTATAATTCTCAAGAAAGGGAAGAAAAAAGGAAAAAAAAAAAACATAGAGAGGGAATATTGAGCTAAAAAATATGTCCTTTTTGTTTCAAAATACAAGTATGATGACTCGTAATTTTTTTAGAGAAATTCCCTAGCTAGGCAGCATTGAATGTTGCTAGATATAAATCAGACAAAGGGCATAATTTTATTTATTTTTAATTTTACAAAAAAAAAAGAAAAAAAAAAAAAAATCTTGCCTGAGCTTGCTTCATAACACAAACATGCATTAACTGATTGAGCTTTAAGAGATTGTTTGATCATTGAATTTGACGGGATACCATTGCAGTTTATATGGGGTAATTCTCTGTTTCTCATTGTAAGAAACAAGTTTTGTTTCTCATGGGGTACGTGTCAAGATATGGGGCTCCCACTCATGACACATACGCGGTCTCCACCAGTGAAAAACATCATATTATTTTCCAAAATGTCATTATGAGAAACAAAAGTGTTTCTCATAATGAGGAACTGGGGCTCCCTCGTTTATATGTACCACAATAAGTTCCTATTATGTGCATGTTTTTTTTACCTCTGTTGACTGTTGTATGATCAGAGACTATTAGTATGTAGTATATTAATTTTGTGGTCCTTTGCAGGAAGCCAGGAACATTCTCTTGCAATGGTTTATTGATGAAACAGAGACTTCATATGTAATCTGAAATGAAGCCTTTAGTATGATGGGAGAAAAAATGACAATTTGCGGCCAGTTGTGCAGTGACTAAAATTTTGCTAGAGAAGTCTTTCTCTGATCACTTGCAAGTTGGTCATGTTGCAAATATGAGACTGTTGAACAACTGCAATTCAGCAATGCATTCTTGACATTGATATGGTGGACCTTGCCACAGATGAATTTTTTTAAGAGTAGTGTATCCTTTCATTGGAAAATTTAAAAATAGAATCGCACTTCCAACAGGCGTCTGCACCTGTGCAAACATGATTTTATGAATTTGTTTAGGTTTAATTTGTAATTGGAATAAAGACCTCTGGGTTTTGCTTCTTGGACGGACGTAACTTGAACCTTGGAGAGGCAGTAATTTATTTTAGCATGATCATATTTTGAAAGTACAAGTTTGAATGTATCTAGCAAGATTTCACTTACTCTCTCCCTCCATTTTTTTTTAATGTTATACTTACTAAATGTTGTCTCTTTTTATATGTTATAATTTATTTCGTTGTAAACTACCCCATTTTAATATTATGTCAATCATTACTAATTTATTTTATCGTAGGTGAGATGATTAGTGAGAGGGAGCTTGGATTCGAGGATCTGCAGAGAAAAGTTCGAAAGCAGATAGAAGGGAAAGGGAAGTAGAATCTTGGTGACCAGTCGCAGCCAAAAGGTGGCAACAGCTATTGGAAACTATCCATTGCACAAGTTGCAAGGTCTTTCTGAAAAGGATTCTTGGGAATTGTTTAGAAAAATATCACTTGGAGGTAAGGAAGACGAAGCCATTGCTGGTTTTGATGAAATCGGCAGAGATATTGTGAAAAAATGTGCTAATGTGCCCCTCTCCATGAGGGTGGTCGCTAGTTTGTTGCGTGGTCAAGATATAAATGCTTGGCAGTCGTACAGAAGAATTGATTTGGCTAAAATGCGTGAGGTGAGGATGACTACTTGATGCCAACTTTGATGTTTAGTTAACAAGTCTTCACACACTAACAATGTTTGTAGTGTGTGAGGATGATGAACTCAAACAAGATAAAAAAGGCAAGCTCATAGACTTGATAGCTGTTATCAATAACCTCAGAGGTGATCTTTGGTTCGGCATTTGAACTCAAGCAATGTGCAGAATAGTATGTTTGTAAAACTCGATTCTTTAAATATAAGGTATTTTTATTCTTATCACGAAGGTTTGAAGAAATTGCTGGAGATCCTGTTCTTTATCAGCCAATCTCTAGAGTTATATATTCAGAGATATAAGAGTACCAAATTGCCAAGTTGGGCGTCAGGGCTTGTGAGTATCTACTTGACAGAATGTTTTGAATTGCAATATCTGCCATCATCACTGAGTCAACTTCTCTATCTCAAATATCTTCACCTTGAAAGTATGAAGAATGTGGAGTATATAGAGAGTGATGCACCATCTCCACTATCGGAATTCTTCCCATCTCTTGAACATTTATCGCTAGTTAATATGTTAAACTTAAAGGGATGGTGGAGAGATATAAGATGGATGGAGAATGAAACTGTTTTCATTCCATCATTTCCTCGGCTCTGTAAGTTGTCTATTAGGGATTGCAAGAGATTGACATACATTCCTCAATGTCCAAATGTACAAGAACTGGTTATTGAATTAGTCAATGAAGCACTGACATTTTGTAAGAAAGGAGGCAGTGTTGAAAGCAATCCAATCTATTTGAACATGTTGACAATAAATAAATCATGCGTTTTCAATTCCCTAATTAGGGAGTTTGTGGGAAGTGCTGTTTCAGTTTGTATCAAATAGAGAAATATAGAAATTTTGGGAACAATTAGGGAGGCATTTCAAAGCTGCGCCTCTTCTCTGCAACACCTCGAAGTTCAGAATTGCAGGGGAATGGAGAATCTGCCGGAAGCAATAAGGCAGCTCACCTCCCTCACTACACTTAAAATAAAAGACTCCCCTAAACTGAAACTGCCAGAAGCTTTTACTTGGATTACTGCCAGCAATAAGACTTCCATTGCCCAGTCCAGCTCAAGGATAGATGCCAGGAACCAGGAGGGGAAGACAGGCTCAAAATATGCCACTTCCCTAATATAAAAATTTCATATCTGATTTAAGGTAACATAACATATTATGTTTTTAATTTATTTATGTTTTTAACAATCTCTTCATCACTTCTAGAGTTATTCATGTTCAGATTTGTGATTTATCTATTTACAACACTAAGTTTTCTATCCAGAAATCCAGTGTTTATGCAGCATTAGGTACACTTAATACTATAATTGTCAAAATAATTGGTGTTCGTTTAAAGTTAATGGTTTATGCAGTAATTAATAATGAAGTTTGTTACGGAGTAATTAATTTATTTGAAGTGTGTAGAAAAAAATACATAACAATAAATAGTTAGATAATAATGCTCCAAGGAAAATTAATAATTACGTACAATTCCAAAAAAAATAAAACAAAACAAAGTTTAGGAGAGAAAATCCCCTCCAAAAAAGATTCTGCTTTAAAATAGAGTAATAGATTCTAGATATTGTAGTTCAATTTCACGTAAATATAAATCTTGTTGTGCTGCCTGATTAATGTACACTAGACTACTAACTAAGTATGTTGGGCTGTAAGCTTAAATTTTTATGTCGGATAAGTTCTATTTTGTTGATGGTTAATATTACTATATTCTTCTTTTTTGCATGAATTAGGTGATGGGTGCATTTCATACCTGACTGATTGGCTGGTGCTATTGATCGCAATTTATGCTTTAAAAGAGAGGAATTTCGGACATTTAGAGGTATTTAAATATATTAACTCCTCATCAATCAAAATTGAGTGAATATGAGATTATTTTTCCCTGGAAATTTGACCAAGGAAACTGAGAAGATTTCATGTCATATGTTTTTGTGTCAGTATAACATTTCTATTTGCTTTCTGATGCATCAATTAACCTTATTGTTTTATGAATCTGCAGAAACGAACTCTGTGGGCAATGGTTATTTGGCAGTAAATTTTGAGCAGTAAAGAGATAAATTCTAGTGATGTACATGGTAAGAAGCTCTTGCTTTCTCACATAAAAGCTGTTTTATCAATTTTTTTTTCTGCAACTGAGATTATACTGTATGCATGTCCTTTTCTTGCAGCTCTCTAAAAGGAGATGTGCTTAAATGATCACAAATTTTATTGCTTGAAGCAAAAACCATGAGATTATGTCGGTATGTAATCCTTATCACCCTCAAGAAAGGGGAGAAAAAGAAAAAAAATTTAAAATTTATAAATAGAGGGGGATATTAACTTTGAAAATATATGTCCTCTTTTTTGTATAAATGGATAATTCCTTGTGATATATCAGAGACACCGTAGCTACTTGGTGTTGAATGTCGCTCAACTCTGAATCAGACAAGGGACGGTCTGTACACTTGTTGACTGGGTAATGCACATTTCCACTCAGTCTAAACAGAGCCTCTTCATGGATGTCATACATAGCCTCCAATAACACCTACGTCTGCTCTGTATATCTTAAACAAGGCAATCAACTCCTTAAGCAAATACAGTTTTGCAGGATTAGGACTAGTAGCTGCGGACATGGGGTAAGTTAGCCCTTCAGTTCTAATTTAATGAGCACTATAAATACTGTTAAGATATATCTTGTTATGGTGCCTAATTAATATACACTAGCATACTTAGCATACTATCTCAGGCAGTGTTTTGTTTTTTTTATACCCTTTAGCCTTTACTAGCAGGAACAAAAATGAAACAGAATGCTGGGTTTTTAGCTAATTTATTGTCTTCCTCGAATAAGTTCTATGTTGATGTTGAATATTGCTTTATTCTTTTTTGCATGAGTTAGGCAAGGGCAGTCTTCATACTTGAGTAATTAGCTGGTGGTATTGGTTGCAATTCATGCTCCAAAAGAGATGATGTTCTGATGTCTAAAGGTATTTAAACACATGGTTCATTATCAATCAAATTTAATTGAGTTTAAGATTTGTTTTGCCTCAGAAATTAACCATGGGAATTGAGAAGATTACATGGGCCATACGTCTTTGCATAAGTATGACATATCCATTTTCTCTCTGATGCACCTATCAAACTGAATGTTTTATTTTTCTGCAGAAACTCTGTTGGCAATGGTTATTGGACATTAAATTTTGAATTCGCAAAAATTTTGATCGAGCAGCAAAGAAATAAAATATTCTAGATTTCTAGTGATAAAACATGGTAAGAAACTCTTGCTTTCTAACATAAAGCATTGAATATGATGGGAAACCTTGCAAATCATATGATAAAATCTCTTTTCTTGCAGTAGTTCTTCAATTTTGCTCATGATTATGGTGAGTTATAAACTTATTCTTGTGGCTTCTGATGTTCTGTTAATACATAATAGTTTTAGTGTTTACTGTACATCGGGTGGCTGCCCTTCACTCATAAATATAATTTAAGATGTTAATTATTTTACACGGTTCTAGAAACTTGAAATGCATGATCTCATACATGACCTTGCTCAAAAGATAGCTGGGAAGGAGACCTTGACATTGAGTACTTGTAGTACACGTGAAATTGAAGGGAAAGCTCGTCATCTGTTTTTTGATGGTGAAGAATGCCCGGCTAACTGGTCAAGTTTAAGTAATTATACCAGTAAAACATTGCGCACTTTATTCTTGAAGTTCAGTTGTTTTATGGGTGATGATGGAGGGAATGAAGGGATTTTGCAGCCAATTATTTCAAAATATAGTCGTTTTAAGGGTACTGTCTATACAATTTTCTGCCTCTAGACCTTTATCAGACACACTAGGTAGATTGTTACATTTGAGGCACCTTGAACTCTCACATTATAATTTGAAGATGCTTCCTAAATCGATAGACTTGAAAGCTCTTATCAATAACCTCAGAGGTGATCTTGAAATTAGGAATTTGAACTCAAGCATTGGGTTTCTTGATAAATGTATGACAGTAAAACTCGATTCTTTGAAAATAAAATATGATCTTAATTGTTCGTATCAATTTGAATAATTTAGAAAATTTGGGAACAATTACGGAGGCATTTCGAAGCTGCGCCTCTTCTCTTCAACACCTCGACATTAGGGATTGCAAAGGAATGGAGAATTTGGGAATAGAGCATCTCACCAAATTGAAATCTCTCGTATTAATGGAAAATATAATGGATACCATGGAAATCTCTTCACTCTCATTTTAAGCCTGAAAGGATTTCTAACCTTACTGAAAAACACAAACACGCATAATTAAATGACTTTTAAGATATGATGGGGAACCTTGCAAATCATATGCACCATAATAAGCTCCTATTATCTGTTTAATTGTTCTCTGTTGTGTAAGTGAGTATTCTGTTGTATAAGTAATTATTTAGTAACTTTTATTTTTGCGAGCCTTTGCAGGAACATTATGTTGCAGCGGTTTCTTGATGCAATGGTATTCCATTTGTAATATGAAATGAAGCCTTAAAACTGGAGGAAAAATGACATTTTTTTTTTGGCTGCAAGTTGCTATTGTGATTATAGTTATTCCAAAGAGAATGAGTTGGAGATGCGCGATGCAGGTAAATAAATGTTTCTTTCTTACATGTAGGCTTCTCTTTTTTTAAAAAAATGATTGCAGCAACTGAAAACACTTCATACTAAATAAATTTCTAAATTTTGCAGTGCCTTAACCCAGATGCTCCTATATGCTCGAAACCTTTGAGCTTATGTAAGTCCAAAGAACATGACCTTTCACTTGAATTTGGTTTTCATTTGTTTACATTGACTCTGATTTTCTGGCCACTTCTACTATATTCATCTCCGCATTACGGGGTATAACTCTTGCAAATGCTGGTTTGTGGATGTCTTTACCATACTTATATTGGAAGCCCTGAAGCATTGGATTCTTATCGGTTTTGCTTATGCTCTTGCCACATGATAACTGGACGGGTTGAAATTTAACATAAACGAAAACATGCAGGTTAAGAAGCTCTCAATGTTTGTTTTTTTTATCTGTCTAATATTTACTTAACAGTTTATAATGTGAAATATGGCTAATTATTTACATGCGTTTGAACAATGACAGTCCAGCTGCATGCACACAGAAATCCCTGACAACTCAGGTGATGGATTGCAATCTCCCTGCCCTAGACAGTTTATAATGGAATGGAATTGCTAATTACTGCTCTGTTAATAACCTAGGAGATCATGTTGCAAACTTGAGACCATAGTGCTAACAATTTTAGACTCAGCAACTGTGGTTCTAGCAGCGTGTTTCTGACATTG
The DNA here is from genome assembly GCF_001683475.1 of Chenopodium quinoa. Lineage (NCBI taxonomy): Eukaryota > Viridiplantae > Streptophyta > Magnoliopsida > Caryophyllales > Amaranthaceae > Chenopodium > Chenopodium quinoa. Next base: position 10,893,304 of record NW_018745684.1, read on the forward strand.
AATGCTCATGTTATTGGCCGGCTTGCTCGTGTTGATGGACATGGTGACCTGTTGCTACATGATGAAATTGTACCTGATGAAGAGATGGTTCACTAATGCACGATTACCTGTTTTCATTTGAAGTGGATCATGGTTGAGCTGTTGCTGCGCGATGCTACCGTATCAGTCCCTATCAGATGATAAAGAGTTACCTTAGCTTAACTTTCTGTAATTTTTTTGCAAATTTATGTGCTTGTATTCTAGTTGTACGCTCTCACCTTAGCACATGATGTGGGGGCAGTTGACAACCCTTCCTAGAAGGTGGGTTATCTGTCCTTCTGATGCTTTGTACTGGTGAGAAAATCAATACAGCAATATTGCTTTATGTAATGCCTGATATTGAATTTGTAGTGTCTAATGGTGTAGACATGTCTTGAACTTGTAGGCTTACATTCGGGCTATGTTGCTATGTATAACCTATCACGATTCACGAGCATCAGATTGAATAGAGAGACCCACAATTGCATTCTATTTATGACTATCCAAGGTTTTCCTATGTTTTTTCCTATGTGCTTCCTAAAATTACTCCATCAGAAAGATTCAGAACTGATGGATTTAGCATTCTAGTCTGATTGATTTTCTATTGTATTTCTAATAAAAACCATCAACCAAGCCTTATGTTAGTATGTACATATGTTACTCGTACTATTCATCTTACCTTAAGTTCCCAATTAGGGATGTCAACGGGGCGGGGTGGGGCGGATTTTGGCTTTCCCATCCCCATCCCCATCCCTGCCCCACCGGGTCCAATTCTAAAACCATCCCCACCCCACCCCCACTTAGATATCCACCCCCACCTAATCCACACCCAAGACCCGCTTAATCCCGCCTCCAAATACAACAACACTACATAATTTAGATTACAATAACAAAAAAATTCATTGTTTATATTACACTTTTATAATTTTTTATTTTTTTTTTATTTTTTATAATATAAGTATATTATAATGAATTATATTTACTACTTTATTTTACATAATTTTTTATATGAAATAGTGTAAAAGTATATAATTTTTTTTAAATACATAGATGGGTATGGGGTGGGGATGGGGCGGGTATAAAGCGGGGCGGGTGGGGCGGAGCGAAGATAGGGTGGGTACAACCTAAAATCCACCCCCGCCCCGTCACCATGATAGGTATGGTTTTTATCCCCATCCCCTCCACACCACCCGCCAAACCGGGACCTATCCCCGCTCCATTGGGGCGGAGATGAGATGAGGCGGGTCTCCTACTTGACCCGCCCCACTGACACCCCTAGTTCCCATGTCCTATCCTCAAAAACGCAAGATATAAAAAAAAAAAAAAAAAAAAAAAAAAAAAAAAAAAAAAAAAAAAAAAAAAAAAAAAAGTGTACTTGGAAGTTGCAATCTTGAATGTTCTAAGTGAGCTACGATGTATATCTAGAGAGTATATCATAATTCAGAAAGTTGAAAATGTCTCAGCAGATGACAAGGATTTTTGTGAAATTAACCACTCCATGATCAATTGATCATACGTTGAGGACAATATACTCTCTCTAATTATATAAATGTTTCAATATTCCATTTAATGCTGTTTATCAAGCAAGGCTTGGTCCGCAAATACTATACCAAGGCCTTAATATCACCTTTATTCTTATCATTTCTTGTTTGAATCTTACTAGCAAAATTGCAAAGATAACCATTCAAACTGAACAAAATGGTTTTTGTTGGGTAGGTGATAACAATAAAATAAAAGATGTCATAAACAATACAATTACCTTATAAATTAAAAGTAATATACTCCGTGTACATGAAGTGACGAAGAGAGTGGAATTTAGGAAAACAGATGTAATATTTCTCTGTTTCAAATTAAATGACATATTTTATCACATGAAATATCACACAACTATGTTTTTTTTTTTTTATTATTATTATAATTCCCAGAAGTTTGTCAGGCATAGTATGTACTAGTAGATAAATAAAAGTCAAAATATGTTACGGAGTACTAGTAATTGATTTGAAACGGGAGAAGTACCACCTTTATCATTTTCAAAAGAAACAGCTGTAAGCCAGTGATTCCCTGAATGATGAAATGATAAAATCTAAAGTTTTGTTACCCTGTATTTTTTGGAATATGTGGATATAGGCCTGGCTATTTATCGATGATAATTTCTGATTATGTTCAGTCAAATATGTGGTGTGGATCAAAAGGTATGGACAGTAACAAGGAAATAAACTTTCATTTATTTATCGGCATTAAATTGATATTAACAATCCATAACATAATGAAATTTTAAACAGTATTTTATCCTTTCAGTTCTACATAATGACATTCATACAGAAAATGCAATTCAGATGGAAGGCTGTCCTCTGCCAGTTTCAATTAAATGTTTGGTCCTCTAACATCCAACTTCCATCGAAATGGCAAATCAGCTGATTTAGTAGCACGAAAGGATTATATCAACTATGTATCAGTACAGCCACAGGCCGCAGCCATCTTGAAATGAACCATCAGCGATGATCTCCGTTGGCTGCTAAATTAGATAAAGCCCTGCAAGAACCACACATCATCAATTTATTTACATTATATATTATGAGCTACTTTGCATGAAAGGAAGATGCCGGTGAAGCCTAAAGTCAGTAGAATGTTACTTGGGCTAAATCATGCCAGACACAGGAATGTGTCAAGCTATCTTAAGAGATAGAGAGTCCAAGTACCACAGGAAACAGGTCTGATAACAGTCCAACTAAAGTGGAATTTATTGCTTTACATATCAAGATTATCAAACATCCATTTCGGGGTAAAAAAATAACAGACACAAACACACACAAAAGGGTACATATATGAAGTAAGAAGTAAAGGCTATCAACTTTGCTCATCCAGGTACAACCGGATCTTAAATGCAGTCTCTACCACAGACATAGAAATAAAAATCTTTAGAAAAGTGTCACCGAAAAGCCCTGACCTGTGAAATATCGAGTACCACTGATGATATCAGCATTTAAATGAACAAAATTATCAATGTACTGCCAGTGATAATATCTTGAGAATGTAAGGGCATGTGAATACCAGGTAACAATTTATCAACTATAAGACAACGAAATTAGAGGATGCTATTAGGATGTGACAAACAGATTTGCAAATTAACAAGAGCAGAAAGACATATCAGCCAAACCATGGGATTCCTAGAGCTAGACCACAAAAAAAGTTGATTAAATTTGACTAAATAATCACAACTGTCAACCTCAACCAACACCTTTCTGATTATGTATGATGGTAGGAAAAGTGAGAGGGGTTGGGGGTGGGGAGGGGGGGGGGGGTGGTGGTCAAATTCACAAAATTCAGTCACTTTATGAAAATTGAATGAAATTAGAATTTGATGTAACACGAAACACTTTAATTATGGTAGCGTTTATCAGAACATTAAAATTCAAGATGTTGAATTATTGATTAACCAGTCAAACACCTCCTCAATTATTGGGTTCATCAATGCGGAGTTCAGCTCATGTATCCTATCGGGTTCGGGTCCGGTTCAAATTGGGCTAAGGTTGACTCAGTTCGAGTATGATATGAATTTGTAGCAGGTTAGTTAAGGCCAGATCATCATCGGGTTCAGGTCAATTTTGGGTTGGGTCATTGTCAGATCACGTTAAATTTGGATCAGGTCAAGTTTAGGTAGCGTTATTAGCATGTTTGTGTATGGGTCATCATCCATGTACATTTCATATAGTATTAAACAGATTCTATTAGGGGCATGTATGTAAGTAATGTAATTGTATAAGATAAAGGCTATCTAGGTTGTATTAGAGTTGAGTTGAATACAAGTTGTACTATTGACAAGTCCAGATGAATTCGAGTTGGGTCAATAATAGGCCATGTTGAATTTGAATCGGGTCAATAACAAGTTGAGTAGGTCAGGTTGAATTTAGTATTCAACAGGTTAAGTTTGGGTCATCCTTGAGTTCGGGTTGGATTTGGTTCAAATCAGTAATTTGGATTAGGTTGATTGGTCTAATCAGGTTCAGGTTTGGGTCTCGAGTGCGGATGACAACCCAGGACTCAGGTTGATTTCAAGTTGAGTGAGTCAGATAAGGTCCAAGTCTGGTTTGGGTTAATTTTACAGGTCGGGTCTACTTTTGACAGCTCTACACAGTACACACTATGATTGTTGGCCTGTATGGCCCTCATAAGCGAATAGAAAAGAGATTCCAGCAGCTACAAAACTTGTTCAGATTTTGCCAATATAAAGTTCAGCCTCTTAAAATGTATTATAGCAGTAATTACCTTATATTACAAGGCACTATTAGCATCTCTGACCAAAGCAGGCACAAGTAGCACTCAACTGAACCACCATTCTAACATATTACTTCTCATACAAACAGGTAAAAGTTGCTATTAACATCAAACACAACTTCCCTTACAGCAGCTATTTCATTCAACAGTTCAACCAGCTGATGGCTAATGATACTTTACCACAACAAATATTAACTTACGAGATTTATCATACTAATCAATACTCAATTATTGCATCATTCTTAGTTTGACATTCAATAAAAAGTATGTCCCTAATTTTAAAAGAATATTGGAGCCTTATCAGGTTTCCATCAATTAGCAGCAACTAAAAGGCATCAATATATCTTTGATTTGACAAGCCCAAAGGAGAATAATAACCTTTCTTTACAGATTGCAAAAGAACATATTCTTTTGCCCCAGGAGGAATGGGTAATCCAACAAAGAGGGAAAAGAATAACTTTCAGGCTACCCATAAAAGAGGACAGGAAAACTACAAAGACATAAAAGCTTCCTATATCGATAACATATGAAAAAAGAAAATTAGGAGACTGGTGCCAAATAAATTATGTAGTACAAAGTATTAGTCCTGGAAAGGAGTTCTGATGCAAATAATACAAACATACACGAACACATCTTCTGATGCATGTGCACATATATTAAGACTAAGAAACAGAAACTGCATCTAGAAATAGCTAATGCCTCCCTCCTCCACACCCTAATTCAAAATCACATATCCACAGTCACAGACATATGCATGTAGGCACATCCCCACTCACACAGCCACACATACAAAAACTAAGACTAAAAACAGTTACTGCAGAACGCCAGAACCCCATCCTCCAGTTTTTTCAATGTACAACCTTATATATGATAGGACTTAAATTTTCCGTTAGTCACAGGCAGTTTCAAATAAAGGATCACCTTAATGGTGCTCAGAAGATGATATATCCTAAAGCTAATAGTTATTTCCATAAGTTAAGGTACCAAACTCATTCAAGAAATCTTACCTGACTACGAAGTTTTTTCCTAGCATCAAGAGAGCATACAGTTTCGAGTCTGAAATGTGTTATGTAACACATAAAGATAAGCTGGAAGCATGATGCCGAGTGTAGAAGCAAACTGGAGATATGACCTTTATCCATACATCATCGAGAGCGAATAGTTATCATTGCCCCAAACCACATTTGATAGCTCTTATTAGTTATTATTACATGATGGAATGCAACTTCCATACTTTATCAAGTCAAACAAAACCATAACCCACCAGGCTCTACAGCAAAATAACCCCAAAGCAATCCTTCATCATCTGCATACCCTTTAAATACAACTGTCACATGCCCATAATCAAGTGACTGCGTGCAGTTCATTCGGCTATTATCCCCCACTAACCCTGGATGCTTCATCATTCAACAACCAGTTCAATCAATATTTTGACTACTCCATTCTCTGTTCCTCTCATGATCTCATTCCAATCCACAAGCACTCCAACAACTCACAGTTTCTTAACAAGTAGTTAAGATACCTGAGCTAACCACCAAAAATAAGATTTCTGACAGTCCAGCCTTGGACCTCAAGACACAGCCACAACCAAAATTTCAATTGATCATGCCATCACAGGGAGCAGTAAAAATTGCACACTCAAGAATTTGTGTTTCAAGTAGATATGTCAGAGAGTTCCCTTTTATATCCCTTCCATTAGTTTAACACCAAGGAGAGCCCTGGTGACTACAGTACTTGACAAAATACAGAGATCCAAGCTTATATGAGATAACAACAAAGCACATATTTAAAAAAAAAATAAAATAAAAAAAAATAGAGGTCTTAGAAATAAGGTTAATTACTTAATTTGTATTTTGTTATATATCAGTGAACAAGCAAAAACAGATTTTTTTACAGCAAGATTTTGACTACACCATCAGAAAAGAGGGGAAAGAAATTTGTGTTGTTCTTAGACACTGATGGAGTTGATATAAAGACCATCTCACATCTCAGGAGGCAAAAGGAAGTAAGACTGAGATAACAGCAGGTTTACTTGATAGGTGATGGCCCTGATGGGTGTTGGAATGAAGAACAACAATGGATGAGCTCGAAGAATATATGGCGGAAGCACAAAGGATGAAATAAGCATGAACAAAATTATTTCAAGCACAACCTAACTCTAAAATCCAAAAAAAAAAATTACAAGGAAACCTGGGGAGCAGTGTAACAGACAGCAATCAAGTTATTACAAACTTGATCTGGATTGGAAATGGAATTGAGAGTGAGATAAAGACAGGTTTAAAAGTAACTGAAGATTGGTGGAATGAATAACAGCAGGTAATCTTGAAGCACATATGACAAAAGCATAAGGGAGGGAACAAACATGAACAAATTAATTCCATGCATAACCTAAGCCTAAACCAAAAGGCTATGAAGGTAACAAGGAAACAATAACTAAGTGCAAAATAATAATGGAGTATTATATCCAATCCTGATTCCAGCATTGAAGAACCAAAAATGCACACAATAGACAACAAGAAAGGCATTAAGAGAGTCTATAGCATTATCCTTTCTACCCATGAATATTAGCGACTGCTGATTAGTTAAGACCATGCTATACCAGTTAGTCTCTTTCTCTAAGCTATGTAATGAGTGATAACTGATAAGGGCAATAGCAAAAGCTCATTTGTCATCTGCAGTCTCTGATTTCCACACCAATTCACTGGCATAAACACCTTAACTTTAAGGGATAGAGAAACTAACGATTATTAGTAGTCACCAGAAGTCCACAAATAATTCTAAAAGCCAGTAGGTCACAGTACAATAGCTCTAAAGGCCAGTAGTCAGTCAAAACCAATCAACAAAAACCACTTCACTTGAACACCATTTCTACAAAGTACAATATGCTATTAAATCTGCTTCTGCAACTCTGTTTTACCATCAACCGACCACAACAAGTAATATAAATGAAATGATACGCCAGTTAATAGTTCAAAAAACAAAGAAAATGAATTTCTTGGTTTCATTAGATAAAGAGGGCACAAGGGAGGGAATCGTTCACCTAGAATGAGTTAGGTATTTTGAAGACAGAAACAGAAGGCTAAAAACTAACTATCCAAATGATAAAGATTGATTGAACAAAATACGGTAGTTCTCTGGCTCCACCAAACCCTCTCTGCACCGACTGCAAGTAAAATGGATGTGATGATGAAGAATCCTAACGCCAATCCTACAGTGATTAATCTACATAGGCTAACAAAACTTAAGCCAACAAGCTGATAGCAGATAGTTCCAGTGATGAAATTGCCAAAGCATTGCTTTAGGGAAGTACAACACATCATTGGCCGTACCAATTAGAAGCTTTACATCCTGAGTCTTAACTGCAACTTTGAGTTTAACAATACAGCTAATGGCAACCCCTATAATTAGACTACACCACTCTACAGGTTACCAAATGAATTGGAGCTAGATAAGCTCAGAAGTAAACTATGTAACCTATGTAACTATTGTAATACCACAGAACAATATATATCAAAAAACAAAACACAAGTAATGACACAAGTTTTCTGGCTTTCTTCATGCTGATTCATAAAAGCAGGCCAATCATGAATGGATAATCCGCTAAGAATCCCGTAAATTATTGATTTCGAACACAATCAACAGAGAATTCAATAATACTCAATATGATATTACAATCACAGCAAGATATATTTCAATTGGAAAACTCTAATTACTAACCAAATATCAATCATCACACAATTCTATCTATCCATTGATTCTTCAATACATCAAAAACACCAAAATGATATCAATAGTCAACTAACCAATCAATAACAATTTCAATATTTAAAACAAAAACCCATGATCAAAAACCAAAAAGAAAGAAAATTTCCACTTACTTTTTATGCTTTCTCCCTTTCTTAGGTCCCCAACCGATCAATTTGGCAATAGGGCAGCCACATTTAGCACGAAAAAGAAGAACAGCACGACCATTAGGCGGCGCCATCTTCCTCAACTCAGCTCTAAGACACTCATAATCAGGATTAGACTCAGTCCCACCTTTCCACGGCAATTTATCAATATCATTGGGCCCCGATTTCAAGCAATCCTCAATCTGCAACTGCAAATCAAATTCCAAAGCCTTCTTCAACCCTTTACACTTAGGGTTATGACATTTCCGGGATCGAAACCCAAACCCAAATCCACCGCAACAGCAAATCTCGAAAGAAACAGCAACGAGAGCGAAAGAGAGGAGGAACCCAAGAAGGTAAATAAGGGGGAATTGGTGGAGGAGAGAGGAGTGGGAGATGAAGAGGGGGGGAAGGAGGAGAGAGAGGGAGTTGAAGATGTAGGAGAAGTAGGAAGTGAGGAGGAAGGTGCCGGAGAAGAGGACGAGGATGAGGATGAGGAGATCGAGGGTGGCGGTGGCGGAGGGGGAGTGGTGGCGGCAGAAGAGGGTGGAGGAGTGGTGGTTGACGGCGGAGGAGGAAGATGGTTTGCGGGGTTTGGAGAGAGGAGAGGAGGAGGAAGAAGGAGGCATGGTTGTAATTGTGGTGGGGAAGGAAGTGAGGAGAGAGAAAATGGGGTGTGGGTGAAGGTGATGGCGCATGTTAGTGTAACAAATGGAGGTGGGTGATGGGTCAAGGTAGTGCCTTTTTGGGGATGAGATTATTCACAAGGAAGGTGGTCAGTTTTTTTTTTTTTTTTTTTTTGGTAAAAAAAATGGGGGTTTTTTTATTTTTTATTTTTTTAAATCGGGTGGTTTAATTTTTTTTTATTGAAAGAATTTGTTTTTGTTTTTGTTCTTAAAACGAGTGATTTTTTTCCGTGAAAAAATAAAATAAAAAAAATGAGTGTTTATTTTGTAAAGTTGGGGGGTTGAGATTTGTGATGAGGTTGGGTGGAGAGAGAAGGGAAAGACATGGGACAGGTCTTAAGACCATCGTGAGATTTGAGGGAGTTTTTTTAGGAGAGAGAGAGTATTTGTTCCAAAGGATACTAATAAGTTGATATTTAAATTTGGCAAATTTGAATATCATTTGACAAAAAGTGTGGATCCTTTATTAATATTATAATATATTTTGTAATTTATTTAAGTTTAATTTTATTATTTTTTGAAAAACTTACGATATAAATTTGATGGACCATAAATTGAAAGTGATTATAGTATACTTTAGAGAGTCTCACCATTGAGAAATTACACTTCACATGAGGAGCTAAATTGAGAAGTGTGTTGGGTATCACCATTTGAGGTAAAAAACAACTCATTTTGTATTTTAATACTCAAACTTGAGTTTCACAAATGGAGATGGTCTTAGACTCTTAGTGAAAATTTGGTTGAGTAGGATCTAAACTAAGGTGACATTTGCAAGTAAGGAGTTCATTTTATTTTACTTTTTATAATTTGTACTCCGTAAATGGTTTATTTAGAGGGAGCCCCGTCTAATCTTCAAGATAAATAAATACTCCGTATTGTTTATTTAGTGACTTTTAAGTAAATAAATCAACAGAATATTCTAGTTAACATGGTATTTTTATAAATAAATTAACATTTATGGAATCCGTATTTAAAAAAAGTTGTTAACTTATTTATAAAAATGCCACTAGATAAACACTATTTTTGTTTATCATGAAAATCAACTTGTATTTTCTTGTTTATCTCATAAATATCCACTATTATTTTATTAATTTTCTCTCGTACTAACCCTATTTTTACAAATATTTTATTACTTCTCTCAAAATTTTGAAGTTAATCACACTTTCACAAATATTTTAGTATTTCTCACAAATTCTTTACTATATTAAATAAAATTTGGACGAAACCCATCACAGAGGCACTTACTACACTTAAATAATGTAGTTTTATTAATATTAGCAACAAAAATATGAGTGAAGAAAATAAAAGAGAGGGTTGAAAATAGCCAAATTTTGATTTTATTGGTTTATATAAAACATTAAACCCTAGAGAGAAAAAAAAAAGGGAGAGTGTATAAAGGGTAGTAAAGAGAAAACATGATATTAATTTTAGTAGACCTAAAATTATCCTTTCTTTTAATAATCTTCCCTCCGTTTTAAAATGATCTTCCTACTTTGATTGTATACGTCTGTCAATGAATTACTTTGACCACAAATATCTTTAATTGCATATTAATAAAATATATGACAATTGAATATTAATAAACTACTCATTAAGACGAATCAAATATGATTTAACATGATTACATGACTATGTTATTTTAGAAGATTCTCCCATCTTATGAATAGTGCTAAGATTTCAAACGGAAGATCATTAAAAAAAAAGACACGTCCATATAATAATCTGTTATCCTTAATTTCTCAACCTCTAACATCTTAAGTCTTCTATGACTCTAATATAAGTGAATGAGTAATGTTCGTTTGAGATAAATTCACCTCGATACAAAAATACTTTTTTATTAGTATCAATTGTTCTATTAGTACCAACGAGCATTATTATAGTCAATGTTGCTTCAAGCTTTTAGAGGTATAGAATTTTTCATTTGAGTGCGAGGCTACTTGTTGTTAGTTTATTACTATTGATTCAATGTCAATAGTACGAGACTACGAGTACTCTTAATTTTGTAGGTGTAGTGTAGATACGTTTTTCGTTCCAAGTTACTTAACTGATAGGTTTCTTTTATCATGTTTGTCAATGGGAGAATTCAGCTATAAATAACTCTAAGTGGGCCAAATTAGAAAATAACACCTGCAAAAAGACCCGATTTTGGTTATAACACCTTAACATTTCGAAATTTTATTATAACACCTACAAAAATCCCAAAATTTTGGTTTCACCACCCACTAACGGATTTTTGGATGGAAACCGTTAGTGGGACCCACTAGGGACTCGTGTCAGTTGTTTATTGGCTTAAAAATAAAAATTAATAAAAATTAAAATTAAAAAAAAAACCCCTAAACTCTAACCCAGCCACCAGCCCCACCACCGCCGACTGTCACTACACCGCCGGAGACCCCCCACTGTCGTTGGATTCCATTCCTTCTCCGGCGAAACCACCGGCCGTCACCCCCACCAACATCAGCCCCCCCGTAAATCCCCTTCCCCCTTCCTTCTCCCCGAAAAATCACCCCAACCCACCACAACCCTCCACGAAAACCACTTAGCCCCTTCGCCTCTTTCAGACCCACAACCAAACCACCGTCAACAACCGCTACAAGCACAAATCGAAATTTCGCAAGTGGTTCTCCATCAATTTCAGGCGTCAAACGGGAAGTTGTCTTAGCCAAATTCCGGTGGTGTTGCTTCGCAAAAACCGGCTGAAATCGCTGCGAAATTCAGCAGATTCGCAGGTGGTTCTCCGTCAATTCGCAGGTGGTTGTTCGGAAGATTTCGTGGCTCAAGAAACGGGCTGAAATCCTGCAGAATCTGGTGAGTTTCGTCGGTGAAGTTCTGGCGATTTCACTGCTCAGGAAACCGTCAATTGCAAGCTTTAATCCGGAAGGTTTTTCGCTGCTCAACTTCAGGGCTGGGCTGGGCCTGGTATCGCCGGATTATGCGAGGGCAGGTGATGCCGGCGGCTGGGTAGGTGGTGTCGATGGTGGGGCTGCCTGGGTTAGGGGGTTAGGGTTTTTTTTTTTTCTTTTTTTTTAAGCCAATACACAGCTGACACGTGTCCCTAGTGGGTCCCACTAACGGTTTCCATCCAAAAATCCGTTAGTGGGTGGTGAAACCAAAATTTTGGGATTTTTGTAGGTGTTATAATAAAATTTCGAAATGTTAAGGTGTTATAACCAAAATCGGGTCTTTTTACAGGTGTTATTTTCTAATTTGGCCTAACTCTAATTATCAATAAGTAAAAATTCTAAAAAGTTGATATTTTGAAAATACACATTAAGGGGAATGCAACAAAATCTCACATGATAATATTTTTTCTTATCTATAAATTCAAAAGGTTAATCAAACTTAAATATGTGAATAGTGTTAAAAGTCAAAAGATATCATCTAATTTGAAACGGAAGAAGCATTTTTAATGTATAAGATGTTTCTAAGATTATTTTCTTTAATTTATTTCGAAAGCGCACCGAGCGGGTCGGCTGTTTTGTAGTTTTTGTTTCTATCATAACTTTTGGTTCGAACTTCAAATAATATATCTTGATTCTTGAAATCTCTAAAAGTCTACTTTCCAACAAAATAGTGCAAGGGTGTCGATTTTGAATCGAATTTAGTATTTGACTCATACTTTTTTATATTATTCGTTTTAAATATAATTGGGCTTATGATATATCTATCGTTGGAAAGCTTATTTCAAAGGCTATCCAAAGATGTAGGATTTGCATAAAATTTATGAAACACATAAATCAGATTTGCATGATTTCGGGATGCTGTTATGAAAAGAGAAACTCGGGTTAAAGTTTGTGGATTTTGGGCTAGAAAAAGTGGGTGGGTTATTAAAATGAGTAAAATGGCTTAGGAAATGACAATGGACTAGCATAAAAGGACTATTCAAGTAATTTTTCAACACATTACGCGAATCAGACCAAAATAGACAGTAAAGGTTTATTTCGTCACTTGGCTTTATTTGGAGAGATATTTTTAGATGTCTATATTTATGTGTTTTAGTTAAATTAGTCTTGATTTATAGTTATCATATTGTACTTGGTAGGAACTACTCCCTCTGTTTATTTTAAATGCATCACTTCCCTTTTATGGGTGTTACTTTTATATTTGATAACTTTATACTATATTTTATAAATTCTCTCTCTTATTTTAAACCTCATTTACTCTCTCACATACTTTCATTTTCATGGTCCCCGTTTTTGTACTATAATAAATTATTCACCCACTCACAATATTTTATTACTCTCCTTAAACTCTGCGCATCACCAATTGGTGCATTTAAAATAAGAGAGATTACCGTACATAACTAGCTTTTGTGGATGCTCTAAGATAATGCAAAAACTCAACATAGAGATTCATGATTATATAATGGATAATGGATTGATATCAGATCAATAACTAATTATTAATACTTGTATATTCTACTAAAAATTATTGAAAGGACAAGTTTAATACCCCAATTACATGATTAGATGCGAAATTAACTTAATAATATAAAGACAATAAATTGGACCACCGGTTCTAATGAAAGGCACAAGATCGAAGGGAAGAGTTGCTTGTCAATCCCCTTGATTTCCATAACTGTTTCGAAAGCTCTCAAGTGAAAGTAGGGGTTATCTGTGGGCTTAAATTTAGGAATGCCAGTGGTAGAGAACTTGTTCAGAAGAAGTTCCTTATCTAGTGGTATTCCCTTGGTACTCATATCAAGATACTTATAGTTATTGGAAACTTAGCTTAGCTTCTCTTGGATGCGCTTGATAGTCTCAGGCAGAACTTGTTTATCATTATCTTTAACTTTCTCCACTAGAGTGGAGAGTCCCTTGACAAGCTTGGCGAGAGTATCCATTGGTTTCTTCTTCCTTCGAACCGTGTTTCTGAAGAAGATCACTTTTATGTAGGAGTTATCTCGAACTAATCGTCCTTCTTTCCTCGACAAAACACTATAGAAAATGAAACCATGGACATTTCTTGTCAATTACATGACTCAAACTCGATTCAACATCCACATATGAGGAAAATTCCCGAAAGAGAATAATGTATGAGGGAGAACGATATGTATGGAGAAAGTATGTTGGAGGAAAGTATGCGAGAAGATATATACGTATAGGGAAAGTATGTGAATGCGGAAAGTGTTTTAGAAGGAAGGGAAGTATGTAATGTTTGGAAACTCATGTAAAGGGAAAGGATGTATTTGCGGAAAGACATGGAAATTTCCGGGAATAAGACCGATTCTCACCTCAAATGACAGAAAAAGATGACTCGTGCATGGATCCATGACATGGTCATGGTAGACAATATGTACAGAGTGTGTGTGAAGATTTGTGGGTGTAATTGATATTTACATGACTCCCGTCATGACCAAGTGACTAGACATGTGGTTAGACTCATACAAGACTAGGGAAAGATCGTATACTAACGGTTAACTGGTTAATCATGGTAGTGGGACTCGATGTGAAGATGATGAAAGAAGGACTGAACCATCGCGTGACGATGGCTTCATCATGACGCGCCAAACTTGTCGCGACACGATGGTCACCATCGTCATGCGCCACTAGTCTAAGGTGCTTCACCAATATCGGAACATCACAGTGACTTGTTTTCAGTCGTTTTTTTTTTGAAGGTTTATGCCTAAAGTCTTCTAGGTCGAGCAAATTTATATTTTATGGGTTCATATTAATTAAGCAAATTAATTAAGCAAAGTCCTCTTAGCTTCGGGCTAGTAAATATCGGTTGTAAACAGAAATATGTACAAGAAACAAGTCAAAGAAAAGGGTTAGTTTAATCACAAAGAAGGTATGCAAAAGTAGACAAGTAGCCACAACATGATGTGTAGACATCAACTTTTAGTCCCCTGTCCCGACCAGAAGTGTTATGACGATAAATAATTCCATATTTGAGCTGGATTGGAGAAAGGAATGCTAATGGACTACTGACTAAAGCCTAAACACATAAAACTAACTAGCTTGACCCAAACAAAATGAATTAAAGCTCATTAATGTAAAGCTCGATAAGAAATTAGGCCTTATCCAAAGATTAAATAAACCTATAATTTTGAACGGATTTAGAGTTCCTAGGTTAAAATCTAGGGCTACCGCTGGAAAATCTGTGCGCAACTCATGTGGTTGCGTGCAGCAGCCATCTCAACTCTCAGTGATGCGCTTGCGGAACATTTAGAATTTCAGAAAGATATTGAATCGAATCTTACCATACAACCACGCGCAAGATTAGATGTTGCGCTACCCTGTGCAGCTCAGCTCCTTCACTTGCGCGCGGAAGCCGCATGCAACCTGCTGCGACAGAATCTCTAAAACCCTAATCTCAACCATTACCTATAAATAGAGGTTCAATACGAGCTTTAAACACACAAAAAAAAAGCCAGAAAGTCAGTAGTAACATCTTTGTGAACTTATGTAATAAAACCCTCTTGTCCTTAACACTCACCCTTTAATTGTTTTGTTCTTACGGTGGAGGTACCCCAACAAGAAGGTGTGCATTTTCATTTTAAACTAAGATCTAGCAAGGAAAAGTGGTAATTCCCGATCCCTTAGATAAATCATTTTACTTTTCTTGTCTTAGATCACTTAAATTAATTAATTAATTAATGTTGTTTGATCACGATAAAATAAACATTTAATTAATTAATATTACATAGTATTCGTTTGTTAAACAAGACTAGAATTGAATAAATTAATTGATTGTTTTATCAATTAAGCCAAGGCACATCTTGTTTATTATTGTTTTTTCACGAATTTGAATTAAATAAGAATAACGACGACTTCGTTGTAATGTAATCCTTATGTGATTGACACGTGTTAATAAAATCAACTAACTTAGTTTTAGGCATCACGTTGCATATATTGTTTGGCTGTGCAATTGTGATAAAGAAAGAGCTAGTAGAGGCCGCACTAGGGCTAGGATGGCGATTCCCCTAAAAAAGGAACTTATCTTAGTACCCTTGCTCCTAAACTCATTTCTGGTACAAGTAGACCAATTTGGGCATAGGTAAACTTATGATTCGTGCTAAGTATCCCTTGAACTCTACTTGAGAGAAAGGCATGAACGAGGTTTATGGGTTTTCTTAAAACTCATTGGTGACTCTCTATTGGTTTCTTTTAAAAAAAATGTAACGATAGAATCAATTCTAATTCAAGGTCCCCCTGACAGTTAGGAATTCAAATCCTAACAGACCCCAAAAAAAGTTTAAAGTCATAGGCTTCTCTCGGTCCAACAAACCAACAAATAGAGAAAGAGCATGGAAAGATATTACCGGATATAGGTGGGTGTAAATGCCCACAAATGACCCAATTCAACCTTTCAAAGCCAGTCTCCAAAGCTATGCCTCATATGCAGTGGCGGACCTAGGCTTGTGCCTGGTGGGTCAAGTGACTCACCAGGGCCCAAAATTTTTTTTTAGTTATTTTTTTATTTTTTTTAAAAAAAAAAAAAAAAACTAACATTAGCTTCCCGTCTTCCCGAGTTACTGTCTTCCTCAAAGTTCAAACCCTAGCCTTCTTCTCTAGTTCTCTTTGCCTCTTCGCTTCATCTCTAGTTCTCCACCCAGCCACCGTTCTCTGTCGACTGCTGATCTGGTTGCTCCGTCTCCGTCTAGTCGGCAGTCGCCTGCTCCGTCTCCGTGGACGGTGGACTCCGTCCTCTTTGCCTCAGCGCCTCTAGTCTTCGCATTTCGAAATCGCTAGTGCCTAGTAAGTTGATTTCTAATTTTTATTTTTAATTTCTAATCTTCAATTTAATTCAGTCTAATTAGTTAATTTTATTAAACTTTTGGTTTAAACTTTGGTTGATTTGTAGTTAACGCAATTTAACTCATGCCTCGTCGCCTACTCGCCTCAAGTGCTGCGCCGCCTGTGCGGGTTGTGCTGATGACTTGCTGAGTGTTGGCCGTGGCCCTGCTGTAGTGCTGCTCCGCCTGCTCCGCTGCTCGCCTTAATCAGCGCCTGCCGCCTCCGCCTAGCAAGGTAGGTAATCATCAATTGATTCTTTTTTTTTTTTGTGAATTTTTGATCAAATTTGCATTACTTGTCTCTTAAAATTAGTATATACGGTGAATGTTCATTAAATTTGCATTATTTGTGTAAATTGTGTTTTGACTGTTAAATTGAACTTATTAGTTTATCTGTTTATGTCATTATGTGAAATTGTGAATATGTGATGTCGGACATTGCATAAGACAACAATTAGACTATTAGAGTATTAGTATAAGGAGGATTATAAATTTATAATTAGATTACAGTGTGGACTGGTTAGTGCTTAGTGGTGCTAGTCGCATATTCGACTGGAAGTTCCGTATAGACTAGTGGAGATATTAGATTGGAAGTTCCGTAATCTTGTCAATTTTCTATTTAGATGATCTTTGTAAATAATTTTCTTGGGGAATATTGCTTGATTTAGTTGAATATTTATTCAAATTTCAGAATGAAGAGAAAACACATTCTAAATGAAATGCAAAACATTACTAGCTTCTTTGCTAAAAAGAATCCTACTCCAACTTCTCTTCCACATCCCACACAAAATGAACAAACTATATCTCCACCTCAAGAAAGTGAACAACTTTCATCTCCATCTCATTATTCAACTCAAATGTTGAATGATTGTTTAATTACTTATTTGGAGAATGATTTTTTTTTGAATGTTAGTATGGAAGATATCATAAATCGATATCAAAACATGAAAACTCATCGAGAACTATTGTAATAAGTTTGCATTACTATTTAATTGTCTTTTGTAGTATTATATGAACATTTGGTTGTATTTTGTACTATTTGAATATTTAGATGTATTTTTTAGTACTATTATTTGGTTGTTTGGTAAAATTTTTGTTTTACATATTTGATTATCGATTGTGACTCACCAGTCGGAAATTCCTGGATCCGCCACTGCTCATATGCCATATGTTGGAAAGAGGAGTCAAACTTCCTTGATTCTTGATTCAAACCAATGCATAAGAGTATATCACGTCATGTACCTAGAAAAAGGCGTACAAACATTTCCATGAGAGAAAATCTATACTAAAAACTATAAAAAAAAAATGAAAGCAATAAAACACGAGTTACTTCCAGAGAAAAGCTTGCTTAAGGTCCAAGTTTGACCGGTCTAGTAAATAATATTGCAATGAATGCAAGAGATTGTCAAATGCACTACTACACATCTCATGAGATAACAAGTAGGCAAATAAGGAGAGAGGAGCATGCAACAAGATTAGTGCATGCAAAAGAAAGTGAAGAGGGAGTTGCCAAGAAGAAAAAGAAGAATCAAAAGAAAACTCAAGAAAATAAGAAGAAGAAGAAGAAGAAGAAGAAGAAGAAGAAGAAGAAGAAGAAGAAGAAGAAGAAGAAGAAGAAGAAGAAGAAGAAGAAGAAGAAGAAGAAGAAGACAAGCTCTCTTCACAAAAATCTTTTTGTTTGAAAAAATAACTCTCTTCCTCAACAATCAATGAGTTAGGACTTGGGATCTTGAAGATCATGAATGGAAGGAGGGTCCCTAAGAGGCTCTTTGAGAAAATAAGGGAGGGACTTAGGGTAGGAGGGAATATGGTTGAATTTTCTCGAAAAAAGGGACATGAGAAGAGGGTATAGGAGCAATGGTCTTACAAACGGTCTCTTCTTCTCCACCATTCCTCACATCTCTAATAAGCACATAGAAATCAATCATAGAATCCTCAAAAGAAGAACACTCATGATCTCCATCTTCATCAAACATCAAACTTCCAAGAGAAACTACATCATCCTCTCCATCACAACAATGAACAACAATTCCCTTATTAAATCTGAAAGCCCAAAGTCTCAAAACCATGCATGAATGGATGCAAATTCATCTTAAACTCATCTCTATCCCATGAAGCATTCGCAATGAACTCACTCAAAAAGCTATGATTTTTCATTTGAATCTCAAGGAACATTTTGGACATAACCTCAAACGAGTCCAAATACTCATGGAAAGAAGAGTCACAATCGTGCATTCGAGACTCATCACAATCAACATAGGAAGAGGAGTTTAGATTTACAAAATCATCATCATCATCACTCTCAACTCCCTTTACTTCACTCCTATGCTCACTAACAGGTTCTTCACAAACTCTTGGTTGCTTAAAACCATCATCATCCTCAACACACACATTGGATTTGGAATTTTCACAAATAAGAATCAAAGATGACAATTGGCTTTTTAGCTCTCCTATTCTCCTTCTTGCTCTCTCATTACGCTCCTCACTCCTTTTCACCATCTCTAATTGATTTTTCATAGAATTAAGAAACAACTCCTTATTAGGCCCAAGATCATTATCAAGCTCAACAAGCCTAATGTAAAATTTAAAGGTAATCAATACGAGACTCAAAAGGTGTAAACGGTGAAGCATCAACAAGGGGAGAAAGATCACAACCAAGATTGGAAGCATCAACATTAAAATCATGAGCATATTCATCATATTGGGGAGTGTGGGCCCAATCAAGCACGTGAGATTCATCATAAAGGGAGCAAAGCACATCACAAAAAGGCATGGTAAATAATGAAGAAAATTGAAACATACCATTAGCATCAAATTGAGCATGTACCTCATCATCATGAGAAAAAGAGGAAATAGGGTTAAAATTATTTGTTCTAGGTTCAATCATGGGATCATGTGACAAATCAAGGAAATTCATGCTAATATTAGAAGAATCAAAATATTGAACATCAATATTAGAATCATTATTACCCCTATTATAAACATCCAAAGCAAACCAAACATAAAAATCCCAAGCATTATCAATTGATAATGCTCTAAATTTACCATTATGCATGCTTTCAACTAAATCCCTTGTTTGCTCATTTAAGCCAAAATAGAAAATTAAATCTCACATACCTCCCAAAGACTACAACGATTATAATCAAGAAATCCCTCAAGTTTATTGAAATATCACAAAAAGGCTCATTGTCATATTGAGGAAATGAGAAACGTGCCATTTTTTTATCAAAACAAGCAAAAATCAAACAAAAGAAGAGTATATAAAAAGACCTAGACTTAAGTAATCAAAGAAACTCAAACATAGACACCGTTCCCCGGCAACAACGCCATTTTGACGTAGGGAAAACTAGGTCATTGACTAAGATCTTCCCTAGAGCCAAACAAATTTTATAATCACTTTACAAACCTATATACAAGTTAGAGGTAAGTTAAGGGTCGAACCACTAAAAACGGTTATGTGCAAGTGCTTTCAATCAATGCCTAAGCTAGGTCGAAGTTGAAAGTGAGGAAAGAATATACAACCACCAATACAGACAAGAATAAAAGAAATGAAACACTAGGGAATGGGTATCAACAAGTTATCATGACAATTGCAACAACTTGGGAAGGTTAAGCCACTCAATGGCCGTGAAGACTAATGATAAGAACTATCAATTGGGATCAAAGAGCTATTTCCTAATCGTTAAGCTAGGTTTCCTCTATCAATAACAAACTAGGAGAGTCACAATCCAAACCAATCGATAATTTCCATCCTAAATCGAGTGGTCATGTCATTAGGAATTACAATGCAATCTAGCATAGTTCTCAAGGCCTAATCAAAATAAGCACATGTAAATTTCCATTAATCAATTTAATCTCAACAATCAATCAACATAATTCCTAAATTAATCACAATCAATCAATCATACAAGTTTTACCCAAACCCTAGCAAAACTTCTCACTAACAATCATCATCAAATCAAACAAGCAAGTGAATAACATTAAGAATCAATCAAACATCGACAAAAACTAATCTAAAAAGAATCAAGCAACAAAACTAAATCAAACAAACATGAAATTAAAGAAATCAATAAAATGAGATAGAGTAAGAAATGCTCATTGATAATTAAGAAGATCTTTAATACAATTGTCCCCCTTGCATCTTCAATTTCTCACATCACCATTGACATCCCTCATATTATCTCTGTAGGGGTTGCGATTGGAGACGTGAGGTGGTGATTATGGTTGCGGGGCTGCTGTGTAGGCGGCAACGAGGCGTTGTGCTTGGTGTTATGTGGGCTGCTAGTGATCGCGGTAGAGCTGGTGTCAATTGGTTGCGCAGGGGAAGGTGCGGTGTTTTGTTTGGTAATTGTTGCGGTTTATTGTTGTTGGGTTGCGCTGCTATGTGTTGTTGTTTGGAGTTTTAGTTGATGCGGATAGCAGGGTTGGAGTTGGTGATATTGGCTGGTTTTAGTTGCGGTTGAAGGTGTGGAGGGCTCGTCTGCGCTCTCGAGCGTCAAGCTCATGTGATGCCTACAAGTAAGGCAGCCCCTAAAGTAAATATCAGCAGGTTTAACACCAAAAATAATGAGAGCGCAATCACGAGAGCGTGGCAACTTGACTTGCAAATGAAATTGAAACATGCATCTCGACCTCGAACAAGCACCTACACAAGACACCAATCGTGAGGAGAAAACAAAATAAAAAAAAATAAACTAAAACTACGAATTAAGAACTGAAAACATGAAAAAGTCATAAAAAATAATCAAAAATCAAGATGAGTTATTAAAATGGAAAGATCCATAAATGACGCTCATCAAATTCCCCACTATAAACCTTAATTTTTACGTTTGACAGAAGTTGGCTACGATTTTTAATAGCGATAAAACGAAAGAATGTCTCATTCTCATATATATTCGGAAAACAAAAATTAAATTTTTGATTTGAATTATTAAACAAGGTTTAATTGATTTACTCCTACAAAAAGGATTAAAGAAAAACAAAATAATAAAAATAATAATATAAACTGTTGTTGAACAAGAACTACGCGAGACCTGATTTTGTAATACGAATACGTAGGAAATTTTTGATTCGGTCAAATAAAACAATAAATTAAATAAGAGCTCTTTTATTTAAAAATATAGATGCATTCAAAAGTAAATCAAAGACTTAGATAATAATAATAAAAAAAAAACTTGTAAGTGATTACAATTTATTCGAAACAAGAATTATTAGTATTGTGTAACACCCTAAGGTTTTACTATATACTCAATCAATGTAGTCGAAGGAGGAGTAGTGTCCATAGCAGTATCGCAGCAGTCTTGGAAGTTTCACCTACTCCTTTTTTCTTCAAAACCCACAAATTGTTTTTTAACTTGGGAATGGGGGACTTGTCTACCTTTTTCCCATTTTCTTTGGGATTTGATGGAGCCTTTTTTCGAGGATCCGAGGATGGTTCTTTCATTTTTATGTCTTGTTGCGCGAGTTTGGGAGCAACCTTCCTCTTAGGTTCTCTTGGACGAGCCTTAGAAGATGGGGAAAAATCCAACTTCCTCCTCACTTTTTTGTTTTGATCACTAGTAGGAGTAGTAGTGGCCGATTGCACTAGAAGCTTAGGAGGATTGCGAGCCAAGGCGGCTTGGTTTTGTTGACGAGCCTTTTCCAACCCTCCCTTGTCGGCCGCATTCATCCAAGCTTTGTAATATGAAGATAAGACTATACTCCCAGTGGGATTTTGCACTACCCACTTAGGGAGATTAGTCGAATACTCAATCCAACGGGGAATCCTCTCGGCCTTGAAATTCACATCTGCTGGAGCATCACAATCTCGTGGAGGGATAAGTTGGTTCATTCCATATTGCCTCATAACCCAGCAAGGAAATATGAAAATAGTACTAGAAAGACCCAAGAGGCGAATATAAGGACAATTTGGACTATTCCCAATCAAACTACTTATGTTCTACCAAGGAATCTCAAAGCATATATTAGGAAACCTGTAACGGAAAAAAGCCGTCCATCCTCTTCATTCTTATGTTTGTAAAGGATGTGATGGCTAAGGAACAATTTTACTCTATTAGCCTCATGGTTTTGTGGCTGATCGACAATTCGCAAGTGCTTCGTGAGCCAAATCTAAAAAAAAAAAATGAACGAATGTCAGATTGCGAATTTTACAACAGCAGGTGCCACATGCAACTCAAGGAGTCGCGCGCGCCTTCTAAGCGCAACTTTGAAACTTGTGCTGGGCATACCAGCGCAACCTTCAGAGTTGCGCTTGCTGATGTGTACGTGAAAAAAAACGTATGTGTAATAGGAGTGGACTTTCGGTGAAACCGTTTTCGTTTGGATCTCCTCTAAGGCCAATCAAGAAAAGTAAAGTTTTCGCCATTGCTAGTGGAGCGGATGAATGACACCCCTCTATTTGCTCTACTACGGACACCATTGAATAATCTCCATATTCTTTGCCTATCCTAAGTAAACAATTCACAACAAGACAAAAACACAAAGCGCGAATTTTAAAACGTGGTTTAGTCAAATTGTTTCGAGGAGTCACAAATGTTCGATGAATTAAATTAAATTTACGCCATGCTCCGTATCAAGTTTGGCCATATCACATTCATTCAAGCCAAAAAATCGCTAAAAAGCAAGTTTGGAATCCGACAAGTTAGGGGCATAAGTCACGAGGAGAGTATTTGCAGGGAAACCTAGTAGAGCATTGAACTTGTCGGGTAGAGGCACTATTTCATCCTATTTAAAGAGGAAAAGATGATGGTTAGAGTCCCAATGGTTGACAGCAGCATGAAGAAAATCAAAATTAATATTAAGTTCCATATAACTTAGTAGGGCATCTGGATGGTATATTTTAAAAGTTAGTTTGTCTTCACTTATGGAGTTGCACGCAACGTCCACGCGCAACCTTGAGAGTTGCGCGCACCCAGTTCGTCGCATTAGAAAGTTTTTTTTTCCTTATTCCACTACGTGATTAAGGGAAGCTTTATTACGGTTATTATGATTAACTCACACGCTTGCCTTTTTTAATAAATTCTACCTTTTTTTTTTCAGTCGTTCTTTTTACGAGGGGGTAAGTCGGGAACCCTTTCCCTCCCTCAAAATTTTATTCGCTAAAATTTTGAGGAAAATGAAAGATATGATAAAACGCAAATGCGGTGCTCAACGACTCCCAGAAGGTTGCTGCAGTGATAACTTTGATATAAATAAAAGATTAATAAACAATCAGTGATAACTTTGATATAATAAAAAATAAAGAAAGAGAAAATTTACCGCAATCATCCGATGATCAAAGCATAACAAAGCCACGAGGGCTCTCCGATTAGCAGCTCGGAAAGCTTGAAGAGTCTTCACGATGCCATTCACGGTCTCGTGCGAAACCCGTTCCAAACAGAACAAGGAAAGTTATAGATATGTATGTGATAGATAAAAATTTATATACATATATGAAACAAATGTTGGGTTTCGTAGAGTCCGACTCTACGTGGAAGGGAAACCCACCCAAGACCCGCACACTAAATAAAGAGACTAAACATGCAATCACTAATTAAACAACAATTAAGAGAGAGAAAGAAAAGACATTTTTACCCTTGTCGCGTGATTCGCTCGAATCCCGAGCTCTTACTTGAACCTCGCAAATGCAAGGCCTTCGACGGCTCGTACCCACGAACTCGACCCGAACGATCCAAGTCCCGAAGGTTTGTCGGGACCCAACCAATAAAAACTAGAGTTTTACGAACTTAAGGTTTTCTCACTTTTCTAAGGAGATGCCTTTTTAGGTTCCACTCAAGTGTTCTTCTTAAATCCTAAAACCTTGGTATTTATAGGGAAATGAACCTTGAATTCCCATTCTCAATCAATGTGGGAGATTTGCAATTTTCGTTATTTTATTTTATTCAAAAACAAAATAAAATTGCAATGCAATCAATAAGTTACAAGTGGCAAGAGGAGGAGAGGGAGAAGGTGAGGACCACCAAGGGAGGGGACCAACCCACCTTGCTCCCGAAGGTAAAGACCAAGCTTTGGTCCCCACTCAAAAACCGTGAGTTGGCCGGGACAGCTGGCTGCCAGCTAGCCTTGGCTGCCAAGGCAGCCTCGCAGGCGCCTGGCGCCTTGGCTGTGCTAGCAAGCCAGCCAGCACTCGCATTTGCAGAGCCAGCAAGCTACGCACTCCATGCGAGCTGCTGCTGTGGCATGGCATGTGCTGGGTGCTGCTTAGCAAGGCTTCTAGTGCAAGCCACTGCCACCTCGCAAAATGCCCAGCCTAGCTCTCGCACGCACAGTGCGCATTGCTAGCAAGGCCCAGCCATGTGATACTACGTGGTTGCGAGAGGCTGGCTGCTGGGTGCGCGCCACTGCCTAGCACCACGCACAACCCAACATGCTAAGCACGCTGCTATGCGATGCTCGGTGCGTGGTTGCGATGGCTGGACGCTGCTATTGCCTAGCACGCTAGCAAGGCTGCCAACGCCAAGCACCACGCATAGCATAGCACGCCTAGCTTGCTGCTATGCGATGGTGCGTGGCTACGATGGCTAGGCGAGCAGTGCCAGACCATGCCTTGCGCCAGCGCCTAGCATTCAAGCAAGGCCTAGCCTTGCGATGCTTGGGCGCATGGCATGCTAGAACACACGCAAGGCTACGATGCTTGCGGTGGCTAGCTAGCCTGCATGACTTAGCACGCCTAGCATGCTAGGCTTGCGATTGGTCTTGCCTAGCCTAGCACTCATATGGCTAGGCCAATGCGAGGCTACGGCTAGGCTCGTACTTGTAACTTGAATGATTTCATGTCTCGTCGAATTCCAAACTCGGCTCGACTTACGACGCTCGATCTCGACGCTCTAAGCTCGATATCCGACGTCTTTGTTCGTAAAACTCCGACGACTCATCAAATCCTTAGGATTGATTCGTCGTCTTGGATCGGTTGTTCGATTGGGTTCGACCCGAAGGGTTCAGTCAAGATTAAGCTGTAATATTAATTGTACATTAATATTACTGATCGGAAGCGGCCTCCACCTAGGCATTCACTTGACCTTACTGAAAAATTAGCTATCCAATAATTTTGAACCCTCTATTGGAATAATATACTTGTTGGAAGGATACCATTCCTTTCAATCTCCCACTTGTCCTTCCGGACAAGTGTGCAAATTGTGTATAGCCCCTTTCCTATGTCGTTTAATGTCTCTTCATGAACTATAAGGTA
Organism: Chenopodium quinoa; assembly: GCF_001683475.1. NCBI lineage: Eukaryota > Viridiplantae > Streptophyta > Magnoliopsida > Caryophyllales > Amaranthaceae > Chenopodium > Chenopodium quinoa. The sequence goes on from NW_018745684.1 coordinate 10,919,098, forward strand.
AGATTGTTCGTCATCCTTATTACGTCCAGTAGTGTTTCTCGATTTCGAGTTCGACTGTCAATAAACAGATGATTTCTAAAATCCATTTGAGCACGGCCATGCATTTTCACAGTCACGCTTATCGAGAGGCCTTGTAAACAACAAAGACATATTCCCTATTGTTAATAGGGGGACATTCCCAGTCTTGAACTGTAAGATTCCCTTACTAAGAGGACCTAGTCGCCTGAGTGCTGCCGTTACAATCCCCATTTACGGAAGACGTTTGACATCAAAACGACCAGTACTCAAACAAGAGAACTTGCAATACTCATGGTCGAGGAAAAAGGTTCCGATAACAATAATGAGAAATATACTTATGACGATATGATATCTCTTAAACTATTCTCGTAGGTCTATCCTGAAAGGAATGGTTTCCTTCCAACAAGTGTATTATTCTTATAGAGGGTTCAAAATTATCAGGATTCTAATTTTTCAGTGAGATCAAGTGATCGGAATGCCTGGATGGTAGCCGCTTCCGATCTGTAATATTAGTGAACAATTAATATTACAACTTTGTCTTGACTGAACCCTTCGGAACCAAAACGAACTAGCGATTCGAACTGACGAATCAATCCGAAAGATTTGATGAGTCACTAGAGTATTACGAACACAGACGTCGTATATCGAGCCTAGGGCGTCGAGACCAAGCGTCGCAAAATAAATAAGCAACAAGTTGGAGCAAAGCCGTAGCATCACATTGGCCTAGCCATGTGGTTGCTAGGCTAGCTCGAGCTAGCACAGCACCATCGCAACACCATGTGTGTGCGTGCATCGCTAGCACAGCACCATCGCAGCACCATGCGTGTGCGTGTGTGCGTGCATCGCTAGCACAACACCAGCGCAGTAGCATGCATGCGTGCGTGCTAGCCAATCAGCACCAGCCGTAGCAATGTGTTGTGCGTGCTTGCTAGCATAGCAGCACGCTGTGCGTGCTTGCACTATATGCGTGTGTGTGCCTTCGCATGGCAGCACCAAGCACAGCGTAGTAGGCCTCGCCTAGTAGTAGCAGCATGCGTGGCTCGCTAGCAGCACGCATGCGCTGGCTGGGCTATGCTTGCTTGCTGTGCTGTGCTGGCTGGCAGGCTAGCAAGGCAGGTTGCCTAGCCTTGGTGCCAGGCACCAGCTGGCATCCTTGGCAGCCAAGGCAGGCTGCCAGCTTGCTTATGCCTTGATGCCGGTTTGGAGTGGTGGGGACCAAAGCTTGGAGCCATCCCTTAGGGAGCAAGGCAATGGTCCCCCCTTTGGTGATGGTCCTCACCTAACCCTCCTCTCCATATGCCACTTGTTGATTGTTGATTGCATTGTTTATTAATTTATTTTTGATTTAAATAAATTAGTTGGAAATGCAAACTTTCCCACATTGATCATGAATGGGAGTGCAAGTTGCATTTCTCTATAAATAGCCCATGATTGGGCATTTGGAATCAACTTGAGTGGAACTCAAAAAGGCATCTCTTATTATTGAGAAAACCTTTAAGTTCGTAAAACTCTAGTTTTATCTTTGGTCAAGTCTCGACTAACCCTCGAGACGAAGATCGTTCGGTTCGGGTCGTGGGTACGAGCCGTTGGAGGCCATCACGCTTGTGAGACTTTAAGCTTCGAAGTAAGAGCTCGGTTTACGAGTGAAGCACGCTTCAAGGATAATACTTCTTTCTCCCTTCTCTTAATTATTGTTTAATTAAGTTTATGCATGCTTTAATTACTTTAATTATTGGGGCAGGTCTTGGGGGGTTTCTATTCCGCGTAGAGACGGTCTCTACGAAACCCTACAGCGGTATCGGAGCAGCTCCCTTTTTAATTATTGCAATTAGCAATTAATTAAGGTGATTTAAAATGGATTTAAATTTCTGGTTGTGCTTTCTAATTGGATCAGAAGCTCGTTTTAATTAATTTTAAACTCGTATTTTTTTTTGATGAATCCATATTTCGACTCAAAAATAGTGTTTTTTGGGTGGAATCAATGTTCTAAATCGTTTCTGACCCTTTCAGGATTGTCCTGAAGCCAAAATCCACCCAGAAATATGTTTTTCGAGGAATTTTTCGTTTTTGACGAAATTTTTTTAATCTTTATGCCTTGATTAATTTAAGCATGTCAAGGGTAGATTAAATGCATTGTTGCATCCCTAATCTACAGCGATTTTAAACTCTTTTAAGCATGGTTATGAAGTCATAATGTGTGCTTAAGTTGGTATGTTCATTTTTTCACATAAACTTGTTATTTCACAATCATGCAAATCAATTGCATTAAAGTGAATGTTTATTGTGAATGTGAAATTTTAAAGTTCCTAGTATATTAAAGATCCAATCATTAAGTGTTTAAATGGTTGGAACTTTAATTCTAAATTCCATGTTGAACTAATGTAGGATTTAATCATTTTTTAGTTGATTAAAATCCTTAAAGTTCAAGTACTTGTGATTAAATCATGATTAATCTTCATATTGGAAGATGTAATTTTGTATTTTACACAAGTTAAAAGTTGGAAAAAATTTTCATTGGATGATTGGTTTTATTTTCCAACTCCCTACTTTGTCAAAACTCATTATTAATTTGCATGTTGGTTAAATTAATTATGGGTATAGCCCTTTTCAATTTTAAGCATCAAGAAAGACCCAAATTATTCAAAGGTAATTTTGGATGATATAGGCTTGTGCACCATTAAAATTTAATTCAATTAAGTTAGACTTGTTTTATTTTCAATTTTGCCTTAAGTTAATTCTAAAATAAATTTAGAATTAATTTTATGTCACACATAAAACGGGATAAAAATCCCGAGAAATAGCACGCAAATCGAGGCAAGAATACCTAAGCGTCACCAAAGGCTAGTCGGGCTGCCCACGCAACCCACATGTGGCTGCCTTAGGTGCGCACAAGGGTGCTTACGCCTTGAGGTGTTGCTGATGTGTGGCGAGGCCTGCTGTGTTGCGCGCTATTGCTATGTGCGTGGTTGGCTGCTGGAGTTGCTTGGGCATGATGCTCGGAAGCATGGCAGCAAGCCCCAGTCTGCCTGCCATACGCTGCCAGGCGCCAGCAAGCAAGTTTGCATGCGCAGCAAGCTGCTGGTGCTGGCTAGCGTAGCGTGCCATGCTGGGTGAGCATGCTAGCACCCAGCATAGCAGGCGCAACACCAAGGGCTGCATAGCAGCCTTAGTGCGCAGCCCACAAATTTTTAGTGGGTCGTTTTTGCTTAATTTTGGGCTATGAATTTTGCAAAAATTTTGCCGTTTTAATTATTTAATTAGTTAAATTTAAACGAGGCTAGGCCTCGGTAGCTCTGGCACTTGCAAAATATTTTGACAAAATTATGGGTTAAACCGGCTTAATTAATTATATTAATTGAGTTGGATGCGGAATTTAGTGGGAGCTTCGTTAATTGCACGATATAATTGCATCTTAATCACATAATATGTTAAACAACTTAGACTAGATTTAATTAGGCGTGTTAATCGGATTAACAACCTAAGTTAGTTACTAGTTTTCGCGCGCGTTATGCATTGTTACTTGTTTTTCTTTGTAAAATGCATGGGCCATTCACATATAGTGAATGGATGAATAAAAAATATATTGTTTCACAGGTTTCGTGAAAATGGCAACTAGTGGGGCCCGATTAGGATAGTAAATACGGACTGCGATCCGTTATGTATTTTTGTAAATCTAAATACGGTTTGCGTACCGCTGAGTATTTTTGTACCTTAATATTTAGATTAATCCTAGTCGTAGTAGCTAGTAATTTTATTTTGGCGAAGATGTCTCAAGACGACGTTTCTATGAAGATGAGCCAAGATGAAGACCCTTGAAGATTTCAAGGGATCATGCTAGTTGTCAAATGCATCTTATTTCATGTTTTCTATATATAATTGTTCTTATATTTTTGAATGATATGTTAGGTGCATGTTTAGGATTTCAAATGTTGCGATGATTAATTGAGTTCACTTAAATCAACCAACATAGAAACCCTAGGTCCCTAAAATATTGAGCTAAAATATGCCATTCCAAGAACAACACTTACCGAACTAATGCGCGTATGTGATGGGCTACGCCAAAGCGAGGCATCACTACTTCCCTAGGAACATAAGGTATACTAGGTTTACGAGTTGATCTTGGTTAAGCTCAACGATATCGGTAAGGAGTCCTTGGATGTCGTGGCAATGGAGATAAAAATGTCAAGAAAGCATTAGATACGACGTTTTATCGAACCAAGAGTAGCTTAGAGCTATTAGCAATTGGATTGCTTACCTCAAAATATTAAGTGTTAAGACAAGCCAAAACATGCTTAATCACTTTTTGATTTTTGGGATCTTGGAATTATTTTATTCTCGTCTAAAAGGTACTAACGTTAATGCGTAGATAAAATGCTCAATAAAATTGAAAATTTGCATGAACGCTTTAAATTTCAAACTTATTGGTTTATGAATGGTTTTTCATTTCAAATTCTTTCAATTGTAGAAACATGTCTTCAAGTAACTCAAACAACCAGTTTTCATTACGCTAAATTCTCGACAAGGAGAAGTTGAGTGGGCCAAATTTTCTTGATTGGCAAAGGAATTTGCGTATTGTTCTCATGCAAGAGCAAAAGGAATACGTCCTTGATGAGGAAATTCCCGATACTCCCAATGAGGAGGTCACCCAGGCTGCCCTTAACTGATGGCAAAGTGCCAATCGGGATGTCAAATGCATCATGTTGGCCACTATGTCTTCGGACCTTCAAAAGACTTTCTTTGAAAAGGAGACGACTTTTGAGATCATTTTTGAGCTTCAGAATATGTTTCAAGAGAAGGCCCGAACTGAAAGGTTCGAAACCCACAGGTAGATCCTTGAGAGCAAGGTCAAGAAAGGAGAGCCAGTCAGCACGCATGTTCTTAAAATGATTGGATTATTTGAGAACATGGAAAGGCTCGATGCTAGGTACTCAACCGAGATGGAAATTGGCATCATTCTCCATTCGCTGCATAAAGGCTATGATCAGTTCAAGATGAACTATAATATGCACAGCATGGAGATAACTCTCACCGAGCTTCATGGTATGTTGAAGCAGGCCGAGCAAACCCTCAAAGATGAAAGAAAGCATGACATGCTCATGGTGAGAAAGGGTAAGCCATTTAAGCGCTCGGGCAAGAAGATAAGCTTTAAAGGGAAAAAGAAGAAGAATTTTCCGCCTAAGTCAAGTGCTGCTAAGAGTGGCAAGGACAAGAAGGTAGCCTCTTCTAAATCCGATTTCGAATGTTTCTATTGCAAGAAGAAGGGACATTGGAAGCGGGATTGCCTCAAGTTCAAGGAAGATAAGAAGAACGGCACCGTTGCTTCTTCATCAGGTATTTTTGTTATAGACTTAAACTTCGCTAGCAAAACATCATGGGTATTAGATACCGGATGTGGCTCACACCTTTGTTCTAATGCTAAGTGACTAAGGATAAATAGGAGGCTAGAGAAGGGAGAGGTCGAGCTTCGGGTCGGCAATGGAGCCAAGATGTCTGCCGTTTCCGTTGGAACTCTCAGTTTGTCTTTTCCCTCAGGGCTTATTTTAGAACTTGACAATTGCTATCACGTTCCTAGAGTTACCAAAAACATTATTTCAATTTCGGCGTTGGACGCCAAGGGTTTTGAATTTCGAATTAAGAACAATAGTTGTTCATTTTATTTCGATAATGTTTTATTTGGTAAGGCATATTCAGAAAATGGTCTATATGTTCTTTCTCTAGACAAATAAGTTTATAACATTAATGATACCGCCAAAAGGGCTAAGACCAAAGAGTCGAATCAAACCTACTTGTGGCATTGTCGTCTTGGCCACATTAACGTCAAACGCATCAAGAAACTTCTACAAGAAGGTGTTCTTGACTCATTCGACTTGGAGTCGTTTGAAAATTGCGAAGGATATCTATTAGGCAAGATGATAAAGCAGCCATTCTCCAAGTTTGGAGAAAGGGCAAGTGACTTATTGGGTCTAATACATACGGACGTATGTGGACCAATGAGTACACCAGTAAGGCAAGGTTATCGATATTTCATTACCTTCACCGACGACTATAGTAGATATGGTTATGTCTACCTTATGTCGAATAAATCTGAATCCTTTGAGAAATTCAAAGAATTTCAGAGTGAAGTTGAGAATCAACTTGGCAAGAAGATTAAAGCACTTCGATCGGATCGAGGTGGCGAATATTTGAGCCATGAATTCGACGATCACTTGAAAGAAAATGGTATTCTTTCAGAGCTGACACCTCCTGGAACTCCTTAATGGAACGGAGTATCCGAAAGGAGAAATCGAACCTTGTTAGACATGGTTCGATCAATGATGGGTCTTAGTGAACTTCCTAATCTTTTTCTGGGGACATGCACTACTAACTGCGGCACTAACATTGAACCGTGCTCTGTCAAAAGCTGTCGAAAAGACCCCATATGAATTATGGACTAAGAAACCTCCAAGGTTGTCTTTTCTTAATATTTGGGGTTGCGAAGCATATGTCAAGCGATTAATTTCTAACAAGCTTCACCCGAAATCAGCCAAGTGTTTCTTTGTGGGCAACCCAAAAGAAACCAAGGGGTATTACTTCTACAACAAATCCGAGAACAAAGTGTTTGTAGCTCGTGATGGTGTCTTTTTGGAGAAGGAAAACCTTTCCAAAATGATAAGTGGGAGGAAAATCGAACTCGACGAAGTTGGTGAGGACGAGCAACAATGTCAACCTGATAAAACTGACAATGAAAATGCTTTAGAAGCAGTTGCTAAGATTGGTCAGAATCAAACAGACAATGTAAATGCTCAACCTATTACCCTTCGTAGGTCGCAACGGCCAAGATCTCAACCAGACAGATACCTTGGTATTGTCTTAACCGAAGATTAGGATATCCTAGTCATGGATGGAGATGAGCCAGCGACATACAAACAAGCTATGAAGTGCCCCGACTCTGCTAAATGGCAAGAGGCCATGATATCTGAGATAGACTCCATGTCTGAAAATCAAGTCTGGGACTTGGTAAATTTGCCCGAAGGTTACACACCTATCGGTTGCAAATGGATTTTAAAATTGAAAACAGAAAAAGATGGAAATGTATCAATATACAAAGCTAGACTGGTGGCAAAAGGTTACAGACAATCCATGGGATTGATTATGATGAAACCTTTTCGCCAGTCGCAATGCTTAAGTCCATCTGGATCATCCTAGCAATTGCTGCATATTACAATTGCGAAATATGGCAAATGGATGTCAAAACCACCTTCCTTAATGGGATTTTGGAAGAAACTGTGTATATGACACAGCCGGAAGGTTTTGTTGATCCAAGCAATGCTGTAAAACTATGTAAGCTTAAGAAGTCCATTTATGGACTGAAGCAGGCAAGCAGAAGTTGGAATCTGCGATTTGATGAAGCCATCAATAAGTTTGGTTTTATCAAGAATCTAGATGAGTCTTGTGTTTACAAGAAGGTCAGTGGGAGTGACATCGCATTCCTAGTCTTATATGTCGCTGCCATATTGCTCATTGGAAACAGCACAAAATTATTAGAGTCTGTAAAGGGCTGGCTGGGAAAATACTTTTCAATGAAGGACTTAGGAGAGGCACAGTACATATTGGGCATCAAGATCTATAGGGATAGATCTAAGAGGATGATTGGATTGAGCCAGAGTACTTACATTGATAAAGTACTAGCACGATTCAGCATGGAGAATGCCAAGAGAGTGAACCTACCCATGCCCCATGGCGTAACTCTCAGCAAGAAACAATGTCCACAAACACCTGTTGAGCGGGAGAGAATGAATCAGATTCCATATGCTTCGCTAATTGGATCAATCATGTTTGCCATGATATGTACTAGGCTTGATGTATCGTACGCCTAAAGTGCTACGAGCCGATACCAATCAGACCCAGGAGAGGCGCATTGGACTGCGGCCAAGAATATCCTAAAGTACCTAAAAAGGAACAAGGATAAATTCCTGGTCTATGGTGGCCATGAAGACTTGGTTGTTGAAGGTTACACTGACTCTAGCTTCTAGACTGACAGAGACGACTTCAAGTCACAGTCAGGGTACATATTCTACCTAAATGGAGGACTGTTTAGTTGGAAGAATGCCATGCAAAGCACCACTGCAGATTCTACAACTGAAGCCGAATACTTGGCAGCTTCGGAAGCAGCTAAGGAGGCAGTTTGGATACGTAAGTTCGTCAGTGAACTTGGTGTTGTACCCTCCATCAAGGGTCCAATAGATCTCTATTGTGACAACAATGGAGCTATTGCTCAGGCCAGAGAGCCAAGAGAGCACCAGAAGGTCAAACATGTCCAAAGGCGATTTCACATGATAGGGAAATGGAAATCCGAAGGTGAAATCAGAATTTGTAAGATTGGGACGGATGACAATGTGGCCGATCCTTTGACTAAACCTCTTCCTTGAGTGAAGCACAATAAACACGTCGAGGCAATGGGAATCAAGCACGTTGGAGATTGGATTTGAATTCCCTATACATGTGTATTAATTAAACTAGATGTCTTAATGTAAAACACTATGTAGAAGCCATTCATTTTTAGAGTAATCAATTTTTATGCAAAATTACTATTCACTCCATTGCTATTTAATTGTTTTTTAGAATTAAATAATGAGTCCATTCGATTTATGAGAATATTCAAAACAGGGTATCAAGACCATGTCTTGGATAAAGAAACAACTGTTAAGTTAACATTGAATATCTAATAAAAAATTATCCCTAATCGAGGTCATTTAACTGATGGACGATCAATGACCACTGGAGATTAGTGTGTAGTATGATTTACATCACTGTTTCTTGTGCTGCAAGGACATAGTAGTCATAAATCATTTGCACAGGTGCTAGTTTGGAACTACAACAGATTGACCTAAGAGAGTACTTTAAGAGATTCAAAATCTTCATAAGTACATTTCTCATTATAATTATCGGAACCTATTTGCTCGACCATGAGTATTGTGAAGTTCTCTTGTTTGAGTACTAGTCTCTTTGATGTTGTCAAACGTCTGCCGTAACTGGGGACTATAACGGGAACACTCGGGAGATTAGGTCCTCTTAGTAAGAGAGGCTTACAGTAAGACTGGGAATGTCCCCCTATTAACAATTGGGAATATGTCATTGTTGTTTACAAGGCCGCTCGAAGAGCGAGACTATGAAAATGCATGATCGTGCTCAGATGGATTTTAGAAATCATCTGCTTATTGACAGTTGAACTCGGAGATCGAGAAACACTTCTGGACGTAATAAGGATGACGAAGATTCTAACCTTATAGTTCATGAAGAGACATTAAGCGACATAGGAATTGGCTAAACACTATATGCACACTTGTCCGGAAGGACAAGTGGGAGATTGAAAGGAATGGTGTCCTTCTAACAAGTGTATTATTCTGATAGAGGGTTCAGAATTACCAGGAAGCTAATTCTTCAGTGAGATCAAGTGATCGGAATGCCTGGGTGGAGGCCGCTTCCGATCTGTAATATTAGTGAAGAATTAATATTACAGCTTTGTCTTAACTGAACCCTTCGGGTTGAACCCAAATGAACTGCCGATCCGAACCGACGAATCAATCCGAAGGATTTGATGAGTCACTAGAGTATTACGAACACAAACGTCGGATATTGAGCCTAGGGCGTCGAGACCGAGCGTCACAAAATCAACAAGCAACAAGTTTGAGCAAAGTCGTAGCATCACATTGGCCTAGCCATGTAGTTGCTAGGGTAGCTCGAGCTGGCACAACACCATCGCAACACCATCGCAGCACCATGTGTGTGCGTGTGTACGTGCGTCGCTAGCACAACACCATCGCAGCACCATGCGTGTGCGTGTGTGCGTGCATCGCTAGCACAACACCATCGCAGCACCATGCGTGTGCGTGTGTGCGTGCATTGCTAGCACACCACCATCGCAACAGTATGCATGCGTGCGTGCTAGCCAAGCAGCACCAGCCGTAGCAACGTGCTGTGCGTGCTTGCTAGCATAGCAGCACGCTGTACGTGCTTGCACTATATGCGTGTGTGTGCCTTCGCATGGCAGCACCAAGCACAGCACACTAGGCCTTGCCTAGCAACAGCAGCATGCGTGGCTCGCTAGCAGCACGCATGCGCTGGCTGGGCTGTGCTTGCTTGCTGTGCTGTGCTGGCTGGCTGGCTAGCAAGGCAGGCTGCCTAGTCTCGGTGCCAGGCGCCAGCTGGCAGCCTTGGAAGCCAAGGCAGGCTTCCAGCTTGCTTATGCCTTGATGCCGGTTTGGAGTGGTGGGGACCAAACCTTGGAGCCATCCCTTAGGGAGAAAGGAAATGGTCCTTCCTTTAGTATTGGTCCTCACCTAACCCCTCCTCTCCATATGCCACTTGTTGATTGTTGATTGCATTGGTTATTAATTTATTTTTGATTTAAATAAATTAGTTGGATATGCAAACTATCCCACATTGATCATGAATGGGAGTGCAAGTTGCATTTCTCTATAAATAGCCCATGATTGGGCATTTGGAAATCAACTTGAGTGGAACTCAAAAAGGCATCTCTTATTACTGAGAAAACCTTTAAGTTCGTAAAACTCTAGTTTTATCTTTGGTCAAGTCTTGACTAACCCTCGAGACGAATATCGTTCGGGTCGGGTCGTGGGTACGAGCCGTTGGAGGCCGTCATGCTTGTGAGGCTTTAAGCTTCGAATTAAGAGCTCGGTTTACGAGCGAAGCACGCTTCAAGGGTATTAATTCTTTCTCCCTTCTCTTAATTATTGTTTAATTAAGTTTATGCATGCTTTAATTGCTTTAATTATTGGGGTGGGTCTTGGGGGGTTTCTATTCCGCGTAGAGACGATCTCTACGAAACCCTACATATCCGGTATAGTTCCAAACTAGTATATGTGCAAATGATTTATGAATTTCATGTCCTCGTAGCATAAGAAACGGTGCTATAAATCATACTACACACTAATCTCAAGTGGTCATTAATCGTCCATCGTTTAAATGACCTCGATTAGGGACAATTTTCGATTAAAATATTCAATGTTCACTTAATAGTTGTTTATTTATCCAAGACATGGTCTTGATACCCTATTTTGAATATTCTCAGAAATCGAATGGACTCATTATTTAATTCTAAACCACAATTAATTAGCAATGGAGTAAATAGTAATTTTGCATAAAAATTTATTACTCCAAAAATGAATGGTTTTTACATAGTGTTTTACATTAAGACATCTAGTTTAATTAATACACATGTATAGGGAATTCAAATCCAATCTCCAACGTGCTTGATTCCCATTGCCTCGACGTGTTTATTGTGCTTCACTTGAGGAGAAGGTTTAGTCAAAGGATCGGCCACATTGTCATCCGTCCCAAATTTTACAAATTCTGATTTCACCTTCGGATTTCCATTTCCCTATCATGTGAAATCGCCTTTGGACATGTTTGACCTTCTGGTGCTCTCTTGGCTCTCTGGCCTGAGCAATAGCTCCATTGTTGTCACAATAGAGATCTATTGGACCCTTGATTGAGGGTACAACACCAAGTTCACCAATGAACTTACGAATCCAAACTGCCTCCTTAGCTACTTCTGAAGCTGCCAAGTATTCGGCTTCAGTTGTAGAATCTGCAGTGGTGCTCTACTTAGCACTCTTCCAACTAAACGCTCCTCCATTGAGGCAGAATATGTACCCCGACTGCGACTTGGAGTCGTCTCTGTCAGTTTGGAAGCTCGCGTCAGTATAACCTTCATCAACCAACTCGTTACAGCTACCATAGACCAGGAATTTATCCTTGTTCTTTTTCAGGTACTTTAGGATATTCTTGGCCGCAGTCCAATGCGCCTCTCCTAGGTCTGATTGGTATCGGCTCGTAGCACTCAAGGCATACGATACATCCGGCCTAGTACATATCATGGCATACATGATCTATCCAATAAGCGAAGCATATGGAACCTGACTCATTCTCTCTCGCTCATTAGGTGTCTGTGGACACTGTTTCTTGTTGAGAGTTATGCCATGGGACATGGGTAGGTGCCCTCTCTTGGCCCCTTCCATGTTGAATCGTGCCAGTACCTTATCTATGTAAGTACTTTGGCTCAATCCAATCATCCTCTTAGATCAATCCCTATAGATCTTGATGCCCAATATGTACTGTGCCTCTCCTAAGTCCTTCATTGAAAAACACTTTCCCAGCCAGCCCTTTATGGACTCTAAAAGTTTAGTGCTGTTTCCAATGAGTAATATGTCATCGACATATAAGATTAGGAATGCGATGTCACTCCCACTGACCTTCTTGTAGACACAAGACTCATCTGGATTCTTGATAAAACCAAACTTGCTAATGGCTTCATCGAATTGCAGATTCCAACTTCTGCTTGCCTGCTTTAGTCCATAAATGGACTTCTTAAGCTTGCATACCTTCCCAGTATTGCTTGGATTAACAAAACCTTCCGGATGTGTCATATACACAGTTTCTTCCAAAATCCCATTAAGGAAGGCGGTTTTGACATCCATTTGCCATATTTTGTAATCGTAATATGCAGCAATTGCTAGGATTATCCAGATGGACTTAAGCACTTCAACTGGTAAAAAGGTTTCATCATAATCAACTCCGTAAATTTGCCTGTAACATTTTTCCACCAGTCTAGCTTTGTATATAGATACATTTCCATCTTTGTCTATTTTCAATTTGAATATCCATTTGCAACCGATAGGTGTATAACCTTCGGGAAAATTAACCAAGTCCCAGACTTGATTTTCAGACATGGAGTCCGCTTAGATTTCATGGCCTCTTGCCATTTAGCAGAGTCGGGGCTCATCATAGCTTGTTTGTACGTCGCTGGCTCATCTCCATCCATAACTAGGATGTCTTGATCTTCGGTTAAGACAATACCAAGGTATCTGTCTGGTTGAGATCTTGGTCGTTGCGACCTACGCAGGGTAATAGGTTGAGCATTTACATTGTCGGTTTGACTCTGACCAATGTCAACAACTGCTTCTAAAGCACTTTGATTGTCAGTTTTGTCATGTTGACTTTATTGCTCTACCTCTCGAATTTCGTTGAGTTCGATTTTCCTCCCCTTTGTCATTTTGGAAAGGTGTTCCTTCTCCAAAAAGACACCATCACGAGCAACAAACACTTTGTTCTCAGATTTATTGTAGAAGTAATACCCTTTGGTTTCTTTTGGGTAGCCCACAAAGAAACACTTGTCCGATTTTGGGTGAAGTTTGTCAGAAATTAATCTCTTGACATATGCTTCGCAACACCAAATCTTAAGAAAAGACAACCTCGGAGGTTTCTTGGTCCATAATTCATATGAAGTCTTTTCGACAGCTTTTGATGGAGCACGGTTCATTGTTAGTGCCGCAGTTAGAAGTGCGTGTCCCTAGAAAGTGATAGGAAGTTCACTAAGACCCATCATTGATCGAACCATCTAACAAGGTTCGATTCCTCCGTTCGAATACTCCGTTCCATTGTGGAGTTCCGGGAGGTGTCAAATATGAAAGAATACAATTTTCTTTCAAGTGATCGTCGAATTCATGGCTCAAATACTCGCCACCTCGATCCGATCAAAGTGCTTTTATTTTCTTGCCAAGTTGATTTTCAACTTCACTCTGAAATTCTTTGAATTTCTCAAAGGATTCAGATTTATTCAACATAAGGTAGACATAACCATATCTACTATAGTCGTCCGTGAAGGTAATGAAATGTCGATAACCTTGCCTTGTGGGTGTACTCATTAGTCCACATACGTCTGTACGTATTAGACCCAATAAGTCACTTGCCCTTTCTCCCAACTTGGAGAATGGCTACTTTATCATCTTGCCTAATAGACATCCTTTGCAATTCTCAAACGACTCCAAGTCAAATGAGTCAAGAACACCTTCTTGAAGAAGTTTCTTGATGCGTTTGACGTTAATGTGGCCAAGACGACAATGCCACAAGTAGGGTTGATTCGACTCGATGGTCTTAGCCCTTTTGGCGGTATCATTAATGATATAAACTTGTTTGTCTAGAGAAAGCACATAAAGACCATTTTTTGAATATTCCTTACCATATAAAACATTGTCGAAATAAAATGAACAACTATTGTTCTTAATTCGAAATTCAAAACCCTTGGCGTCCAACGCCGAAATTGAAATAATGTTTTTGGTAACTCTAGGAACATGATAGCAATTGTCAAGTTCTAAAACAAGCCCAGAGGGCAAAGACAAACTGAGAGTTCCAACGGATACGGCATACATCCTTGCTCCATTGCCGACCCGAAGCTCGACCTCTCCCTTCTCTAGCCTCCTATTTATCCTTAGTCCCTGAGCATTGGAACAAAGGTGTGAGCCACATCCGATATCTAATACCCATGATGTTTTGCTAGAGAAGTTTAAGTCTATAACAAAAATACCTGATGAAGAAGCAACGGTGCTGTTCTTCTTATCTTCCTTGAACTTGAGGAAATCCCGCTTCTAATGTCCCTTCTTCTTGCAGTAGAAACATTTGAAATCGGATTTAGAAGAGGCTACCTTCTTGTCCTTGCCACTCTTAGCAGCACTTGACTTAGGCATAAAATTCTTCTTCTTTTTCCCTTTGAAGCTTATCTTCTTGCCCGAGCGCTTAAATGGCTTGCCCTTTCTCATCATGAGCATGTCATGCTTTCCCTCATCTTTGAGGGTTTGCTCGGCTTGCTTCAACATACCATGAAGCTCGGCGAGAGTTTTCTCCATGCTGTGCATATTATAGTTCATCTTGAACTAATCATAGCCTTTATGCAGCGAATGGAGAATGATGTCAATTGCCATCTCGGTTGAGTACCTAGCATCGAGCCTTTCCATGTTCTCAAATAATCCAATCATTTTAAGAACACGCGGGCTGACTGGCTCTCCTTTCTTGAGCTTGCTTTCAAGGATCTGCCTGTGGGTTTCGAACCTTTCAGTTCGGGCCTGCTCTTGAAATATATTCTGAAGCTCAGAAATGATCTCAAAAGCCGTCTCCTTTTCAAAGAAAGTCTTTTGAAGGTCCGGAGACATAGTGGCCAACATGATGCATTTGACATCCTGATTGGCACTTTGCCATCAGTTAAAGGCAGCCTGGGTGACCTCCTCATTGGGAGTGTCGGGCATTTCCTCATCAAGGACGTATTCCTTTTGCTCTTGCATGAGAACAATACGCAAATTCCTTTGCCAATCAAGAAAATTTGGCCCACTCAACTTCTCCTTGTTGAGAATTTAG
Organism: Chenopodium quinoa; assembly: GCF_001683475.1. Lineage (NCBI taxonomy): Eukaryota > Viridiplantae > Streptophyta > Magnoliopsida > Caryophyllales > Amaranthaceae > Chenopodium > Chenopodium quinoa. The sequence continues at coordinate 10,934,305 of NW_018745684.1, forward strand.
CGTAATGAATACTGGTTGTTTGAGTTACTTGAAGACATGTTTCTACAATTGAAAGAATTTGAAATGAAAAACCATTCATAAACCAATAAGTTTGAAATTTAAAGCGTTCATGCAAATTTTCAATTTTATTGAGCATTTTATCCACGCATTAACGTTAGTCCCTTTTAGACGAGAATAAAATGATTCCAAGATCCCAAAAATCAAAAAGTGATTAAGCATGCTTTGGCTTGTCTTAACACTTAATATTTTAGGGTAAGCAATCCAATTGCTAATAGCTCTAGGCTACTCTTGGTTCGATAAAACGTCGTATCTAATGCTTTCTTGACATTTTTATCTCCATTGCCACGACATCCAAGGACTCCTTACCGATATCGTTGAGTTTAACCAAGACAACTTGTATACCTAGTATACCTTACGTTCCTAGGGAAGTAGTGATGCCTCGCTTTGGCGTAGCCCATCACATATGCGCATTAGTTCGGTAAGTGTTGTTCTTGGAATGGCATATTTCAGCTCAATATTTTAGGGACCTAGGGTTTCTATGTTGGTTGATTTAAGTGAACTTAATAAATCATCGCAACATTTGAAATCCTAAACATGCACCTAACATATCATTCTAATATATAAGAACAATTATATATAGAAAACATGAAATAAGATGCATTTGGCAACTAGCATGACCCCTTGAAATCTTCAAATCCTCAAGGGTCTTCATCTTGGCTCTTTTTCATAGAAACGCCGTCTTGAGACATCTTCGCCAAAACGAAATTACTAGCTACTACGACTAGGATTAATCTAAATATTAAGGTACAAAAATACTCAACGGTACGCAGATCGTATTTAGATTTAAAAAAATACATAATGGATCGCAGTCCGTATTTACTATCCTAATCGGGCCCCACTAGTTGCCATTTTCACGAACCTCGTGAAACAATAAATTTTCCATTCATCCATTCACTATATGTGAATGGCCCATGCATTTTACAACGGAAAACAAGTAACAATGCATAACGCGCGCGAACTAGTAACTAACTTAGGTGGTTAATCCAATTAACATGCCTAATTAAAACTAGCCAAGTAGTTTAACATTTTATGTGATTAAGACGCAATTATATCATGCAATTAACGAAGCTCCCACTAAATTCTGGATCCAACTTAATTAATCTAATTGATTAAGCCGGTTAACCCAAATTTTGAAAAAAATAAAATTTTGCAAGAGCCGGAAAAACAGAGGTATAACCTCGTTAAAATAATAAAATAAATTAAAAAAGACAAAAATTGTAAAGTGATAGCCCAAGATTAAGCAAAATAGCCCGCCCTAAAACTCGTGGGCTGCGCACCATGGCTGCTATGCAGCCCTTGGTGTTGCGTCTGATGATGCTGGGTGCTAGCATGCTCGCCTAGTGTAGCACGCCACGCTAGCTAGCACCAGCAGCACGCTACGCATGCTAGCTGCTTACTAGCGTTGGCAGCAAGTAGTTGGCTGGGGCTTGCTGCCTCGCTGCCCATCAGCACGCACAAGCACCTCCAGCAACCTATGGCCACGCACATAGCATCATCGCACAACAAATCCTCGCCACATAGCAGCAGCACCTCAAGGCACATCACCCCTGTGCACACAAAAGGCAGCCACATGTGGGCTGCGTGGGCAGCCCGGCTAGCCTTGGTGGCGCTTGGGTGTTGTTGCCTCGATTTACGTGCCTTTTCTCGGGATTTTAATCTCGTTGTACGTGTGACATAAAATTAATTCTAAATTAATTTTAGAATCAATTTAGGGCAAAATGAAATACAATAAGTCCAACTTAATTAAATTGAATTTTAATGCTGCACAAGCCTAAATCATCCAAAATTACCTTTGAAATAATTTAGGTCTTTCTTGATGCTTTAAAATTGAAGGGCTACACCCATAATTAATTTAACCAAAATTCACATTAATGATGAGTTTTGACAAAATAGGGAGTTAGAAAAATAAACCCTTTCATCTAATTGAAAATTTCCCAACAATAACTTGTGTAAAATTGAAAAAATTTACATCTTCCAATATGAAGATTAATCAAAATTCAATCACAAGTTTTGAACTTTAAGGACTTTAAACAACACAAAAATAATTAAATCCAAAAATTAGTTCAACATGGAATTTAGCAATCAAAGTTCCAACAAAAAAAAAATAAAAAAAATAAAAATAAAAATAAAAAATTAAAGATTGAATCTTTGAAATTTTAGGGGCTTCAAAATTGCAAGTTCACCATAAACATTCACCCTTCAAGCAATTTATTTGCAATAATGTGAAAAATACAAGTTTATGTAAAAAAGTGAACACACCAAATTAAGCATCAATTATGACTTCATAAATATGCTTAATGAGGTTTATAATTTCAGTAGATTAGGGATGCAACCATACATTTAATCTACCTTCATCATGCAATAATTAATCAAGGTAAAAAGATTTAAAAATTTTCGTCAAAAAACAAAAAACCCCTCGAAAAACATATTTCTGGGTGGATTTTAGCTTCTGGACAATCCTAAAAGACTCAGAAATGATTTAGAACATTGATTCCACCCAAAAATGACTATTATTGAGTCGAAATCTGGGTTCGTCAGCCAAAATTAAAAAAATACGAGATTAAAAATAATTAAAACGAGCTTCTAATCTAATTAGAAAGCACAACCAGAAATTTAAATCCATTTTAAATCACCTTAATTAATTATTAGTCACAATAATTAAAGTGAGCGCGGCTTCGATACAGCTGTTGGGTTTCGTAGAGTCCGACTCTACGCGGAAGGGAAACCCACCCAAGACCCGCACACTAATTAAAGTGACTAAGCATGCAGTCACTAATTAAACAACAATTAAGAGAGAGAAAGAAAAGACATTTTAACCCTTGTCGCGTGCTTTGCTCAAATCCCGAGCTCTTACTTGAACCCCGCAAATGCAAGGCCTCCGATGGATCGTACCCACGAACCCGACCCGAACGATCCAAGTCCCGAAGGTTAGTCTAGACCTGACCAATAAAAACTAGAGTTTTACGAACTTAAGGTTTTCTCACTTTTCTAAGGAGATGCCTTTTTAGTTCCACTCAACTGTTCTTCCCAAATCCCAAAACCTTGGTATTTATAGGGAAATGAACCTTGAATTCCCATTCTCAATCAATGTGGGAGATTTGCAATTTTCCTTATTTTATTTTATTCAAAAACAAAATAAAATTGCCGTGCAATCAATAAGTTACAAGTGGCAAGAGCAGGAGAGGGAGAAGGTGAGGACCACCAAGGGAGGGGACCATTCCACCTTGCTCCCCAAGGCAAAGACCAAGCTTTGGTCCCCACTCAAAAACCGTGAGCTGGCCGGGACAGCTGGCTGCCAGCTAGCCTTGGCTGCCAAGGCAGCCTTGCTGGCGCCTGACGCCTTGGCTGTGCTGGCAAGCCAACCAGCACTCGTATGTGCACAGCCAGCAAGCTACGCACTCCATGCGAGCTGCTGCTATAGCATGGCATGTGCTGGGTGCTGCCTAGCAAGGCTGCTAGTGCAAGCCACTACTATCCTCTTAAGATGCCCAGCCCAGCTCTCGCACGCACAGCGCGCATTGCTAGCAAGGCCCAGCCCTACGATGCTGCGTGCTTGCGAGAGGCTAGCTGCTTGGTGCGCACCACTGCCTAGCACCACGCACATCCAAGCATGCTAAGCACGCTGCTATGCGATGCTCAGTGCATGGCTGCGATGGCTGGACGCTGCTATTGCCTAGCATGCTAGCAAGGCTGCCAGTGCTTAGCACCACGCATAGCATAGCACGCCTAGCATGCTACTATGTGATGGTGCGTGGCTGCGATGGCTAGGCGAGCAGTGCCAGCCTATGCCTTGCGCCAGCGCCTAACATGCAAGCAAGGTCTAGCCTTGCGATGCTTGGGCGCATGGTGTGCTAGCACACACGCAAGGCTACGATGCTTGCGGTGGCTAGCTAGCATGCATTACATGAGCCTAGCACGTCTAGCATGCTAGGCTTGCAATGGGTCTTGCCTAGTCTAGCACTCACATGGCTAGGCCAATGCGAGGCTACGACTACTCTTGTACTTGTAACTTGATTGATTTCATGTCTCATCGAATTCCAAACTCGACTCGACTTTCGACGCTCGATCTCGACGCTCTAAGCTCGATATCTGACGTCTTTGTTCGTAAAACTCCGACGACTCATCAAATCCTTCGGAATGATTCGTCGTCTCGGATTGGTTGTTCGATTAGGTTCGACCCGAAGGGTTCAGTCAAGATTAAGCTGTAATATTAATTGTACATTAATATTACTGATCGGAAGCGGCCTCCACCAAGGCATTCTGATCACTTTACCTTACTGAAGAATTAGCTATCCAATAATTCTGAACCCTCTATCGGAATTATACACTTGTTGGAAGTACACCATTCCTTTCAACAAAACAAACCGACTTGATTGTCTCTGGGACGTACGGTATGTCCTTATCCTCTGCCGCTAGAAGAGTCTTAGCTCATGGATCACTAATCCAAAAGCATCAGTGTACAAGATCTTTGCCATAGGAAGCACCAAACCACCCAGCACGACCCTCTACAAAAAATAAACAGCATAAACAAAACAAGGTCAATATCCGAACGTCAAAAGAAAAATAAAATCTAAAGAAAGAAAAGACAAACCGGAACAAAAGGTGGAAAAGGAGTCAGCCTGGATACAACAAAGGCCTGGTAAGAAACCCCATGTAGCATCAGCTGCTCCGCAAGATAATCAAGGATTGCCTGAGCTCGGTCCTCGGTTGAAAGCAAGTCTGGATGCAACATCCGAAGGAGAAGGTCCACAGGAACCAAAGGCTCTTCGGACGAAAACAGCCAGACAATGCGCTCGCCTTAAAACCACGCGTCTGCCCGGTGAAACGACAGCGAACGCTGCCAGCCCGGACAACCTCTAGGACTCCCACGACCAAGCCCCAAGGGTGAAGGTCGATCTGTAAAAAACAACGTCATGTAAAACAAAAAAAATGACCATAACAAAATGATACGAACATATGTTGTAAACATATACTCATCGATAAGGTGGCCAATAAGGAAGCGAGTCGGCCCGAGCGTCTTAAGGGATAGAAAAGGCATGTACGCATACCCCCAGACCTAAAGGAGCAAACAAAAATAAATGTGATTAGCTTAAGAATCGATAGCAAAGATAAAACACAAATGAATTAGACACGTACCTCAAGAATACGGCCATTCCATGAAATGGAGATCCGAAGCACCTCTTTAGTTGTCACGGAATCCATCACTCATGTTGCCTTTCCTATAGTAGTAAGTATACGATACCTTCGCACAATTTAGGTTACCCACCCGCCCCAACTCACTAAGGCATATGAGTAGCCTGATAACGAAACGTTGTCCCGATCACTTAAAAAGGTGACGGAAAGAACGTGAGTAATGTATATCCGAGCAAGCTGTTCAGGAGTATACTGCCGATCAACCTCATAAGCCGACAACTCATCGGCAAGAAACGAGTAAGGACAAGACTGCGCGTACACATTTAGGGACGCCGCAAGACGATCCCCCACGAGATCATGCAGTCTCTTGTTTGACCCCTTTACTTTCCCCAAAATCACAGGCTCGCCTCTAAAGGGAAAGCCACTAATCATGGAAAAATCGTAAGGGGTAGCCGTCATCTTTCTCCACGAAAAATGGAAAGTGTTGGTGAAATCCCACCAAAACTCTAACAGCTCGCGGAGGAAAGCTAGTGACGCATGCTAACTCGATAAATCCCAAAGAGCTTCTAGCTGGGGATCGACCCCTGAAAGCTCAATAACTTCCTTTGCCACCTCGGGTAGGGAGTCAAATCGACCTATTCAAGTACCAGAACCGTACAGGCACATACTAGTCTCACTCTAAGAAAATAAAGAAAATAGAAGCTCGATTATGACAGGCCTGAAAAGAAGTAATGAAGTATAAACAAAACACTAGACACTCACTATGTTGTGCCAACCACGAATCGAGACATGGTGATCCGGGTCCTATTTAAGGACCTGTGGATCCCAGTTGGGAGGAGCCTCCCACACCAACTCCTCGTGATGACGTCGCTCTCGCCCTTCCTCCCGCACGTGTGCTGTATACATCTTCTTTGGTCCCCTGTCCCGACCATAATTGCTGTGACGATAAAATAATTCCATCTTTGTGTTGGATTGGAGTGAAGAATTCTTATGGACTACTAATTATAACCTAAACACATAAACCAACTAGCTTGACCAAAAACGAAATGAACTAAAGCTTGTTAATACTAAGCCCGATAAACAATTAGGCCTAATCCCGAAATTAAACCTAATTTTGACAGATTTAGAAGCGTCTAGGTTAAAATCTAGGGCTGCCGCAGGAAAAACCGTGCGCTATTCAAGGAGTCGCGTTGGCCTGGCGCACGCAATTCACAAAGTTGCGCGCAACACCCAGCGTAGCCTCCAGTGATGCGCTTGCGGAAGATTCATAATTTCATAAAAATACTGAATCGAATTTTACCATAAAGCCACGAGCAAGATCATATGTTGCGCTGCTAGTGCTATGCGACTTAATCACTTACGTGTAGCAGCCGAGCGCAACCTGTTAAGTTGCGCGCACCACCTACTGCGGCAGAATGTTCAAAACCCTAAATTCACCCATTCCCTATTAATAGAGGTTTAACACGAGCTTTGAAAGACACAAAAATTAACCTAAAAAGTCAGCAGAAACTTGTGAACTTATGCTCTAATCATTCCCTTGTCCCAAACACTTACCCCTTTTATTGTTTATTCTTACGGTGGAGGTTCCCTGACAAGAAGAAGTCCATAAGTGTTCTAAATGAAGATCTAGCAAGGAAAAGTGGTAAATTCCTGAGCACTTAGATAAATCACTTTTCTTTTCTTGCTTAAACAACTTTTAATCAATTAATTAGTGTTTCTTGATCACCTTAAATAAACTTTAATTAATTAATTTCACATAGTATCTTGCTTTAATTAAAGACTAAAATTGGAATAATTAATTGTTGTTTTTTCACTTAAGTCAAGGCGAATCTTGTTTATTTTGTTCCTTTCACGAATTTGAATTAAGTAAGAACAACGACATTGGTTGTAATGTAATCTTTATGTGATTGACGTGTGTAAATAAAATCAACTAACTTAGTTTTAGGTATTACGTTGCATATATTGTTTGGTGATGAAATTGTGAAAAAGAAAGAGCTAGTAGAGGCCGCACTTGGGCTAGAATAGTGATTCCTCCCTAAAAGGAACGTTATTTTAGTACCCTCGCTCCCGAAATTATTTCTTGTACAAGTAGAACAATTTGGGCATGGGTAAAGTTATTATTCATGCTAAATATCCCTTGAACCCTACTTGGGCGAAAGGCATGAACGTGGTTTATGAGTTTTCCTTAAACTCATTGGCAACTCCTTATTAGTTTCTTACAAAAAAGCGTAGATAGGATCAACTCTTGTTCAAGGTCCCCAAACAGTCAGGAATTCAAATCCTAACACACCCTAAAAACTGTAAAGTCCTAGGCTTTTAAAGGGCCATGGGCATAGAGGAGAAGGATCCCTACGATGGGCACACCCTCCTCACAATGACAACTCCACTGAGGACTTAGAGGTTACTAGATTAGTTCTTAGTTATGGTTCAAGGTTTCCAACTTAGGTTACCTATGAGTTGTAACGAGGGATAACTTGGATAATCTCTAGTTAGAGAGCGAGATTTGAATGCATAATAGCTTCCTTTTTCAAGAAAGTAAAAGCCAAACAAGCAACATTGCATCATGCATAATCATAAACACCTTTTAACCATTGGGGATTGGCTCATTGACTGGGGGTCACCAACACCAGGCTTCTATCCGAAAATCAATAACAATCATCCCACCCATATCGCCAACAAAATGTTGGGAGAGCTATGTCATGGGTCAACACCTTGAGTGATTGATTTGTGTATCGTTTCTTAAGATATGGTACCCTTGGACACCTAAAACCTTGACCTTAGAATGACATTATGTGATTTAATGGTATTCTCGTATGCTTATTTGATTACATGACTATTTGCCACGTGTATAGGATAGTTTTTTCCTCCTTTTTAGTCTTAACTTAGGTTCCCTTCGTAGTTTTGAGTCACGTTCAATGGATACCATATGATTAAAAAAAACAATAAAAAAAAACATAATAAAGAAAATACCATCGTTTGAAAAAAAAATCCTGCTCGAACAGGTGGCGCGCGCAACTCAATGAGTTGCGCAACCACGCCCAGTGCAAGTTTGGGGCCGCGCACACCTATCGCGCGAGACCCAGTAGCTTGCGCGCGCCTTCTGCTGCGAGACCATTTAGATTCTTCGTGAACTATTTTCTCGTCCAAACAATATCGTTATTTATGAATTGTTGTAAGGCGATGTTGTCTCTTTGAACGTAATTTGCGTCTTTTTTCTTCTTTTCACTTTCTTTCCTTTTCTTTCTTTTTTAAACAAGCGTGTGAGTTTTCTTAACGTCTCATACTTCCTTTAGGGTTGGTTACCAAGCTTGGGAACAAAGACACCCGGACACTCACGTTCTACGTTTACCATCAAACAATCCACCCCTTTCAAACCATCTCCTTTTGTCAACTTATCCTAGTCCAACAATGTCAACCATCGAACAACTCCAAGAAGAGATTATTCGCATGAGTGAGGAAAAGGCTCAAGAAGCCGAGGCTAGAAGAATCAAGAAAATTGAAAAGGCAGAAAGGAAAGAGGCCGAGGCTTTATCTATAAAACAAAGGATTAATACCATTTTTTAATCCCAACTTTTACCAAGTTATTTTTATTAATCCCAACTTTCGATTATTCCGCAATAATCCCAACTTTAGGGTACGTTTTCATTCTTCGGTCCGGATTACCGGTTACTTGAAGAAAGGGTTAAAAAAAATTTAAAACCATTTATTTGACACGTGTTGCATGCTAATTGGTTTATCAAAATAAAAATAAATTAATTAAAATAAACTTATAAAAAAAAAAGAAAAAAAACCCAAAGACCCATTTTCTCTCTCCTCCCCTTTGTTGTTCATCCATGGCTATTAGCTGCCATGGCAACCACCACCAATCAACCTACCTCCCCTCACCATCACCCCACCACAGCACCCCTCCCCTTCCCCTTCCTTTCCTGACCGCCCCTCCCCTCCCCCTTCCCCTTACCTTCCGACCACCCCCTTCACCCTTTTCAGACCAACCCTCCCCTTCCCTTCTCCCATACATACCCACCTAAAACCAGCAACCCTGAAACTCTAACCACCCTTGAAACCCTGAAACCACCACCCCTGAATCCGACCATCATTTTCGACCCACACAACAAAGCCACCCCCTCAACCAACCACCACCAACAACCCACAATCGGCCACCAAGCCTCCCCCTCAACCCACCACCAACAATGACAACCCAAAATCGGCCACCCCTCAACTTACCATCGTTTGCGTTTTCCGACAATTGGAGGAGAAAGAAAGTGAGGGGGCTGTATTTTTGGTGGTTTTGGGGGTTGGAGAAGTGATTTCGAAGGTCAGGGTTGTTGTTACAGGTGGTATCGGGGGTTATGGGTGGCGGTTTCGAGGTCGTGGGCTTTGGTTATGGTGGTTTCAGGTTTTATGGGTGGCGGTTTCAAGGCAAGGGTTCTGGCTATGGCTAGTTCAGGGGATGGAGGAAGGTAAAGGTGGGCCGATTTCGCGGGGGTAGGGCGAACCTAGGGAGGTTTTTGGGCTGGGGCTATGGAGATGGTGGTTTTGGGTGAGTGGCCACCGCCAGCGTTTGTGGGCTGGTGGTGGCTTGGTTGGGTTTTTTTTTTCCTATATTTTTATTGAATTTTTCTTTAATTTTTTTAATATTTTTTTTGAACCAATTACAACTTGACACGTGTCAAGTGACCTAGAATAAGAGGTCATTGACTTTTGTTGACCGGTTTGGGTATGAAGAATGATAACCCACCTTAAAGTTGGGATTATTGAGGAATAATCGAAAGTTGGGATTAATAAAAATAAATTGGTGAAAGTTAGGATTAAAAAATGGTATTAATCCTAAAACAAAAAATGGATGCTTTAGCCAAACGAGAGAAGACGTTGGAGAAACTTGTTCTTTGCTCCACTATGGGGAACAAGTACTTTGACGCAGAAAAAGTTTGCTCCTCTTATGGGGCTTACTTTACCTGAAAGGTTTGCAGCTACAAACTTACCAATATTTAAGGTGACCAATAATCCAAAAAATCATCTAATGAGTTTTACTGGCACCATGGCTCTAAAGGGAGTTGATCCTAAGCTCTATGCTTTGACATCCCCTTTATCTCTAGACCCAGCCGCAAGAGAGTGGTACTATGGGCTAGATGCCAAATGCAAAAACACATGGGAAGATGTAGTTTTGGCCTTCATCACCCAATATGAGAGTAACGTAGAGTTCAAATCAACTTTGCGTGAACTTGAAATGCTTAAGCAAAGCGACGATGAAGGTTTCCTTGCTTTCTATGGTAGATGGGGTGAAAAGGCGGCTCACCTTTCCCAAAGGCTGCCCGAACTCGAGTTAGTACAAAAATTCATTAACAATTGTCATGAAAAGTACAACAAACATCTACGTACGCTACCTTGGTCTAGACACTTTTCAAAAGGTCTATTCCGTGGCCACTAGGATTGAAGATGATCTTGCCAAAGAAAAGGCAAACAAGCCTCATCATCATCAACCTAAGAACAACCACAAGAAGGGGAATGATAACACTTCATCCTCTATTGATATTTTTTCAACATCCACACAATATAATAACAAGATCCTCGAAAAAGGTGGACAAGAAAATTCACGCAATACCCTTTAGCTTATAAAGATTTTTGGAAAAAAGTAAATGAAAAAGGATTACTCTGACCAACTGGGCCAATGCCTCCTCCTCCCATAGAAAGAAGAAATCTTCAATGGGATGGCAATGCTTATTGTACTTATCATAGGGGTGCTGGGTATGGTACCGAACGTTACTTTGTTTTGAAACACAAGATTCAAGATCCAGTGGACGATGGGAAAATTCACACGCCTAAGCCTAATAATAATGTTTCTCCATTGGGAATATTTTATATCGATGAGGACCACGTGAGGAGTGATGAGTTCAATCCTTTGGATTACATAACTTCCATAGGGAAACCTCTAGCCACAACACTTATAGGGGCAAATAATGATGTGTGTGGATTATGGGACGATGACTTTAAAGACCTATATGTCTCAAAATATGCCGCCGTCCCACCTCCACCTTGTCTCCAAGTTGAAACAAGTGGATCGCTTGATTGGGATCTTTTTTTGGGAAAATCACAAGATTTGTCAAACCTTTCCTAGATGAACAATGGCATCAAGCATAACTCATGGAACATTTAGAAATGGAGGCACATTCAACGTCTCTAGAAGAAAACTGGTTCACGAGTACTAAGACTAATCCAAACGAGATTGATCACCTAACTCGTTCTGGGCGAGTCTATCAAACACAACCAAATGGATCTACAACCAATCAAGGTCAAACTCAAAATCCAATACCATCACCACCTGAGGTAGAAGATCCATTTGGTCAAACAACTTCGTCAATCTAAGGCGAACGTTTGCATTTGAGAACTCTAAAGAACATAGGAATTCTCTAATGAATGCTCTAACTGCTTTGTCTGTAAGTACTGACATAACTCCTCAGAATCTCGTTAGGTTGCTTACTAGCGAAAAATCCGACAAACCAATCATCTTTCCTAGTGAAGATTTGCCATCAAAAGACACCACTCACTACTAGAAAATAGGCTATATTCCATCGAAAACACCCTGTTTTTCGTCAGAAAACGCGTTTTTGACGGAATTTCCGTTGGAACCGGTTGTCGGAAAAGATTTTGTAGGAAAAACCACCTTTTCCGATGGAAATTCCGTCGGAAACACTTTCCAACAAAATTCAGGTGTCGGGACAGATTTTCTGGCCTGGAAAAGTCCGTCGAAAATTTCCGACCAAATTTCCGTCGAAAAAGTCAATAATAAAAAAAAAACAGCCCCACCTTTAAACCGTACCCCCTCCGCTCCTAAGCTACCATCAAAATTCACCTCACTAACACTGCAATTCACCCACCACCACGGCTGCCTAAATTCACCCCATCACTATCAAAACCCCCCCCACCACCCAGATCCACCACCAAAACCCATAACCCATAACCGAAACCACCCCAACCAAAACCCCACCCACACCAAACCGAAACCACCCCAACCATTAACTTACCCAGCACCAAACTGCACATCGACCCCAACCATTAACTTACCCAACACCAAACTAACACCAGCCCCCACCCCACCATCACCGACACCACCACACACCACCACCATTCCAAAAATTAACCCAAAAAACCGAAATTAACCCATAAAAAGGAAAATCAACCCCAAAAAAACGAAAAGCCCCAAAAATAAAAAATTAACCCTAAAAATACGAAAATTAACACAACAGAATAAAAAAAAATACCACATAAAAAAACAAAACCAGTAGATTTACATATTAATCAGAATTTCATTAAAATTTTTTTAAAAAAAACGATAATTAACCAACAAAAAATAAAAGAAATATATAAATATACAATTGTGTAATAAAATTTATAAACTAACATTACAATTACATACAAAATTAACTAGATATACATTCTAACCTAAATTACAAGATCTACAAAATAAAAACCTTGAGAAGATTAACTTGGTGGTGTCGTTGTTGTTGTTGTTGTTGTTGTTGTTGTTGTTGTTGTTGTTGTTGTTGTTGTTGTTGTTGTTGTGCGATGGTGGTGTCGTTGCTGCTGCGCCACCATAGTACTCACAATACTTTATTATATCTAACTGTAGGGTTCAAGGGATACAACATCCCCGTTACTTTAGTTGACAATGGTTTCATCGTCAATGTGTTCCCATTACGAACCGCAAAATATCTATGCCTAGACCTAGAAAAAGATTTTCTTGCAACAACACATAGCATTAGGGCCTACAATAATCAAGGAGATCGGTGTGTGGAATTGTTAAGCTACCAATTACCACAGGCCCAATACAAAGGATGGTTGAATTCCATGTCATGGAAATAAAACCTACATTCAACCTTCTTCTTGGACGTCCTTGGATACATGAACTTGGAGCAATACCATCTTCGCTCCATCAAATGATTAGGTTGAACTATCAAGGTCTTCCTATGACTATACATGCTTCTCCTCTAAAAGTCACAATAAACGATTAATCTCTTTTTGAGATAAATCATGACAATGATGAAGAAGATGTGTGGGGATTTGCCATAGAGGCAATATGCACACTAGAAATGGATGAAGATCTTAAAGTACCTTTCGAACTTGATCCATATTCCACCCCAATAGTAAACATCTTATTCAAGAGTAGTTACTTTCTTGGGATGCCTTTGGGAATAGGAATGAAGAAATCTATCTTACATCCTATCCCAAACAAAAGCTTCTCCTTTAGATTGGGATATAAACCAACCAAGGAAGAACTCGAAGCTCACTATGCCAAAGTAAGGGCACGTAGGAACAACAATAAGAAAGGGATAATTTCCTTACTCCCATCTTACAATCAAACCCTTAATGGGCAATTCATTAGGGAGGGGGATAATTACCCATGCTACGACTTTCCAAAACCACTATTGGAAGGTATCAAGAAGCCTGGATTCGAGATGTTTCACGATTGCTACTTCTTTAATGATGACTTAAACATCACTCAATAAAAACACTCAACTCTAGGGTGCTATGATAGGCAAGCCTTTAACTTGCTATTTGGACTATAGCAAAACCATATTGCTATCATAACCAATCAAAATGCCATCCAAGACGAAGCTTTCGACCCTACTTCACTAATCACCCCTTCCAATAATACTTTCGAGCATGGATGGAGAAAGACCTTCAAGTGGACTAACCACAAGGGTGATAAGCTAGAAATCACCACAGGTGAAGGACAAATGTTTGAAGAATCTGACGACGAGTCTTGTTTATATTTTAAGGAAGCTAAGAATTTAGGCCTTGTGGCCATTACTGAGTCTTTACTTTCTAGTTCCAAGGACGAGGATCCCAAAAAGGATTCCTCACTTGATGTACTTTCTTTTGATTTCAATAATATGAGCTCTATTTCCGAGTATATGCCTTCTCTTGAATCTTTTGAATGCTACAATAATCAATCTAACAAGGATGATGACATTAATAAGTTGAATGAATTAAAGAATGAACAAGAACAAAAGAATCATGTGATCGAAGAAACTGAAACGATCAATATAGGAACAAATGAAAAAAGAAAGAAGTGTAAATTGGCTTAACCATAACTCCAGAACAGCGATCGAATCTCATATCGACGCTTAAAGAATTCGAAGACGTGTTTGCTTGGTCATACAAGGACTTGCCTGGAATAGATAGGGAAATTGCGGAAAATACCATTCCCTTGAACCCTATCTCTAAACCAGTAAACAAAAAATTCAACGAATGACATCTGACGTTGCTTTAAAAATAAAAGAAGAAGTACAAAAACAGTTGGACGCAGGTGTCATTCGCATATGTAATTACCCAGAAAGGGTAGAGAACATTGTCCCAGCCCCTAAAAAGGATGGACGAGTTCGCATGTGTGTCGACTTTAGGGACCTCAACAAAGCTAGTCCCAATGACAATTTCCCTCTACCACATATTGATATATTGGTGGATAATACGGTTGAACACGCGATGTTATCCTTCATGGATGGATACACAGGTTACAACCAAATTATGATGGCAAAAGAAGATGAAGAAAAGACATGCTTTATTACCGCTTGGGTACTTATTGCTACATAGTCATGCCCTTTGGTCTTAAAAATGCAGGAGCTACGTACCAAAGAATGTCTACGACTCTCTTGCATAATATGATGTACAAAGAAATAGAGGTATATGTGGATGATATGATCGTAAAATCCAAAGATAGAATGGGTCATGTAAAAGCTTTACGCAAATTCTTTACTCGTATAAAAGATTACAAGATGAGATTGAACCTACAAAAATGCGCTTTCGGAGTAACTTCTAGAAAGTTACTCGGATACGTAGTAAGCACACGTGGCATTGAGACCGATCCCTTGAAAATAAAGGCAATTATTGACATGCCTTCCCTACACAAAGAAAAACAAATTTGGGGGTTTCTTGGCAGATTACAGTACATTAGTCGATTCATTAGTAAGTTGACAATGACTTGTTAGCCAATATTCAAAAAATTGAAAAAAGAAGAAAAACATGAATGGGATGACAAATGCCAAGAGGCCTTTGAGAAAAGTAAAAAGCTATCTCAAAAGTCATTCACTTTTAGCACAACTAGTACCCAAACTACCTCTTAGACTTTATATCACGATCACGGACATGGCTACAGGAGCCATGCTCGCAAAAGAGGTAGATAAAATAGAACGTGCAATATACTATATAAGTAAAAAAAATTATTCAATATGAAATAGGATATAACACTCTAGAAAAAACGTGTTTAGCATTAGTGTGGGCAACTAAAAAACTACGTCATTAAATGCTTCCCCACACAACTCATGTGATTTCTCAACACAATCCAATAAAGTATTTGTTTGAACAACCACCCATACAAGGAAGAATATCCAAGTGGTTGGCGATGTTGGCCGAATTCGACCTCAAATATATTCCTGAAAAATAAATAAAAGGAAAGGTAATATCCGATTTTCTAGCCTAACATCCCATTCAAACAAGTTGTGAAGAAACCACTCATTTTTGGATGAAGAAATTCTCATGACACAAGACGACAAGTGGGTAATGTAGTTCTATGGCGCATCCAACCAAAAAGGGTGTGGCATAGGAGTGTTACTGCAATTTCTGCCAAACTAGACTTTGAGGCTACTAATATTGCCGCAGAATGTGAAGCGTGCATTATTGGTTTAGAAGCAGCAGCTAGCATAGGCGTGCAAAAATTAGAGGTATATGGAGATTCTAGTTTAATAATAAATCATATACTCAAAAAAATGGAAAATCAAAAACTCCATAATGATATTATACCAAGAACACCTAGAGTTACTCATCGAGCGATTTGATTATATCGATTTTAAATATTTCCCAAGGGACGAAAATCAATTTGCCGATGCCCTAGCAAAATTAGCCTCAATGATCAACATTCCTGATCATTTAAATATGATGCCATTATGCGTTGAAAGAAGGGATGAACTAGCTTATTGCAACACAATAGAGGAATTAAATGACATCGAAGAAGAAAGCCGCTGGTATATGATCATATCCTCCAATATATTACTCATGGCACATATCCTGAAAATACTTCATCTAAAGAGAAGCGCGCCTTGAGAACGCTCGCAACCCACTATGGGATGGTTAATGGTCGATTGTGTAAAAAAGGGCCAAATGGTCAAAGCTTATGATGTATAGACCAACGCGAGACCACACGCCTTATGGAGGATACTCACAAAGGTGTTTGTGGACCTCACATGAATGGAAAAATGCTTGCCACAATAATCACACGTTTAGGGTACTTTTGTTCCACAATGGAACATGATTGCATCCAATATGTCAAGAAATGTTCAGAGTGCCAAATGTTTGCTAACTTTCAACATCTTCCACCATCTGAACTATATAATCTCACTTCCCCTTAGACATTCTCAACTTATGGAATTGACATTAGTGGTAAAATTTCTCCAACAGGAATGGGAGGACACGAGTACGTATTAGTAGCCATCGACTACGTCACTAGGTGGATCGAGGCCGCCTCTTACGTTAATATCACTTCTAAACATATCGCAAAGTTTCTCGAATGAAACATTTTTTGTAGATATGGAGTTTCACACAAACTAATTAGTGACCATGGATCTCAATTCAAAGCAGAAGTTGAATCCCTCTTGGCTTGTTACTAAGTAAAACATCATCATTCTTCCCCATATAGACCTCAAATGAATGGAGCAGTAGGATCGGCAAACAAAAACATAACTTTCATCATTAAGAAAATTGCATAACATTATAAAGTCTGGCCGAATAAACTACACTTTTCTCTTTGGGGTTATAGAACGTCCATACGAACATCAATAGGAGTAACCCCATACTCCTTAGTTTTTGGCATGGACGCAGTTCAACCAATTGAACTGAAAATACCATCCCTACGCATCGTACTCAAAAGTAAGCTATCAGAAGTTAAATGGGTGCAAGCTAGGTATGAAGAGCTTTTATTCGTCGATGAACGACGATTAAAAGCTTTGCATCATGTACAAGTCTACCAACAACGCATACCGAGCTTAACAAACGGGTACGGCTTTGTAAAATTAAAGAAGGTGACTTTGTGCTAAAAGAGGTTAGAGGTCCTCCAACTGATCCAAGAGGGAAATTTAAGCCCAATTCGATATAACCATATCGCGTAATTGAAATTCTATCAAGAGGGGCAGTAAGATTAATGGATAATTAAGAGGGGCAGTTAGATTAATGGATATTGGTTGCGTCAACTAATAAACATCGATCGCCTTAAAAAATATTACATATGAATTCCGGATAAACTTGTTCATACAAATATTCTAAATCAAACTTTATAGAATTCAAATAAAAATTTCTAAGTGCTATAAATTTTACCGAACTCCACGGTAAAATTCATAACACTTGGGGGGGGGGGGGGGGTAGACCAAAATAATAATAATAATAATAATTTCTCGCTTAAGTGTTTTAAATTTTACCGAACTCCACGGTAAAATTCATAACACTTAGGGGTGGGAAGGGGGGTAGACCAAAAAAAATAATGTCAATCGAAATGAGCCATTCAAGTGTTCGTATTTTTTCGAACTCCACGAAAAATTCCTCACACTTAGGAGGGTAAATAAGATATAAAAAAATTTCACTCGTTTCAAACCTTGGTCGAAAAAATAACACTCGCAACACTGGTGCCGCGCGCAACTCACAAGGTTACGCTAGGCTGTCTGGTGCAACTAAATTAGTTGCGCGTAGTAAGCACGCACAACCCCTAAGGATGTGCACGCCACCTGATGACGAACATCGAACTTAATGTTTTACACTTGAGGAAGATTGATTCCGATTTTTACTAGCGATAAAACAAAGGGATATTCAATTCTTATATATATTCGGAAAACAAAATTAACTTTGATTTTTATTATTAAACAAAGTTCGATTAATTTTTCATTTAATTCTTACAAGTAGGATTAAAGAAAAAAAAAATTTTAATTTGCATAAGAACTACGCGAGACCTGATTTCGTGATACGAATACGTAGGCAATCTTTGATCTGGTCATATAAAATAACAAATTAAATAAAAGAGCTCTCTTTATTCCAGAAGCATTCAAAAAGTACATCATAGAACTTAGATAGTAGTAGAAAAAATAAATAAAAAACTTCGAGTAGTGATCACACTTTATTAAAAAAAAAAAGTACTACTAATATTGTGTAACACCCTAAGGTTTTAGTATATCCTCGATCGTGATAGTCAAAGGAGGAGTAGTATCCATTGTAGTATTGTTACTTGAGACAAACAATACAAGAGGGGGATGAATAGTATGTGAGTTCCTATTCACTACTTTTGCGGAATTAAAACATAATATAAAGGAGCTTACCAAAGCACACAAGATTTTATGAGGAAACCTTCCAGTACGAGGAAACCTTCCAGGACCCAACTGGAAGTAAAACCTCGACCCTCCAAGGGATTTCAAACACCAAAACACTTCACTATAATAGGGCAAACTCTGCTAGTTACAACCTATTATAATCAAACTTTTACTCACAAGTTCCTGACTGAACTTGCTACTCGATAAGACCCTATCCTACCCAATCTAAATCCCAGACTTAGATTCTACTTGACACTCCCTGAATGTCTACTAACTCAGCTTCAACCTAGAAACCTACAATCTGTATGCAATAAACTAAACACTCACCCAAACCAAAACAATACAAACTCTTATACTCTAATATGTGATAGGAAAGCTACACATGGAATCCGAAAACCAATATGACAAAGTTTAGAATTGGCAAACTTACACTCAAGAGCTCTGTTTAGATTCTTCACGCATAAACTCACAAGTTGTGTAAATTATGAATTCTTCTTTATATATAAGAAGTACTCGTATGTAAAGTAGGGTTTTCAAAAAGATAGAAACTATAAAACAGCCAATTTCACAAAACACATTTTATGTAAATCTTTTGTAAAGAAAATCATTTTGGAAAACTTATCAAAAATATAATTTATGAAAAGAATAATATTATGTAAAACCGAATTCTAGAAAATCTCATCATACGCTGTATTGTTTAGAATACTTTAGTTGGATTATATCATCATACGCTGTATTGTTTAGAATACTTTAGACATCCCTCAAAGAGAATAAAAACGATTTAGAACATCGATTCCACCCAAAAATCACTATTTTTCAGTCGAAATCTAGGTTCGTAGGCCAAAATTAGTATATATTCGAGATTAAATCTAAATAAAATGAGCTTCTAATCTAATTAGAAAGCAAAACCAGAAAATTAAATCCAATTTAAATCACCTTAATTAATTATTAGTTACAAAAATTAAAGTGAGCGCGGCTCCGATTCCGCTGTTGGGTTTCGTAGAGTCCGACTCTACACGGAAGAGAAACCCTCCCAAGACCCGCCCACTAATTAAGGCAACTAAGCATGCAATCACATAATTAAACAACAATTAAGAGAGAAAGGGAAAAGACATCCATACCCTTGACGCGTGCTTCGCTAGATCCCGAGCTCTTACTTCAAAAGCCTAACCTCGCAAATGCGAAGGTCTCCAACGGTTCGTACCCTCGAACCCGACCCGAGCGGTCTTAATCCCGAAGGTTAGTCGGGACTTGACCAAATAAAACTAGAGTATTACGAACTTAAGGTTTTCTCACTTTTCTAAGGAGATGCCGTTTTAGTTCAACTCAAGTGTTCTTCCAAAATCCCAAAGCTTGGGTATTTATAAGGAAAGAAGACTTGATCTCCCTTTTCCCATCAGTGTGGGAGATTTGCATTTCCCTCATCAAATGCCAAGAAATCAACAAGCTCCAAGTGTCACAAGGAGAAAGAGAGAAGATGAGGACCACCCAAGGGGGAGGGGGACTAAATCACCTAGCTCCCTAAGCCAACCACCAACCCTTGGTCTCCTCCCCTTGACTGGCTGACCAAGCCACATGGCAGGCTGGTAGCCTGCCTTGGCTGCCAAGGCTGCCAGCTAGCGCCTAGCACCAAGGTTGGGCTGCTGGCTAGCCTGTCCATGCACACGCGCAGCCACACAGCCAGCCAACGCATGCATCACTGGGATGCTGTTGCGTGATGCTGTTGGGTGCTACTTGCTATGCGAGTGGCGTGGTGCTTGGTGCTGCTCGCTAGCAAGCACGCTAAGCTGCACACGCATACACAGCACGCTGCTGCGATGCGTGTGCTGTGCGAGTCATTGCTTGGTGCGAGGCTACGAAGATCTGGGCGCTAGGCCCTAACACGCTAGCAAGCACGCAAGGCACCATACCTGTGATGCTTGCGATAACAAGCCCCAGCCTTGCGATGCTTGTGGGATAGGGATGCACTGGGTGCTTGGCCTAGCATGCTAGCAAGCACGCAAGGCACCATGCTTGCGGGCTGTGCTAGGCCATGCCTAGCGTGATGCGATAGCTAGGGCTGCTATGCTAGCACGCCCAGCCATGCATGCACAGCCATACCACACACAAGCATGGCACGCATCTTGCGATGCTTGCGCCATGCGATGTGCGTGTGCTTGAGGATGCTAGGAACCCATGGCACGCATGGGTTGGTGACCTCGCCTAGCCTAGCACTCGCATGGCTAGGCCAATGTGAGGCTACGGCTTGGCTCGAACTTGTCGTTTTCTTGATTTGCGACGCTTGGTCTTGACACTCTAAGCTCGATATCCGACGTCTTTGTTCGTAATACTAGGATGACTCATCAATTCCTTCGGATTGATTCATCGTCTTAGATCGGTTGTTTGATTAGGTGCGACCCAAAGGGTTCAGTCAAGATCTAGCTGTAATCTTAATTGTACATTAATACTCCCTCCGGTTTTTTTTAATTGCAACTTTGGTGTGATTTGCGGTGAGTTGCGGTTCACGAGGCAAAAGATTGAAGAGCAAAGATTAAGAAAGTATAATGGTGATTAATATATCATAGGAGTATGTAATTAAGGTGGAGAAAGAATGTTTGGATAATTAATCAAACCATCCACTGCCACCACCAAGACCAGCCACCACCACCGCCGCCTTCACCAACACCACCGCCGCCTTCACCACCACCACTACCACCCCCACAAAACCACCACCACAACCAACCCCACGAAACCATTACCACCCTCACGTCATTCCCTCCTTTTTTTGGAAGCCCTCTCCCTAACAAAAAAACCCAGAAATCTTACATTCTCCTCCACCACCAGCCCTAACCACCTCCAACCCAGACCACCCCACCACCCAAACCCACCACTAACCCAGACCACGCCATTTCCAGCACATTTTCTGCAATTCAAAGAAATTTCAACTAAATTAAATTAAAATCAAGAAATAAAAAACAAAAAGTTAATAGAGAAGAAGCAAATCAACTACCATCAATAGATCTAAAAACCGCTCTTTTTTTCACAATCGGCATAATTTCATTAACCGATTTCTTCATTCTTCGGCAAAACCACCCACTCTACGACAACCCCCCACCACGCAGTCATCAACACTGATCATTACTAATAAGGTAAGAATCTCAGCAATTTGATTAATTGAAGAAATTGTGGCCTCAAATTGAAATAATTGAGCAAAGGGTTATCGATTTGGGCTAAAATTGGAGCTTGCGGCTCTGGATTATGGGATAGCGGCGTTTCTCAGTAGCGCGGCGGTGTGGTGCTGCTCGGTGCAGAGTGGTGCGACGGTGGCTGGATGATTTGGTGCGATTATTGGTGTTGGGCTGCCGGCCGATTGTTTCTGTTGGTGTGCGGCAGTCCGGTGGTGGTTGTTGCCGGCTGCTATGGCCGAACAGGGGTGAGATGGGGCTGTTGTGGTCAGTGTTGTGGGATGGTGATTTCAGGTTTAGTTGGTGGTAGTGGAAGATGCGGCTGGCGATGTTGGCGGCTACTGTTGGTGGTAGGGAGGAGGGTGAAAGAGATGAAGAGGGTGAATGGGTGGTGGGTAGACTAGGAGATAAGTAAATGGGTGGGTAAAATTAGGTTAATGATTTTAGATTAGACAAAAAAGTTATAGTGATTAAAATGAGATAAGGGTAACATTAAGAAAATCAGAATTTTTAAGTAAGGGTAAAATAGTAATTTTCAGGGTTTTTGTTTACCCAAAATGGAAATAAAATAGAAATTTGCACATAATTGTGAGCAGACTAAAATGGCAAAAGTTGCAAATAAAAATAAACGGAGGGAGTATTACTGATTGGAAGCGGCCTCCACCTATGCATTCTGATCACTTGACCTCACTGAAGAATTAGCTTTCTAATAATTCAGAACCCTCTATCGGAATAATACACTTGTTGGAAGGACACCATTCCTTTAACAAAAAACCGGTGCGAAAGGGGGGTTTTGAACCGGTGCGGATTTACATTTTTCTCATAGTGATAGGGCAAGCGGATTATTGTGCCGTTTAGGTTTCATGTTAGATTATTCAAGTCAAACGACTGTGAGCTAATCCTTTTTAAGGCGGTTAGTAGGGCCGTTTGTATTATGAGTTTATAGAGCAATGTACCACCTAAATGGGAGATGCTCTCTGTAAGCGAATTCACCCGGATGAGGGTCGCCGAATATCATACTCTTGCTAGAGCAGACGGTTGGTTTAGATTTCGCTGCCTGTACATTGCAGAGGCGTTGTTCCCATAGGGAGACACATCTAGTAAAATGTAAAAGACAATAAAATTAAATTGAAAACAAAAAGCAACTTTCATTAATAAGTTTTTCATTTACAAAATTTTTTACAAGTCTCGGAAGTAGTACTTTTTCAAGTTATCTACATTCTAAGTTCTGGCTAGCTTCCTATCATCTGGTGTTTCCAGGCGGTAGGTTTTGCCTCTTACTTCTTCATAGATCTGGTAGGGACCTTCCCAATTGGATGTCAACTTGCCTTGTTCGTTAGCTCTATCGGTTGCCTCCAATTTCTGTAACACAAATTCCCCAAATTTTAAAGGTCGTTTGTGTACTCTCTTGTTGTAGGCTCTTGTCATTCTCAAACGGTATATCTCATGACGTAAGGCGGCATTGCCCCGACGTTCTGGAAGTGAGTCAAATGTCAGCCGCATGGCCTCCTAGTTAGCCTCTTCATCATATAACATGACTCGAAGAGTCGACTCTTAAAGCTCAATAGGTAAGACGGCTTCAGCACTGTATACCATGAGGAATGGGGTTTCGTCGATTGCCCTTTTTGACCTTGCATAGATGGCCCATAGAACATGAGTTAGCTCTTCAGCCAATAGGCCGCCAGCCCTTTAAATTTTCTTCTTTATGCCGTTTGAGATTAGCTTGTTGAAGGCTACAACCTGGCCGTTTGCTACTGATGCAAAGCAGTGAGAGATCCCTTGGTCTCCTAGCCAATTCTTAAGGGTAGGCGTCTTAAATTTAGTGCCATTTTCAAAGACCATAGACATGGGTACCCCAAACCGGGTGATGATGTTCTTCCAGAGTAAAGAAATGACATCATTTGTCTTGATGCCTTTAACAGCCTCGGCCTCTACCCACTTAGTGAAGTAGTCAATAGCAACTAGAATGTACCTTCGTCCGCCTAGCGCAGGTGTATACGGACCCAAGATATCCATGCCCCATTTGGCGAATGGTACTGGGCTATGAATGGCCCTCAGATCAGTTGTTGGACGGTGGATGAGCTTGTCGAACCTTTGACACTTGTCATAATTCTTCACCAATTTCATGCGTTTGCCTCAAGAGTGGGCCAGAATTACCCTTGCCGCCTGGCCCTTTCTGCTAGAGCTCTGCCACCTATGTGAGAGACACAAAAGCTCGAATGTAAATCTTCCAGAATCTCATGCCCTTTCTCTGGGGTGATACACTTTAAGAGAGGCAACATAAAGCCCTTTTTGAAGAATTCTCCATTGCTAATATCAAAGTTAGCCGCACATTTTTTCATTGCGACCATTTCTTGGTATGTATCTGGTAGAGTGTCGTCTAGCAGGTAAGCCCGGATGTCGTCCATCTAAGTTGAACTCCGGTCATACTCAGCTTCATTGTTTGAAGCTTGAAACTTGAACCGCGGTGCATATTCATACTTGTCCCCTTCAGAAGCCCTAACAGATAATCCCTGCACCACATCCGTTCATAGTAGAGCTCCCGTCTACATACACTTTCCAAATCGGATCAATAGTTTTTTGTTCAACCGGCCGTGTCATTACAACAATGAAGTCGGCGAATGCCTGACCCTTCACTGCCTTCCTTGTTTCGAAAGTGATTTCAAGACTTTGCATTTCAATAGCCCACTTGAGCATTCTCCCGGATGACTCTAAGGTGGTCATTAGCCGCTTGAGGGGTTGGTCTGTATAGACTACCACCGGATGTGCGAAGAAGTATGGCTTCAACTTTTTGACTTCCATGAAAATAGAAGACTAACCAAAGAGTACTAGAGTTTAGCATTTCGAAGCATATAGCTAACGAAATAGACCGAGAGCTGATTTTCATCTCTCTCAGCAAGGAGAACAACACTAAGAGCATGATCTGAGACAGCTAGGTACATGTAAAGTGTCTCCTTGGCAAAGGGCTAACAAGCCTTAACAAGGAGTGCAGATGTTCTGGTCGCCTCAACATCATCTCCCAATTCAAACATGGTCTTTTTTCTGATTGCTTGGAAAAAATAGAGGAACTTGTCCCCTGACCGGCAGAGGAATCTCCCTAATGCCACCAGACTACCGATTAATTTCTAAACCTCCTTAACAGTGCGGGGAGACTTCATGTCAATGACCGCTTGTATCTTCTCTGGATTTGCCTCTATCCCTCTTTGATCAATCAAAAATCCGAGAAACTTCCCAGACTCAACACCAAAGACAAACTTATTGGAATAGAGCATGACCTTATGCCGCCTGAGTGTGGTGAAGGTTTCACGGAGGTCAGTAAGATGATCCGTCTGTAGCTTGAATTTGACTATCATATCATCAATGTACGCCTCTACATTGCTTCCGATTTGATTAATGAAGACCGTATTAATCATTCATTGGACAGTAGCATGCGCATTTTTTAAGCCAAATGGCATCACAGTATAACAGAATAACCCCTAATCAGTGATGAATGTCGTCTTCTCTTGATATTTCTTCCACAGGGGTATCTGATGAAAGCCTGAATAGACATCCATAAAACTCATCAAAGCATGTCCAGCTGTAGAGTCCACCAGACTATCGATCTTTTGAAGCAGATAACTATCCTCCGGACATGCCTTGTTCAAATCAGTGTAATCAACATACATGCGCCAGGTCCCATTCGGCTTCTTCACAAGAACAACATTCGCAACCCAATCTGGGAAGTGACATTGCCGAATGAACCCAGCGTCTAATTAACAGCTGCTTGACCTCGGTGGCTTCCACCTGAGATCTTTCCTCTCCGTGATTTCTTTTCTTTTGCCTAATAGGCTTCTTCTTTGGATCAACTGTGAGTTTATGACAGCAAGATCCGGGCTGGTGCGTGGCATCTCTTCCACTTCAAAGGCAAAAATGTCCTTAAATTCCTTCAGCAGATTGTGCAAGTCTACCCCCAAATTCGCAAAAGCAACCGTCCCAACCTTTATAGTTCGCTCTAGACGAGTGTCATCCAAAGCGATGTTAATGTGTTCACCAGCCGGCTGGGGATGGAGGTCATCTGACTGTTCCTCGGTTAGTGATTGCTATTTCTTCTCTTTCTTGACAGTCACCAGCTGGTCGAACTTTGTCTTCTTGCCATCTGCTGGTGGGGCAGACTCAGGTTCCTTGAGATCGCCAAGGTCTATTGGCTCTGCCTCCCGTCCAATTGTCGTGGGATTAACGTCTGAGAGATAGCACTCTTGAGCCGTCTTCTGATCTCCATTCAAGGAGCCAACAAAACCATCATCTTTCTCGAATTTTAGCAGCATGAGGGATGGGATAATGACGGCCTTGGATTCGTTTAGAGTCATACGGCCTATTATGAGGTTATAGGCGGTCAGCTCTTTCACGACTAAGAACCGGACGACCATATTGCACCCTTGCCCTCTCTCCCCCAGCCGGATGGGTAGATTAATCTGGCCGAGTAGATGCACAACTCAACCCCTAAAACCAACCAAGGGGTGAGTGACCTTGTGCATGCTGCCTAGCTTGTACTTAAGCTTGGATAGACAATGCCAGTTGATAATGTTAGACGAACCGCCTATATTAATAAGGATTCGACCAACCCTTTGGTTGGCCGCCTTACATTCAATGACAATGGGGTCGTCATGCGACCGGCGAATTTCGCCCTAGTCCTTTTAAGAGATGACGACCTTAGGAAAGGTGTCGGCAGACGTCTGGCCTTCATCGACCGAGCTAACATCAAACTGTCTAACACGGTCCTTGGTGCCTCCGACAGTTGGGCCCCCACAGGCAAAACCGCCTGTAATGGTGCAGATCATGTCTGAATCAGTGTCCAAACAACTATCAGCCTTTGTTGACTTTTTTGACGGTTGCTTGAGGTTCGTCTTCAGGGTCACCTTGGACTTGAGAGTGTAAAACTTCAGTACACCCTTATCAGCCAATCTATCCAGCAACCGCTTGAGGCTATAGCAGTCGTTGGTATCATGACCAATGTCCTCATGAAAGTGACAGTACTTGTCCTTGTTCTGGTTTTTGGCCGGACCTTTCATCGTCGAGGGCTTCTTAAGCACCACCCGATCTTTGATTTCCGTGAGGATGGTGCAGCAGTCTTTGTTAAATTTGTACTTGGGAACGTACAGTTAAATTCTTTTTTCTTCTTCTTCTTTTCTCTTCTTTCTCTCTTCAGCTTTTTGAGCCGGCTGATCTTGCCGACTCCCTTTTTGTTTGTTAGAATTCTTTGAGTCCGATTGCTTGCTGGAGGGGCAAAGCTCAGTCTCCAGTACATAGGCTTCCTCCTCCCTCAGCGCTTCCTGCAGAGTGAAGATTCTCTTCCGCACGAGGTCAAACTTAAAAGTTGACCCATCCCTTAGACCCTTGAAAAAGTCTGTGAAAGCAACTTTTTCAGATAGCCCTTAGATCTGGATTCTCACCAGATTGAACCGCCTGACATAAGAACGGAGTCCCTCCCTGTCTCCCTGAGCAACCGTGCCCAAGTCGATGCTTGTCTTCTTGGAAGTTTGTTCATGGAAAAGTTTGAGGTGAACAGGAACGCAAGCGTCCTGAAATTGTTTATGCACCCAAGGGGCAGATTGCCAAACCACTGTTGGGCAATGCCCTTCAGTGTAGCTGGGAAGCATCTACACCATGCGGCGTCATCCAAACCCTGTAGTTACATGAGGTTCGTGTAGGCCATTGGGTGGTCTTCAGGGTTGGTGGTGCCGTCATAAGCTCCAACCAAGACATTCTTAACCTTGGTCAGTTGTGTGATAAGTGTCATTTATGTCACTATCTTTAGGAGTTTCTAGTTAGTTTTTCATTGTTTTGATATCTTTGTACTTTGTTTTAATAAGGTTTTATTTCATTTGTCGTGTTTGCATGTGAAATGTCATTGTTGATCAATTTTGGTTTTTCTTGCATATTTTGGTTGCTTCTTGCATTAGATTAAACTTTATTGGTTTATTCTTATGTTTAGGAACACTTGGATAGTTCATTGCTCAAGATTGAAGAAATATAAAACATAAAAGGACAAGTAATGAAGAAATGTGCACTTGATTTGCAAAGATCGAACTTCAAACGCCTATATTTTTTTTATCTACAAAACATTTCTGAGGGATTCCAATTGGAGATGAAAGCTTTATCTCAAGAGCTTTCCAACGACAGGTCATATGCTCAATTCCGACTAAAACAAGGGAGTTATGTTCGTTTGAAGCTGAGCAGTTTTGTCCAGCGCGAAGGAGCGGGTGCGCTGTCTAAAAGGAGCGCCCGTTCCAAACTTTCTGGAACGATTCTACTTCTCACTGTTGCAGCTAGGAGCGCTCGTGCGCTGACGTTGGAGCACCCGTGCACTGACGTGGGAGCACCCGCTCCTATATGTGTTGCTCGACTCTTTGCAGAGCTTCCTAGGCAATTTAGTAAGGGGTATAAATAGATTTTTTGCTCATTTTAGAGCAGGAAATCAATTTTTTCAGTAGTTTTTTTAGGTTGGTTTTAGGTTTTTAGAGAGAGAATTTCTCAAATTTTGGAGAGAGAAAGTGAGAAACACAATGGTTTTCATAGATTTTGGATAATCCAAGGAGGAATTTGATGATTTGAAGATCTCCATTTTATATCAATGAGCATTTCTTACTCTCTCTTCTTTTTATGCTTTATTTAATTGCTTTCATCATGTTTGAGTAGTTTCCCTTCTACTAGGTGTTGAGTGAAGCTTTGTAATGATTAATTGAGTTATTTGAGATAAATTTGATGATAATTGTGTGATTAAATTGATTGAATTGATGATGGCATGTTGTTTGTTTTAGATTGGATTGATCTCTCATGCATGACAACAAACTTAATTGCATATTGGTTCTAGTTTGACAAGGGATTGTGAATTAGAATTGATATATTTGATTGCATTTTGGGTAAATATCTTCTATGCACCTAGTCAATGAGGGATCTAGGCTAGGAATTTGAGAAATTACTTTTGAGTGTAGTTAATTCCATTTTAATTCTTTCTTTACATGATTGATTATCAAATGGATTCAATTCTCATTTGTTTATTAATTGTTCAAAGTGGATCTTTTCCCCTAGTAGACTTTGTCATACCTTGTTCTTTATATGTGTTTTAGTATTGTTGTAGTGTCCTCTATCCATAAACCGACTTTGGTATAGCTTATACATTAGATCAAGAACAATGTAGCATTACTGTTCCTTGTGGTTCGACTCCGAACTTACCTCTAGACTTGTTTAGGGGTTAGTTTTAGGATTTATAAATTCATTTGACCGTTAGGAGGTTAGTCAACGACCTAATTTCCCCGCGTTCAAAATGGCGTCGTTGCTGGGGAACGGTGTCAATGCTTGATTGTTTTTGATTTCTTGAGTCTAGGTCTTTGTGTATACTTTTGTTTTATTTTATTTTTTTAATTTATTTTTTGTTTGTTTGATTGTTTTTGTTAAAAACAAGGGCATGTTTCTCATTTCCTCAATATGATAATGAGCCTTTTTGTGGTGACTATTTCAATATATTTGAGGGATTTTTATATCATAATTGTTGTAGTCTTTGAGAGGCTTGTGAGATTTGTTATTTTGGTTTGAATGAGCAAACTAGGGATATTGTTGAAAGCATGTATAATGGTGAATTTAGAGCATTATCAATTGATGATGCTTGGGAATTTTATGTATGGTTTGCTAGGGATGTTTATAATAGGGGTAATCATGTTTCTAATATTGATGTGAAATGTGTCGATTCTTCTACTGTTAGCATGAATTCCCATGATTTGTCACATGATCTCATTAGTAAACTTAGAACATATGATTTCAACTCTATTTCCCTTGTTGTTCATGATGATGAGGTGCATTCCAATGTTGATGAACATGGTGTGTTTCAATATTCTTCATTAGTTAGCATGCCTTCTTTTGATGTACCTTTTTCTCCTAATAATGAATCTTATATGCTTGATTGTGCCCTCTCTCCCCATAATGATGATTATACTCATCCTTCTAATGTTGATGCTTACAATGTTGGTTGTGATCCTTCTCCCCTTGTTAACCCTCAAATTTCTTCATCTTATGAGTCTCCGATTGATTATTTTGAATCCCTTATTAGGTGAGTTGAGCTTGATTCTACTTTTGGGCCAAGTAAGGAGTTGTTTTTAAATTCTATGAGAAGTCAATTGGAGATGACGAATAGGAGTGAAGAGCGTATTGAGAAGGTAATAAGGAGAAAGGAAGAGCTAGAAAGCCAATTGTCATCTTTGTTGCATGATCTTGAATCTTTCAAATCCCATGTGTGTATTGAAGATGATGATGATGATGTTTTTGTGCAATCAAAAGAGTGTGAGGAAGACAATAGTGAGCTTTTGAGTGAAGAAAAGAGAGTTGAGAATGAATTGAATGATGATTTTGTGAATCCAAACCCCTTTCTTATTTTGATGAAGGGCATGTTTGTGATTCTTCTATTCATGAGTATTTGGACTCATTTGAGGTTATGTCCCATATATTTTGTGAGGTTCAAATGAAAAACCATAGCTTTTTTAGTGATTTTAATGAGAATGCTTCATGGGAAATAGATGAGTTTGAGATGAATTTGCATCCATTCATGCATGGTTTTGAGATCTTGGGCTTTGAGATTTCTAAGGGAAATGTTGTTTATCATCGTGATAAGGAAGATGAGGTTGTTTCTCTTGGAGATTGGTTGTTTGAGGGAGATGTAGATCATGAGTGTTCTTCTTTTGAGAATTCAATGAATAATTTTCATTCCCTTATTAGTGATGTGAGGCAAGGTGGTGAAAAAGAGATCATTTGTGAGACCATTTCTCCTATCCCCCCACCTCATCATATTCCATTTTCAAGAAAATGTGATCATATTCCCTCCTATCCCATGTCACTCCCTTCTTTACTCAAAGAGCCTATTGGGGACCCTCCTTCTATTTGTGATATTTAATCTTCCCACTCATCGTTTATTAAGGAAAAGGGCGATTTTGCCACCAAAAAACATTTTAAGGAGAGTTTGCCTTACTTTTCTTTTTCTTCTTCTTCTTCTTCTTCAAATTTTGTTGAATTTTCTTTTGATTCTTCTTCTTTTTCTTGGTATCTCTCTCCTTATTTGCGTGCACTATCCTTGTTGCACGTCATCTTCCCGTCATTTACCTACCTTCTTTCTTATGAAATGTGTAGTAGTGCATTTGACAAGCTCTTGCGATCGTTGCAATATTATTTACTAGAGCGGTCAATCTTGGACCTTAAGCAAGCCTTTCTCGGGAAGTAATTCGTGTTTTATTGCTTTCATTCTCTTTTCTTTTTAGAATAGGTTTTGACTCATGGAAATTTTTTTTGTGCTTTGTGCTGGGTACATAACTTGATATATTCTTATGCATTGGTTTAGATCAAGAATCAGGATATTTGACTCCACTTTTGCTAGCACATGGAAAACAAGATTCAATTTTAGAGGTAGTCAACTTCAAGAAGGTTTAATTGGGTCATTTACAGGTATTTACACCTATCTAATATCCGGTAATATCCTTCCTTTTTCTTCCTCTAATGATTTGTGGGTTGTTGGACATATGTTGGTTGGTTGGATGACTTTCTTTCTTTTCTCCTCCCATGGATTCTTTGGTTTAAAGTTTGAGCATGTTGCCTCATTCAAGCTTGGGGGAGGGTATTCTATCATGTTTTTGATTCATATATATTCCATGCACATTTGTATATGCAT
Source organism: Chenopodium quinoa (assembly GCF_001683475.1). NCBI lineage: Eukaryota > Viridiplantae > Streptophyta > Magnoliopsida > Caryophyllales > Amaranthaceae > Chenopodium > Chenopodium quinoa. Next base: position 10,965,693 of record NW_018745684.1, read on the forward strand.
TTGCATTTTCTATATTTTGAAAATTCCAAAAAGGTTTTGTTTCTATCAAGGCAAATTTGCAATGTGTTTTTTTTTTTCTTACTTTGGACATAATACGCTTGGACTTGTATTCTTGAATGTCTTTATTCCTAAATTTTAGAGGTGTGAACGGTTTGAGAATGTGTTAGGTTGACTCTAGGATATGATATGCTAAGGTAGTTGGTTAAGAACTTTGGGACCATGAAGCCCTACTTCACTTGCTTGTGGTAAGATGGAGTTACTCTCTATAGTGGATATGAAGCCAAGAGTGAGTTATTTCTATCCCTAGTGAGGTATAATTATTCAAGCCTTCATCATACTTTGTTGAGCGACATATTTGGATCTTTGGCTATTGCATTCTCATATCTAGAACTTGACTTTTAGCTCCCAAGATCGCGAATGGACCACTTTAGGGGATGACAAAGGCATTTCTTCGGGGTTCTTATATTTCTTTATATAGGATAGATTTTCTATTTTTGGATTTGGTTTGCATTTGCCCCTCTTGCTAGCCCTTTTGAGCCATATACCTTCTTTTCTCTAGCCACAATACAAGCCTTGAAGCCTTGGTTTCACTTTCTACCTTTAGTTTTGTGTAGCAATTTAGTTTTCGAGCTTGTTTTATTGTTTATTGTTTTATAGCTTGGGGAAAATTTATTTTATGAGTATAGTTGGTACTTTTGTTTTGGATTCCTTTGGATCTTTTGGAAAAAGTTCCACTCGGGCTTCACATGTAGGTTTACCACCAATTTCAAAAGTTTTCCACACCTTTACTCTCCTAGCCTGTATATTACAACCTTGAAAGTCCTTTTAATCCTAGAGGGTTAAGTCATTTAATGGTGGCGGGAAATAGGATTCAAGCCTATAGAGCGAGTTTGCATAGCCAAGATGTTGGGTAACCTTCTCATGATTTGAATTTCTTACTTATTTTCCGGTTCCTTCGTGGAATCATGAGAAGCTAACTTGAAAGTGGATTTGAAACTTGTAGAGAGGACGTGGTTTGATTGGTTGGAACAAAAGGTGGAAAGTGTTTCCGTTAGTTCTCTATGCTTAGCATGTGTTATGTTTCAATCAACCTTGGACATCTTAGAACGTGCATACCTTTATTATTTTTTAGAAAGATTGACATTCTTTAGTGCTTGTTCCATCATAAAAGTCCACTCAAGAACGCTTGTAACCTCTCTTTTACTTCGATTTATTTTATTTATTTATTTATTTATTTGCCTTGATTTTTGTCTGGAGTTATGGGTTAAACTCTTAGGATACCCTTACGAGAGCATACTCGTCCTCTAGAGCGATCTAAGGGATTTAAAGTGCTTGATGCATACGGTAAATGTATTCGTGATTCCTACGAAAGTGAGTTAGTGTATATTCTTTCTCTTCTAGTTTTATTTGTTTAAATAAAATACATCATTTTCCCTTGTGTTTGTTTGTTTTTTTGCTCGAGGACAAGCAAAAGTTAAGATTGGGGGAATTTGATAAGTGTAATTTATGTCACTATTTTTTAGGAGTTTCTAGTTAGTTTTTCATTGTTTTGATATCTTTGTACTTGGTTTTAATAAGGTTTTATTTCATTTGTCGTGTTTGCATGTGAAATGTCATTGTTGATCAAATTTGGCTTTTCTTGCATATTTTTGGTTGCTTCTTGCATTAGATTAAACTTTATTGGTTTATTATTATGTTTAGGAACACTTGGATAAGTTCATTGTTCAAGATTGAAGAAATATAAAACATAAAAGAACAAGTAATGAAGAAATGTGCACTTGATTTGCAAGGATCAAACTTCAAACGCCTATATCTTTTGATCTACAAAACATTTCGGAGTGATTCTAATTGGAGATGAAAGCTTATCTCAAGAGCTTTCCAACGAAAGGTCATTTGCTCAATTCCGATGTAAAACAAGGGAGTTATGTTCGTTTGAAGCTGAGTAGTTTTGTCCAGCGTGAAGGAGCGGGCGCGCAGTCTAAGAGGAGTCCCACTCCAAACTTTCTAGAATGATTCTGCTTCTCACTGTTGCAGCTAGGAGCGCCCGTGCTCTGACGTTGGAGCGCTGACGTTATCTGCCATCTTGTACTCATTATTTGCTGCTTGTGACCCAGGGAATATGGTTGTGTGAACACCGTGATTATCCAACCCCGCGCAAAGTAGTAGTTACACTTAATTGGATGTAGTTGACATCTCAGATTCGTATATTGCTCGAGCTTCAATTACTGCATATGCCATATAGGGTTGTTGCTGAGGGACAGAACTCTTAAATGATGGGCTATAATGTATGTTTCAGACACATCTACACCCTATGTCCATCAATTGTAAATTGTTATAATAAGTCATTATTAGTCCAAGTGTTTTTTTGTGTTCCATATACACCAATTACTTTCAAATTACAACTTCTGCTTAAATCATGCTGGAAATCTGCGTGGAAAGTTGCAGTTCATCTTAAATGTATACGAATTTTTTTCCCTGCTGTGTATATGTCGCAATTTGCATTCATTCGGAAAGTTGCAGTTCATCTTTAATGTATATGAAATTTTTTTCCTGCTGTGTATATTGCGCATTCTGCATTCATATGCCCATAACTTGCTGCTTGAAGTTCAGCCATGTGCGTGCATGTGCTTGGCATGGTGCATCAAGCATGATATTCATATGCCCATAACTTGCTCTTGAAGTTCAGCCATGTGCGTGCATGTGCTTGGCAGGCCTATCAAGCATGATGTTCGCTGCGGCCTTGAATGCGTGCATTGATGTGTGCTTAAGCTTCAGACATGTACAGATGCATGGTGCAAGTACTGAACTACAGATGCATTGATTTTTAGTTTTGAAAGATAAGAAGGGACAGTAAACAAACACAATTCTCTTTCAACTTCTCAAGGTTAAACTTTATCCTAGTTTCTAGGCTAGGAAGCCAAGGTTAAGTTTAATTACTCATAGCGTTGATTAAATTAAATAGCGTTGATTAAATTAAACTATTTCTTCTATGTTCTCTATTAATTGCAACGTGTGGTATTTCATGATTGACTATACACATGATATGTCATCATCTTAGATTATTTTTAATAAAAAAGTAGAAATTTTGAAAGACTAAAATTGTTTATAAACGACCTGTCACCACCCGACTTGAATTAAAACTGTATAAACATAAATACGAAAATCAAACCAGCATGTTAATAATAAGAATGAAACCAACCCAACCCGTAAGCCAAATGAACGCATTTTAAACCTACTCATTGCAACCCTAACCAAAATTGACACTGACACACTGCTAGTGAGTGAGATCTTATAAAGAGATTAACCACCCTCAAGGGTATACCTTGGACTACAGGCACTCTAGACCCTAAAAAATAGAGTGTCATTTGCTTTTTTGCAATTTTTGCATCAATTTAAACCTTTGAATATTCTTAATAACATGTGATTGTAAATCAACACGGCGAATGAGGAAACTTAAAGCACTTTATTATATCATAAATGTTCCAAAGTACATATGCTGAACATAAAACTATGAGGATACAATGATTGTTACAAGCCCTAACAAGCACCCCATGAAGGAGACAACATTTTCAAATTTAAGATCTATTTCCGGAGGAGCAATTCATCTACTCAATCTACTATGCATTAGTAGACATACTAGTTGGCGAGGAAGGATCCCAACCTGGAGGCTTGATGTTTGGCCAATCTCCACGACATCCTAGTCTTATATATAGACTCTTTTTACCTAAGAAAAAAGATAATTCAAATAAAACAAGACATGGTTAAATTTGTAGCTTCAAATTAGCCTCAAGAAACTAACCTAATTTTGCCCATTATTATAGCATAAAGAAGAAATGTATATAGCATTGGCACAATTGTCCTAGTTTTAAGTTCAAGAAGTGATCAGTGTCACTAAAAAGAGCATATGTTCCTGTCATTAACCAAGGTGAAATTATCTTTAACAACCAAGTCAGGGTAGAAGAGAAAGAACATTGCAATTTTGAACGACATTGAATTCATTGAATGTTTTTCAATATCCATTCTAGATCAATGTTAACAAAATTCATCATCTCCTAATTAAGTTGCCAAATTTTCTTTTCATTTCATCCCAATCTAGTATTCCCAAACCATATGATGTTAACATTTTCACAACTTTGGAAAAACATATTTCTTACCCTATTTAGTTTGAGTATTGCTAACAATAAGAAAATTATAGGAAAATACACACACCTAGAAACAAAAAAACTGTCAAGCCTACCCACAAACTATAAAACCATAAATTTTAAGATAACATATAATCCCAATACTTATATGATTATGTCAATTAGATAAGAGAAACATGTCAAGATTAAGGCCTTCTATATAAGTATGTTATGATTATCCACAAGCCATATAGCCTATACATCAGAGGAAAGACCCAAAGGTAGATTAAGTCAAACAACGATTGAGAGAAAGTCTACAAGTGTTAATTGCTTCACACCTAAGTACTCACAAAACCATCTTCATCTTTGCCATATGGTTTCTTTGGAAAAGAAGAAACAAATGGGTGTTCAAAAAAGAAAACACCCCCTCTCTGTCAGCAAAAAACCAATGTATTTGGGCTGCATCTGAATGGTTCTTCTCCACGGAAAACCAGCAGACTCCCTAAAGCCCAAGCCCACAACACCAGTTGAAACTTGGAAACCACCACCACCTCAAACCATCAAAATAAACACTGATGCTTCATTCTTAAGCAAAACACAGGAAATAGGCTTTGCTTGTATATGCAGGGATCATGCAGGGAACTGGATATGTGGAATGGAAAAAAAAAATTGGTTGCTCAGCAGCAGAAGGAGAATTACAAGCCATCACAATGGCGTTCAAAACTATTGAAAGTAACCAATGGGAGCATTGCATTGTGTCTACAGACTGTAAACATGTAGTGGAGTTAATCAATAACAAAGCCTTTCAGGAAAATAATCGATTAACTACTCTACTGAAAACATGCAGGCAACTCCTGGACCAGCAGTCAGGTACAAGCCTTCAGTTTGAGCAAAAGGAACGGTAACAGGGCTGCAGACGCTTTAGCAAGGGAAGCAAGGAAAGGGAATGATCTTTTGTACAAGCTGAATGTTTTTTAACTCCCCACCCCTGGTTTGTAGAAGTATTATTTTGGAAGAGATACTCAAAACTCGTTCTGTTGTCTCTAATGATGGTAATGATGGTCATATACCACCTACCCAAAACGCTAGAAACTATGATGTAAGTATGTAACTTATTTGAACCTCCCTTAATTTAATCGTTCCCTTTCTACCAAAAAAAAAAAAAAAAAAAAAAGGGAGCAAATCTTCAAAACAAAACATAACACTCTAAACTAGGTTTATAACCTCATCATACAATATTGGCTAATACACTAATATGACTTCCTCAATCCTTTGTGAGCAAACACCACCACTCTGTTAGTCACACAAAGCCATAGAAGTTCCAATGGTGAAATTTTGAAGTGGGATGAAACATAAATTCTCTCTCTAATGGTAAGAGGGAGCACAATAAGGTGAACTGCTCATCCTACACCAAGTTGTTATTATGGGGAGAAAGGCAGAGGCAACGCCAAATCAAAGCTCACATTTAGTAGGGGTATCATCTATTGTGAATGTGAACTTGAATCTGAAGGTTAACCAAAGCAGTGTCATGAGTATTTCGAAACCCAGCTCTGTAGAAGTTACAATAAATGAACACCCCTTTATGTCCCCAAAACAAACGCTCACTACTTGTTTATTTCTTTTTGTAAGAAAAACCTGAGTGTTGTTCCAAGCAAAGATACTAATGACAAATTGAAGTTAATTACTAAGTCTCAAAGCTGAGAAATTGTTGAAGGCAGAAAGAGTAATATAACTCACGCAAGCATTCTTGTTTGATCGGATAGAAAAACTCAACAAGGTCAATCCTCTCTTGATGACAGTATACACTTGTAAATCAACTGAAACAAAATGCAATAGTTAAGATGACACATACCTGGGAGCTTTTTATCAGATAAAATTAGCTGTTTTAAAGCACTCAAGGAAGCCTGGGCCACAGCTTTGGCATAACAAGCATCCCAACTGTCAAACTTGACAACTACATCTGCTTTTGAATAAGATTCAGAGCCTTCATAGACTTGCTTTTTTGCCTCTTCTTTGGCTGAATATTCATCTGCATTTATGGTCAGACAAAATTAGATATAGAGTTGATAGAGTGTAATGTCAGACACCAACCCATGCACCTTGGTTTATAATCCCAGTAACAAGCTATTCTTCGAATTTCTAATCTTGATTCTCAGCCTCCTATACACACATAGAGTAATACAACGAAAGTTGGATTTGTTATAAGCTATTTATGTTGGTATTAGGAGCATTTTTATTATGTATTTGTGGGTTGAAGAAACGAAGGGTAAAAAGGTTGCAGGCCAAGAGAAGAGGGTGGTCAGACATCTGCTCTCCAATTATACTGGTCACAACAGCTGACTTGTCAAAAAATAAATAAAAACACAAGGACACTTTTTTTCTGCTTCCATATGATACTGAGTAGATTCATTTGAGGTAGACACCAGAACTAAAATTGGCATACCCTTAATTTAAGCCTGATTATAGAAGTTTGAATTGAAAAGGAGTGTCAGCTGTCAGGTCTGAATGAGGTAATTGCAGTGCAAATAGTACGTGAAACTTTGAGCAAAGACTTAGCTATCTTGAAATTCAATCATGCAAGGTTGTGAAGCCAAGTAAAAAAAACAATGCCAGCAAAACAAAATAAGTAAATACAGTAAATTATTTATTAAAAATAAAAACACATGAATCTATATCATCAGATTGAGTGAATGACTTTTTATATGAGAGCATTAATTTGTATTTAATAAAGAACCCTCCTCATAGACCTTACATATTAAAATAATATGAATAAAGCACATTCATTTCTATAAAATTTGGGAGCAATTGGAGAGCTGATTCACTCATCAGACTGTCTGCACTCTGCAGAATGCCAAGATAATCTCTAGGTTGTCTCAAAGTTTGACAATTCACACCACAATAAAAAAAAAAAAAAAAAAGAAAAAAGAAAGCTACACCAAAGGTTGAGTCCATAAGTTTAAAACATAACCGAGAGAATCCCTAGCCTCCATGTCAAAAGCATGTAATGACTTGGATGGAAGGAGTCAATTTGATGTGAGTTAAGTGGCATTGTAAAAGCAAGTAGGAATGCAGATAAAAGTGAAATAAATGCAGAGGATCTGTGCAGATGACCACAGGAGATATATACTTGGGTCACGCTGCTGACCCATCCATTTTGGAATAATGCTCTGATGTTTTTGAATTCAAATTTCAGATTGAAGTACCTGTTGCTGCAGATTGTGACAACCAGACTGTAAGTCCTGCATAAAGATGCCGCCATTTGTCTGCTCTTCCAGCAGCTCCATGCTTGCCACCTAATGTTGCAACAACGGCTCGAACATGGCTGTGCAACCATGAAATCATAAAGGGGAGCTTCTCACAAATATAAAACATAACAAAGAGGTCTTGCTTATGCTTGAAGTTTACCTACTTAGACTCTCTAAAACTGCTGCCTCTGCTTCTGCCACAGCATCAGATCCGTCTGTATTCACCCCTGGATTTGAAAGCAGATATTGATTCACTGCTAGATCAGGATAATGTAACAATTCATACATAAGCTATTACAATTAGTATTTTTTACCACACCTTTACCTACTCCCATACCACCAAAAGGTAAGTAATTAAAAATAAAAGTATCAGTGAAGAACTATAAAATTGAATGCAGTATGATAGAAGTATACCACAGCACTAAAGGCGGCATGAGAACTGACAAACAATGCAACTGGAGGTGAACATAAGCAGCTAGAGACTCTAGATAAAATGCACAGCAAGTAGACAAATGGAAACAGTAGTATTTCTAAAATTAATGATTTAATGAATAGCGACTTCACTTTGGAAGCCCTCAGTGTTCAAACCTCTTGTAGCGTATTCTAGGCTAAGCAATAGACTGAGCATCCAATGTGAAGCTAGAGCTCAATCTTGAACTATGTAGCATATAATGACTTGGGGCTAGAGATCGGATTCATTTAAGAAACAGGAAAACCTCAATTCCCAGCCAATTTTTGGGCTTCATTAACATGGAAACAGCTGGGGTTTCGGAAAAGCCTAGGATATCTCAACGAGGACAGGTCCCAGAGGATTCTGTGATTTCTAGATCTTTTAATAGCTTAATTATGTATGCTAAACATTTAGAAGAATTAGGACTGGCTTACTATAAGAGGTAAGCTTTGCAAAGTGGGTGATGGCGTATGGAAACATTAAAGCTCAAGAACTTATTTGTTAGGTCATCACTCATCTACATATAATTATATATTAAAGCTCATGGCTCATGGTGTAAATTCTTTTAAAGGGTTGTTTGGTTCACACTAAGAAAAGGAAAAGAAAACAAGGAGAAAGTAATTGAGAATGGATTGTTTGGTTTGAGGGATAATAAAATACAAAAACCCTTGCTATAGAGCCCTCTTCCCCCCCTCCCAACCCCACACCCCCCCCCCCCCGGGTCTTTCATAGAATGGTGATGCAAGGGTGTTGGTGGCTGGAAGTTCTAAGGAGGTGTTGTGGAAAGCAGTGGAAGTTCTAACGGTTGTTGTGGAAAGCCTTAAGTCCCAAAATGATTTGGGGTTGGCTAACATGAATCATCATCAAGAACTGTCCGCAAAGAAATTTAACAAAGAAAGAAAGAAAAGTAAAAAAAAAAAAAAAAAAAAAAAAAAAAAAAAAAAAACAATGAAAGTGGACGAAAAACAAGAAAAAGGGTGATAGGGTACCTCAAAAGTGAGTATGATTCATTGATGCAATGTTTCCTAGGGGTGGTAGGCATGATCCCATCAACGACTAATACCTCAACTACAAAAGCAAATTCAAAAAGCCAAAAAGGAAAGAGAGGGACATGAAAATTTCTAAGCATCTATGTTCCTTTACGATGGAATTCATGGAACGGTACAGAAGAGTTGGAAACTTGGATAGTAATGTGTCAAGTTACAGAAGTCATCAAGTTACAGAAGATTGAAGAAGATATTGATACTAGCCTACTAGGAAACAAAACTTTTCCTCAAATATTTGGATATAATTGACACCATTTCCAAAAGTTTATTCTTGTATCTCAGACAAAATTCCCTGCTAGTATCCCCTTATATTGATCATTGTTATCTAGATATGAAACAGAATGCTAGGACCTAGGATCAAACAGATAAAATACACAAGCACAGTAGAGGGAAGATAGCCAGCTGGTGATATGATGTATTGCTAATTAGTGTAATCAACAATACAACTCTCCTTCTTTCGAGAGGAAGGAAGCTCTCCAAAACTTGTTACTACAACTTTCTGGATAATCCTCACCTCCTACCATCCTCCTCTTTATAATCTCTTCCCTAACAAACTTCTACAGCTAAGAAGGAATAACAAACTAATTCCCAAAATTACTACATTAACCCAAAACCCACTAACAACCTCATAACAGAATTCCACCTCAGCATCAAGTTGCTGGAGAATTCTTATTGGCCTTCCTGCGAGCATAAGTAATTATGGGCCTGGGCTGATTCCTTGCAATACCCCCTTCCCAAACTTTCACCTTGTCTTCAAGGTGGAAGGAGGGAAACCTGCAATCAATCTCATCAAAGTGCTCCCAAGTGGACTCGAAATCTTGCACCCCTTTCCACTTGATGAGAACCTCTGTCGCCTGCTGAGAAGTCCTAACCCCAAGCACTGATTCTGATTCAACTTCCAGCACAATGTCTGAAGTGAGCTGAGCAGGGAGATGGGTGGGATGGTGTCCTGTTCCCACAGCCTTCTTAAGCTGGGAAATGTGAAATACCTGATGTATTTTGGCAAAATTTGGCAGCTGTAGCCTGTATGCTACCTTACCAACCCTTTGCACCACTGTGTAGGGGCCATAGAATCATGGAGAGAGCCTCTCATTCTTTCTCTTTGCCAGGGACTGTTGTCTGTATGGCTGAAGTTTCAGGTACACCATGTCCCCTTCCTGAAATTGCCCATCTCTCCTACTCTTATCCTCATATTGCTTCATATAACACTGTGCCCGAGTCAAGTGGAATTGAAGCTCTACCAAGATAGCATCTCTTTCCAATAATTAATCTTCTAAAGCAGACACAGCCGTGCTTCCAGATGTGAACCGCACTAGATGGGGAGGTTCCCTTCCATACAGAGCTTTGAAGGGTGTACAATTAGTGGCAGTGTGGAATGCCGTATTGTACCAATACTTAGCCCATGGCAACCATGAGGCCCAACTCTTAGGCTTCCCACTCACAAAGCAACGAAGATATGATTCCACTCCTTTGTTGAGTACCTCCATTTGACCATCTGTCTTGGGATGATAAACCGTGCTTCTCTTCAAGTGAGTGCCCTGGAGCTTAAACAATTCGGACCAGAACACATTACGGAAAACTTTGTCTCGGTCTGAACAATGGAGGAAGGTATTCCATGGAGCCGTACTATCTCCTTCATGAAGCATTGGGCAACCCCCTGAGCTGTATAGGGATGTTTTAAGGGAATGAAATGCCCATACTTCGTGAGTCGATCAACAACTACCAAAATCGAATCCCATCCCGAAGACTTAGGTAGGCCTTCAATGAAATCCATGGATATGTCCTCCCACACCTTATCCGGAATGGGCAGCAGTTGTAGCAAACCCAAAGGAGAGAGCATTGAAGCTTTATTTTGCTGACACACATGGCATTGCTTGACATAACTTGCCACATCTTTTCTCATGCCCAACCAATACCATTCCGCTGCCAGACGCTGATATGTCTTTAAATCTCCAGCATGTCCACCTACCGGAGAATCGTGATACTCTTTAAGCAAGCGAGCAGTGAGCTCAGATTTGTTAGGAATGACCACCCATCCTTTGTACTTTAACACACCATTTTCCAGAGAAAAACCATTTAGGAACTAAGTCCCCACTGTGCAATTGAGAAATCAGTTTCTGTAACCCCACATCCTGATCAATAAAGGACTTGACAAATTCCCAACTAACTCCACAAGCCGTAACCATAGCAGCGTATTCCACTTCCGGGGGCTGTTGTCGCGACAGGGCATCGGCCACCTTGTTAGCAGGGCCTGGCTTGTAATGTATGTCAAAGGTGTAGCCTAACAACTTACTCGCCCACTTCTGATAAGCATGCTCTACCTCCCTCTGCTCCAACAATACTCTGCCACGTGTCACTCAGAGAACATTTTTAAAATTTTCCACCCTTGAACACATACCTTAATAACCTACATTTATTGTTCTACCATTGAAGTAAGTTTAATTGCATTGCTAGATTTCCGAGAAACAAATAAAATACCAAGAATAATACACCAGACCACTCAGCACATTTGTATGTAAAATTCTGTATTAAAATGAACTCCAAATAAATAACAACAGAGTGAACAGCAGTGTGCAAAAATTATGGAAAACTCTTTTTGCAATCCAATCCAATATATAGCAACACCAGAGTTCTGTAAACTTACAGGACTCTATGCTTTGCTTTCCAAATGTTTCCAGCAAGCCTTTCGTATCAAGTGGTGTATACCTGATTAGAACCCATGTATATAAACTTATAATACTTTATAAATTAGATAAGTAAAAGGAAGATAGCAAAATCTGTGACAAAAGGGAGAAAATACAGAAATAGTGAGGCAGGATGTAGAACAATACTGATGCTAAACCATAATTTTTCCAATATTGTTCTGCATCTTGGAACTCAAACCTCAGTGCATACAATAATGTGACCCTAACAACTGTGGTCTTGACTCATTCGGCATTATAGTATCTCAAACATTATTTAGTGTCTTTTACTTGATAATAGAGGAAGACTTGATATTCAACTAACATTTAAAATTTTTATCAAACATTATTTAGTTACGTGGGCTTAACAGAACCATTGATCCTTAGCTACCAGGGAAGATAAAGGCAAAAATTAAGAATTGCAAAGATTGTAACCTGTCCAACATAATCTTCAAAACCCAATTCTATTCCCATTACAAATATAGCATACACGAGGAATTTTTTAAAAAAATTTGCAGGTTAATTTTCTTGAGTCTGGTTAAAGGCTTGAGTAGCAAGTCAACATGTTATAGACCGGGACTGATTCAACGAAACTCACACAAACTAGAAGAAGGACAGATTGTTCATATATTAATCGGAAGGATACAAGGGGTAGTAGCTTGAGGCTACAATTCTCCAAGCAACTTGAGGTTGCAACTCTCTAGTGTTTGCCTTACAATTTTCTGGATAATCTCCTTCATACTCAAACTACCATTCTTATACTAGTGGTCAATGCGACCTTAGGGAGAATACATGTGACTACCATTCCTTCATCTTTTCTTAATTGCCTTTGTCCTGTTGCAAAGAAATGCCTTCCCTATGCTTGTTGCTGCCGCCTTTTCTCGCGCTTCGTGTACACTAATGGTGGTTGACTTGGGTCCATCACAATACTTCCCCCCAAAAGTTTCACCTTGTCCTCAAGGTGGAAGGACGGAAAACGATCGAACATGGACTATTAATCTTCCCAAGTGGCTTCGAACTCAGGTAACCCTGGCCAATGAATGAGAACCTCTAGGATCACCGTATTACCCCCTCTGCATTTGCAGACATCTAGCACCTTTTTTGGTTCGACCACCAGTTCCAAATCGGCAGTGAGTTGCGCCGGAATTGTCTGATTGATGGACCTATCGCCGACCGCTTTCTTAAGTTGCGAAACGTGGAAAGTGGGGTGGATTTTGCAAGAGCTGGGCAAGTCCAGCTTGTAAGCCACCTCACCGATCCGTTGGAGAATCTTGAAAGGCCCGAAAAAATGAGCTGCCAGCTTTTCAAACGACCGTTTGGCCGGGGAACGCTGCCGATAAGGGCGGATTTTGAGGAACACCTCCTCCCCCACCGCAAATTGCTCATCTCTTCGATGTTTATCGGCATTATCTTTCATGATCTGTTGAGCCCGAATTAAATTCAATCGTAACTCATCCAACATATAATCGCGCTCCTGGAGTTGCTCTTCTAATGAAACCACAGTTGACCGATCGCAACAGCCTCGACGGCTCGCGGCCGTAAACCACCTTGAAAGGCGTGGTCTTGGTGGAAGTATGCGGTGAAGTATTGTACGCATACTCCGCCAAAAGCACCCGATCTCGATCCGAGATAATGGTCGAAGGAAAACCGTGAAACTTCACAATCTCCTTGACAAACAGCTCTGCCAACTTTAGGGCAAAAATGGGTGTTTCAACCCCACGAAGTGCGCGTACTTTGAGAACTGGTCGACGACCACCAAGATTACATCAATCCCTTTAGATAAGGGAAGCCCTTCGATAAAATCCATAAACACGTCTTCCCATACGGCCACCGGTACCGGCAAGGTTTGGAGGAGACCGGTCGGACTTTTCTGAGACACCTTATTCCGCTGGCACACGTCGCACGACCCCACATACTCCCCTACCGCTTTCCTCATACACGGCCAATACCATTCGGCTGCCACCCGGAGGTAGGTTTTCACCTAGCCGTCGTGGTCGCCGGTAGGTGAGTCATGATACTCACACAACAATTTTGGGATGATGCTAGCTGATTTAGGTAATACAATTCTCCTTTTAATTTCAGCGATCCACTCATCTCCTTCCAATTCTCTAGTCAACTCTTCCCAATATTCTAAGAACATATCAAAGCACTCAACTCAGTGCTTCCTTGAAAGTGCGTCGACTACTCGATTGGAAGCTCCGGGCTAACATTGAACTTCGAAATCAAATCCCACCAACTTTCTCATCCACTTTTGATACTTGTTGCCCACCTCATGTTGTTGTGTAATGAAACAGAGACTTTGTTGATCGGTTCGAACCACGAAATGCCGGCCTAATAAATAGTGTCTCCATTTCACAATGGCCAAACAAATCGCCATGAGCTCCTTCTCATAAATGGACTTAGCTTGAGCCCTCATCCCCAAGAGTTTGCTATAGTAAGCAATGGGGCGGCCCTCTTGCATCAAAATCGCTCCAAGCCCATAGAAGCGTCGGTTTCTAGAATGAACTCTTTTCGAAAGTCGGGCATTGCAAGAATCGGGGCGGTAGTCATGGCCTCCTTAAGTTTCACGAAACCCGTGCCGCCTCCTCGGACCAACCAAAAGCGTCTTTCTTGAGTTGTGCGGTTAAAGGTCCAGCCACTTGAGCATAATGGGCTATGAATTTGCGGTATTAGCCCATTAAGCTAAGGAATCCCCTTAACTCTTTAAGATTTCGTGGGTTGGCCCAATCAAGGATGGCCTTGATTTTTTCCTCATCCATTGCTAACTCCCTGTCGTGAGATTATGTGTCCCAAATATGCCACCTTTTGGCTACCATATTCACACTTCTTATAATTGGCATACAACTCATGATCAGTCAACTTTGTGAGCACTTGTTGCAAATGATCTCGATGCTCGCTTTCGCTCTTGCTATACACAAGGATATCATCAAAGATGACCAAAACAAATTTCCTTAAGAACGGCCTAAAGATGTCGTTCATAAGAGATTGGAACGTCGTCGGGGCATTAGTCAATCCGAATGGCATTACGAGGATTTCATAATGCCCCTCGTGAGTCCGGAAAGCCGTCTTGTGGGTGTCTTCGGCTTTGACTCGGATTTGATGATTCCTTGGATTTTAAATCCAACTTTGAAAATATTATCGCTCCATGAAGCTCATCTAACAACTCGTCGATGACCGAAATTGGATATTTATCCAGCACGGTTTCTCGATTGAGAGCTCGATAATCGATACAAAACCGCCACGATCCATCCTTCTTTTTAATTAGAAGGACCGGGCTTGAAAAAGGGCTCGTCGATCGCTTGATAATACCGGTTTCTAGCATTTCCCGTATCATCTTCTCAATCTCGTCTTTTTGAATTTGGGGGTACCGATATGGCCTTATGCTAACCGGGTCTCGACCTTTCTTCAAAGTGATTGCATGTTTTCTGCCTCTAAAAGGTGGTAGTCCACTAGGTAAGTAGAATACATTCTGAAATTGCTCCAAAAGAGCTTGTAAGACTGGCGGCCTAGCTTCACATTTCAACCCATTTCCAACACCTCCAACAGCTCTACCATTCACCCCAACACCTCCAAGAAGCCCATTTTCTTCTTGATCAGCTTCTTGGGCTTGCTCAACCTGATTGATTTCCACCCATAGCCCATTTCCTTACTTACTAACTGTACGAAATAGGGCTTTGAGTGAAACCAAAGCCGCCTCCAATGAAGGGTCTCCGGTGAGTATCACCGATACTCCGGGTCTCTGGCCATCGTAAATTGCATCTTGTGAGTTTTCCAATTTGTGGTGACTACTCCGAGTTTTTCCAACCATTGTACCCCAAGGATGAGATCGGTATTGCCTAATCTAAGCGGAAGAAAATCTTCCACCACCGTCACTCCACCATTCAATTTGACCCTTACTCCTTAGACATACACCCTTACCACGCACGATATCACCATTACCTAGCGACACCCCGAATTCCCTGCCTTCCGTCGAGGGAATACTTGCCTCCTCAACAAGCGTTATGGAGATAAAATTATGCGTCGCTCCCGAATCTATCATGACTACTACTTGCCTTCCTTTGAAAACCCCCCTCAACTTCATTGGCTTCGGGTTGGAGATTCCGACCACCGAGCAAAGAGAAACCTCAAGATTGGGTTCGGGCTCCTCCTGTTCTTCTCTATCCTCAAAGTAACTCATCTTCATCTCTCCTCTTCACCCCCAACTCCGGCAAGCAAAACACTCAACTCTTTCCTCTTACAATGGTGTCTGACTCCCTAACATTCATCACAACGAAAACAGAGTCCTTTGGCCCGTTTTTCCTGGTTTGGACCCACTGCTGTTCTATGAGATTGCTGGGCTGTATTGAGCCGGCACAAATTAATGGACCCTTGTGACTCAGGGGCTCGAGGCCAAGAGACTAGGGGGCGGTGGGTAAGCCATATGATTGTATTAGGCCCCCACCACTTCGACCCGCGGAATTAGTCTGGCTGGGCCCACGTGGCTTGGTCCAGCCTTCCACGAACCTATACTCCCCTTGCTTCTTCCATTCACCCTGTTTCTTTCTTCTATACGCCCAGCCAAATCCATGGCTCTCTCCAAACTTGCAGGGTTAAATAGCCTCAATTCTGCTTTTATTTCATGTTTCAATCCATTCATGAACTGACCTAGCATCAAACTTTCGGGAATATCCTCCAATTGAAAAGCAAGTTCTATGAACTTCCGACAATATTCTTCCACGGTCGCTGACTGAGTCACGACGAGCCACTGTTCGTGGAGGCTGCCGGCATTCGACGACCGAAATTCGCGAAGCAAAACGGTCCTTCAGATCCTCCCAACCCCCAAACGGCCTCCTTTTTCTTTCCCAATGGAACCACTACAGCGTCGCCCCGTCCATTGCCACCACAGCCGCCGACACCTTATCTTCCTCTGTTAATCTATAGAAATCAAAATACATCCTAGCCCTCATCACCCAATAATCAAGGTTTTTACCTTCAAAAGTGGGCATCTCAAGCTTTTTATGTTTCCAACGGCCACCGTCTCCGCCTCCATCCTCCGGCCACCCTCGCGGGTCCCTTCTCCTCCACTCCGGCATTCCGTACTCCCCTCCGATTGGTGTACGGACTACATTCTCCTCGTGACTAGCTTTTGCCTCTAGGTTGATGAGAGGCGATGGCCTGGTAACGGGCTGGCCGTTCACGGCTGCCGAATTTCCTCTCGAAACTTCTCATTTTCCTTCACCTTCAAGGTCGCCTGCATTTCCTAGTCATGGCGGAAAAGGTCAATTCGGCCTTCTAGCCTCACCAAGCCTTCATCTTGCTTCTTCCTCTCTGCTTCAAACACAATAGTAAAGTGTTCGGTCATGGCTTTCTGGGCATCTGCCATGGCTGAATTCACAACCTCCGCCACAGTTCGACCGACAGAGGCTTCTTGGGAGTCAAGCTTGCCCTCGATCACCGCTAGCCTAGACTCAATCTCTTCCACCTTACCACCCACAACGTCTACGCGCCGGGATAGAGTTAACACCATTTTTATTTTTTTAAATATATCAGGGAGGTTTCTCGCAACGGCAGTCACAGGACCACCGCTCTGATACCAAGTTGTTATAAACCGGGACTGATTCAACGAAACTCACACAAACTAGAAGAAGAAGGACTGATTGTTCATATATTAATCGGAAGGATACAAGGGGTAGTAGCTTGAGGCTACAATTCTCCAAGCAACTTGAGTTGCAACTCTCTAGTGTTTGCCTTACAATTTTCTGGATAATCTCCTTCATACTCAAACTACCATTCTTATACTAGTGGTCAATGCTGA
Source organism: Chenopodium quinoa (assembly GCF_001683475.1). Taxonomy (NCBI): domain Eukaryota; kingdom Viridiplantae; phylum Streptophyta; class Magnoliopsida; order Caryophyllales; family Amaranthaceae; genus Chenopodium; species Chenopodium quinoa. Next base: position 10,983,031 of record NW_018745684.1, read on the forward strand.
CCTTAGGGAGAATACATGTGACTAATTTACAAATTTAGAAAAACCATCAATAAACATAGTTAAAGTTGGTTGCCCTTCTTCCTTCATCTTTTCTTAATTGCCTTTGTCCTGTTGCAAAGAAATGCCTTCCCTATGCTTGTTGCTGCCGCCTTTTCTCGCGCCTCGTGTACACCAACGGTGGTTGACTTGGGTCCATCACACAACAAAAACATCCTAGCTTATTTTGAATACATTTTGTTCTTGATAAGGAATGAAGCTTGCAACAGAATCTACCTACAAATTCCCCACTAAGACGAATGTGTTGTGCAGCAAAGGCAAGCCTTTGCTCTCCCTGTCTTCATGGATACCAAACAGATGTGGTCCTCCTCTCTTTCACCAGGTTAATACCAAGAAAATAATTCGAAAGTATATTCAAATTTCAAAGTTTACGCAGCACCCAAAAAGATCATAAAAAAGGTGTATAACATGAAAGGATGTCAAAAACATTTGTAGAATGAGGGTAATTAACATTTAACACCCCAAAAATAAAAGGATTATTGTAAGAATTCTTGAGGTACATCTTAAAATTACCCTCACTTCTGAGAAGCGGAAAGATCTCTGTCAAACTAACCTTATTATGACATAATTAGGACATTCTTAATCCTCACCCCTCTTCACTAACCCTCCCCCCCCCCCTCTCTTTGTGCATCATCCCTTCCTTATCATGAGAAGATTAAGTCATTCGACCTTTCAATTTCCTAGTATGAAAATTTTTGGGGAATTATGAATTTCATATCCTAACTATCGACTGATAAAGAAAGCAGGAAAAGAAGCTAATCACATATGACTGGAACCAAAACTCTAGTAATACTCTCAATTATAAAGCACCTCAAAAGATATTGGGTTAAACTTTCAGTATACGATCAGTTCGTTTCCAATAAATTTATCCTATAAAATCAGGACATATACACCAGTCAAACAACAAAGCTAGTTCAATCAGTCAATCCTACATATTTATTAAAAAGTATTTTCCTGGAATGTGAGGATCATACCGAAGACCAACTGCAAGCTCTTCAGCAACCTTCTGATTGATCTCTGTGGAATCACCAACTATATAGATTGATGTCCCTTTGAGAAGTTGAAAGACACCAGTACTAAGGGATTCCCAGGATTCCATGATATCAGGCCACTTGAGCTCCTGGTCTTGTTTCCTCAAGTTGATAACCAATTGGTCCTCATCAAGATACCTGTCACACATATTAGAGCTTAAGGGTTGTCCAGAAGTGGAGTGTTCAAAGAACATAAGCGTGCAAAAATTATATTTTTACCATATAGTTTCCCCAGGTTTAATCCTGTCATAGAGCTGTTTAGTTTCCATCAGTGTTGTGATGGATCCAGGTTGCTTAATTCTTACAGCTAAGGAACTTTCATCAACGTCCACTTGTATTTCTTTAGAACTTTGCACCCCTGTATCTTTTAGCAACACTCTTAGCTCCAAATCGGAAGATCCATCAGAAAACTGCATTATGTTTCACTTCCAAAGGTTTTCATGTTAGCATTTAGTTGGGGGCAAAAAAAAATGGCTATTAAAATATAAGATAGTAAGCCTCATGTTAAACTATCAAAATCTAACACCCAAGAAAGGGGAAAATAATTATAATTAATAAATCTACAGTTGTCACTGTTAACACTTAACACACTTATGGTTGTGTCCCAGGTGCACCAGGTGCAGAGAGATGACTACTAAAATCTCCAGAATAAAATCCTTTTTTGTCTAATTTCACCGTTTTTTCTACTAGTTTAGCTTCTAGGGTAGAGGTATGGAGCAATGATCCAAGTGCACTAGTAAAATTAATTATTATAAAGTTTATAAGTGGTAGTACAATGGGGTGAAACCGATTCCAGAAGATGCATTAAATCCGAAAATAAACAAATATACGGTAACAGTTTCATTATATAACTTCTTTCTAAGAAAAATAGAGTACCAAATGCATTCCTTTTGGGGATGAGCCTATCACCAAAAACAAGGTAGTGTGAAGGACCAAATAGAGAATTGGTAAGGCAGATATATACAATAATTCACCAACCCAAACCAAGACAAGTGACCCATTGATCCAAACAACGAAACGAGAAAATGTAGAAAGGATGTAGTAATGCCCTTCATTAACACACTATTTCATGTAATTATGCCCAATAACATTAAGACCATGTTTGGTTAGTGTATTTTTTAGATTAGAAACGGATTTGGTTAAGCCATTACCATTATCAAAAATGTTTGGTTAAGAGATTTGGTAACAATTATCTTTACCTAAGGGTAAGGGATTCCACCCATTTGGTAACAAATACCCTTACCCTCCTTAAACACAAAAGGATTCCGATCCTTTCTATAGTTGAACCAAACAAATGAAATGGTAATGGTTACAATAAAGGTAATATCAGGGTAGAAAACTAAATTGAGTCTAAATTCTTTGTCTTCAGAAAAATCACAGTGAAATAGAAACTATACTATTGCCACAAGCTTAAGCAATGCACAATTGCACAATACATTACGAAATCATACCATACACTTGAGAGCACGATGCGCCCGGAAACTAAATAAAAAAGGGTGTCTTAAATAGGAAAAGAAAGTACCTCGTAGTGGGTGGTATTGTTGGGTTCCATGGAAATACTTTGGCAGGAAAGAGGGGTGAGTCTTGTTGAAAATCGGCCATTAAAATGTGGTGAAAGAGGGTGCTTAGATTTGGAAGAAGATGGTTTAATGGCGGAAAGCTTTGATGGCCATGTGATACCTACTCCTCCTGCAACACCTGCCATGCCTGCCTTTTAGCTTTCTCTCTCCTTGCGATTGCAGGAAGTCAAGATAAGGAATGAGATGAGCCACTTTCTTCACCAAAAAGATACAAGATGATACGACGAAGCTTCAATAGAGTTAGCTGATTTTGTAAATTGGGCTTTCTTTTATTGTAATGTTGGGTTGGTTTTTGTTTAGGCCGGTTACAAACGAAGTGAGTATATTTTTCACTTTTTTTTGTTAATAGTTGCAATTCATTGTTCATGATAATTGAAGATTTTCTCTCATCATAATTTTCTCGCTTGAATAGTTGCCTTATGGATAGTGATAGGGGTGAGAACGAAAAAAAATAAGGTACCCTGAAGTGCCGAATCGAAACTGAAACTTGTGCAACAGGTTTCAGTTTTAGGTAGTAAAATAGGTAACCTGTTGTAATTGGTTTCGGTTCAGGTTTTCAATTTTTTGTAACCAGAACATGTAGGGCACCTTGTAACTTAATACCAATTCGTACTCCCTCTATTCCAATATTGCATTTATTCTAAAATTTCTATTTCTATTATTTTATTAATAATTATTTGGCTATAATATACCTGTTAAATCGAGTGACAATAAATATTGTACATCAATTGTGTAGATACCTGCATTAAAATGACAAAAAGTTATCCCAAGATAAATAAAAGTTATTCAATATGATAAAAGTTATTTCAAAAAAATTTATATAAAGTTGCTCTTAAGTAAAAAATCAAATTTCAATAGGGAAAAATATTTATATGTTTTAAAATTACCCCAAATAAGTTTTTTTTTTAAAATGTAGAAATCGTGTCTCTTTAAAATCAATCAAGGGCACATTATACATACGCAATACTATTAATTTCTTGATTTAGAAACACGAAAGAAATTGGATTATAATGTATTAATCCCTTATTTGTGCATACAACATAGAATTAACCTACTAAAATTGCAATTAAGTAACTCCAATTTAATTCCTCAAAAAAAAAAAAAAAAAAAAATTTAAACTCCAATCTAAAGATATTTCACAAGAAACTAGGCACAAAATAATCTACCGTCATCCTTGCTCTTATTTTTTCATCTACCCCCTCTAACAAAGGCACCCTTTTGTCCCTCTTTCTTAGTTTAGGATCATAAACATCAACGAAGAAATCCTTAACACTTAGTTTACGCGACAATGTCGTCAATAATATCATCTTGCCATCTTTAATCTCCGGAGTTAGAACGAAGTCCTCATTGATATCGTGTCCATCAATGAATGCAAAACAAGTCCATGAATTTACGACGTCGTACATCTCCATAACCCACATCACCACACCTTTATTACCGATCCTTGAACCGCAGGCAGCACCCACACAAAGCAATCCATCCAATACACTGAGATGCGACGCGGTCATCATCTCCGCCTTCGGTTTATTTCACTAGGAGTATTACTAGTGCAAGGCGAAGAGATAAAATCAAACTTCTCTTTGTCGATATCAAACCTAAGAATCAAATTATCACAATCTACTAGCCAATGTAACGCACCATTCAATACAACAGGCTTGCTTCGTATCGACGTAAATCCAAACAATTCCGTATCCATAACCTTCCAAGCACAATCACCTTCATCTCTAACTGTCATGACTTCAGCTGTAATTTTAGCACTAAGACCATGTCTGTAACCTAACCTAACCACTTTTAATAGTCCAGTCTTAGAACCATAACCCAACCCACAGTCAAGGTCTGGCCACGGAAATGTATACATTTCTTCATGAAGGACCAAACAACGCCTCGTGATCGGATTCACCAGCCGCAACGTATCTAACCACGAATAAGGACGACTAGAATTACGAACCAAAAACTGTACGAAACCATTGCAAGAAGCCACAATTTCTCTAAAATCTAAGTCATAGAAACGAAACTCGTTTATTAGGTGATCATCAGGAATATAGTCAATCAAGGTTGCTACACCATTATAAGCTAAGAAAGTTGTATTTTTGGATGAATTATTAGTATAATCATTGTTGATGTGGGATTGGACCATGGGCGGATCTAGCGTGGGTTCAAGTGGGTTCATTGAACCCACTGAATTTTTGAAAAAAATTCAAAAGTTTTTTTAAAAAAATAAAAAAAATAAAAAAAAAATAAAAAAAAAAGTGAAATAGGTTAAAATAGAATATTTGTGTATTACATGGCAACAAGTGAAGCTGTAGCCCAGTGTTATTTTTTACTTCCCATCACACAAGAGTTGAAATGTAATACACAAATATGGATTGGATTACTTAGCCGATTAATTATTTATTTATAAATAATTAATAAAAGATAACAGTTATTGATATAAAAGATAGTTGGTGTTATCCGACTAAAACCGGGCTCTCTGCTCTCCTCTATTAAGGACAACTGGACTACATATAATATATATATATATATAAAGGTTATGTCTTCTTTTAGAAACTAACTTTAATTTTGTTTTCATTCCATCACTAAGGACACAAATAAAAAAACATCCAGTAATTAAGTTAGAGAAAGAGGAGAAGGGTTTGGTATTGTTTTTCTTCCCTATTAAGGTTTATCCAACCAAAGGTACAATCATGGCTTCAAGCTCATCTAATGGTATGTAATGTATCAATTGATTCTAGATTTAAGGTTTATTTCCGCATTAAATTTCTTAAGTATTTCTTACATTTGGTATCAGAGCCTGTTTTGATACATGCATTAACGAATTTGTTGATTTGAGCTTGTTCATGAGCTTGCCGAAAATCGTTCATGCATGCCATTATTTTAGATTCTTTAAAGTTAATATTATGCTTAATTAACTTAGGGCTTTTGTTCACCATGTTGATGTAAATGTATGGTATGAATTAATTGTTTTTTCATCAACTATATAATATGTATTTTTGCATGCATCTTTTTCGCATTTTTCGCCCAAAATAATGAATTGGGTCATTCTTGTAATCGCTTTTTTGGCAAAATTGATGCATGGATTATGTTTGTCATGTTGTTATTGATATATGGTAAAATTTAATTGCTTTTTGGTTTCATGCACAAAGAGATTTTCGCAATTTAGGGTTCGAAAATACCATTTTCGTATGTAGCCCAAGTTGGATTTTTCCGGACATGAAATTAATGATATATTGCAAAATTGATTGAGGGGAAATGATAGACTCATATTATAGTTAATATAAATGATTTTTATAGCATTTTAACATGCTTCCTTGATGAATTATGAATTGATTTTGCATGAAGAACGAAGAACCCTAATTTTTTTTTTCGGTTGAAGATCTCTCAAATTGGGTGAATTTTGTGTGTGGTTTTTACAAATTTTTTTGGGGCTTTTGATTGTTACATGATTATGTATCTACATGTACCTTCAAATCATTTTTTCATGAAGTAGATTTTCTGGGCTAATTTAGTTCTTATTTTCGGTAATGGTTAATTAAATATATAACCATAATAAAATGAAATAAAATTGGGGCTTTTATCATATTTGTGTATTAAATTATTATTATGAATTTATAACAATTTTATTTGGACATTATGGAATGCTTAAATGTTGGATTGTCCACTAATTTGAATTTAAGCTTAAAAATTCATATTATGGTAAATTATGAACTAACTCTTCTAAGAGTATGTCGTATGTAAAATTAATGGGTGTATGAATCACTAATTTAGATTGTCACCAAAGTGGCCAAAGAAGTGAAGTATGCACTTATTAATTTAAATAAAATTTTAAGGAAGACTTATTAAGGATAAAGTGTGTTTGTGATTAGGGATTAATACTAGCCCAAAGGAGAGTATTGATTTTCTAACCACAATATGAAAGTTAATTATTTGTGTTATTTATGTAGGTATAATGGAAACCCAAAGGTTACACGTAAATAGCACAAGCAATTGAATATTTAAGCTTCCGTGGAGTGAACAATATATATGCTTAAATTTGCCCAAAGGAAATTTTTTGTGATATCAATGGTTCATCCTAATATTTTGATATGAGGTTTAATTGTGAGCATTATGTTTTATTTGAACAGTTCCCACTTCATTGCATAACATGGCATCTGGAATGATTGTGTTTGACGGGTCTAATTTTGCGAAATGGCAAGAAAGGCTTCAATTCTCACTGGGAGTATTAGATCTTGACATGGCTTTAATTACAGAAAAACCTGCAGAAATAACGGATGAAAGTACTCCGGCACAGGTTGAAAATTATAAAGCATGGACAAGGTGTAATAAACTCAGTATGATGTTTATGAGAATGACTATTGCCAGCAATATTAAGACCTCTCTTCCGGCTACTGAGTCTGCCTCATAATTTCTGAAGAATGTCGAGGGGCGTTTTAAAAGCGTTGATAAGTCCCTTGCAGGCACATTAATGGCTGAATTGACCACCATGAAATATGATGGTCAGAAAGGTGTTCAGCAACATATTTTGAACATGTCTGAAAAGGCTGCAAAACTTAAAGCATTGGGCATAGGCATGGATGAGTCCTTCTTAGTACAGTTTATTCTTAACTTACTTCCATCGCAATTTGAACCATTCAAAATTCACTATAATGCTAACAGTGAAAAGTGGAATTTGAATGCGTTGTCAAGTAAATATGTTCAGGAGGAAGTGAGGTTAAGACAAGAAGGAAAATGCCTTCGCTTAATGTATCTCAAGTAAGCATGAAAAAGGAAAAGAAAGTTTCGGAATGATAAGAAAATCTCACCAAAGAAAGATAGACCTGGGGAAAGTAACCAGAGTCATGAGAGAAAATTCATTGTCAAATTCTACTTTTGTGGAAATAAGGGACATGTGAAGAAGGAATGTAGCAAGCGTAAGGCTTGGTTCGAAAAGAAAGGTATAAATCTTTCTTTTGTATGTCATGAATCAAATCTTGCTGATGTACCTTCAAATACTTGGTGGATTGATTCTGGAGCTACTACTCATGTAACTAACTTGATGCAGGGATTCCTTTCCACTCGGAAACCGAAGGAAAGTGAAAAGTTCCTCTTTATGGCGAACTGTCTCAAAGTTGAAGTGCATGCTGTTGGCACTTGTCGTTTATTGCTAGAGACTGGTCATGTGATGGATCTTTTAAACACTTTTTATGTACCTTCGATTTCCAGGAATTTAGTTTCATTGTCTAGATTAGATTATGCTGGTTATAATATTGTAATCGGTTCTGGACGTATATATGGACTTGTTGTTAAATTCTGTTATGGTTGGTTCTGCAATTTTATATGATGGTTTGTATAAAATGATTTTGGACCAAGAATTTGCACAAGCTTTAAATTCCCTGCATTCTATTGTTGGTTCTAAGCGTAGTATGATTGATAAAAATTCTTCTTTTTTGTGGCATAAAAGACTAGGGCATATCTCTAGAGAAAGAATTGAGAGATTAGTAAAGAATGGAATTTTACAAAATCTCAAATTTAGCGACTTTCTTGTATGTGTAGATTGCATAAAAGGAAAGCAAACTAAACATACAAAGAAGGGTGCCACAAGAAGTACTGAGCTTCTTGAGATAATTCACACTAATATTTGTGGACCGCTCTCTGTATCATGTTTTACAGGAGAAAAGTATTTTATCACCTTTATAGATGATCTATCTCGTTATGGTTATGTTTATCTAATACATGAAAAGTCTCAGGCCATTGACATCTTTGAGATGTTCATGACGGAAGTCGAAAGACAATTAGATAAAAAGATTAAAATTGTGAGATCAGATCGAGGTGGTGAATACTATGGTAGATATGATGAGTCAGAACAAAATCCTGGACCTTTTGCCAAATTCCTTGAAAAGCATGGCATTTGTGCACAGTATACAATGCCAGGAACGCCTCAGCAGAATGGTGTTGCTGAAAGGCGTAATCGTACATTAATGGAAATGGTTAGGAGTATGATGAGTTACTCTACTGTACCTGTTTCTTTATGGGGTGAAGCCTTAAAGACCGCAATGTATATTTTAAATCGAGTTCCTAGTAAAGCTGTTCCAAAGACTCCTTTTGAGTTATGGACTGGTAGGAAACCGAGTTTAAGACATATGCATATATGGGGTTGTCCAGCGGAGGCTAGAATATATAACCCTCATGAAAAGAAACTTGATTCGAGAACGGTATCTGGATATTTCATTGGTTATCCAGATAAATCGAAAGGTTACAGATTTTATTGTCCTAACCATAGTGCGAGAATTGTTGAAACCGAAAATGCTAGATTCTTAGAGAATGGCGAGAATAGTGGGAGTAATGAACTAAGAAAAGTTGAAATTGAGGAGATAAGAGTGGATACCCCACCACCCTTTCTACCTATGGAAATTGTTGCTCCTCAACCTTATGTTTTTTTTGAGGATCATGAGCAACATGATGGAGATAGTTCATTACCACCGGAAAATATTTCCATTGAAAATGATGTAGAACCACCACAACCGGCAGCTTTGAGGAGATCTCAAAGGGAAAGAAAATCTGCCATTTCAGATGATTATGTGGTGTATCTACAAGAATCTGACTTTGATATTGGGATAAGAAAGGATCCGGTTTCGTTTTCACAAGCCATGGAAAGTATTGATTCTGATAAATGGTTGGAAGCTATGAAAGATGAGTTGAAATCTATGGCCCATAATGATGTTTGGGATCTCGTTGAATTGCCTTGTAAATGTAAACCCGTCGGTTGTAAGTGGGTCTTCAAGACCAAACGCGACGCTAAAGGAAATATCGAATTATTTAAGGCTAGACTTGTGGCCAAAGGTTTCACTCAAAAGGAAGGTATCGATTACAGCGATACTTTTTCCCCTGTTTCCAAGAAGGATTCACTTAGAATCATCATGGCACTTGTTGCTCATTTTGATTTGGAGCTACATCAAATGGATGTGAAAACTGCTTTTTTAAATGGGAATTTGGATGAGGATATCTATATGATACAACCTGAAGGGTTCACAAGTAAGGACAGTGCACATCTAGTTTGCAAATTAAAGAAATCCATTTATGGTCTTAAACAAGCTTCCCGACAATGGTATATTAAGTTTAACGATACCATTACATCTTTTGGATTTAAGGAAAACATTGTTGACCAATGTATATACCTTAAGATTAGTGGGAGCAAGTTTATATTTTTGATACTATATGTGGATGATATTTTGCTAGCTAGTAGTGATCTTGGTTTGTTACGTGAAACCAAGGAATATCTTTCTAAAAACTTTTCGATGGTTGATATGGGTGAGGCAAAGTATGTTATTGGCATCGAGATATTTAGGGATCGATCTCGAGGATTGCTAGGTTTGTCTCAAAAAGGATATATTGATCGAGTTTTAGAAAGATATGACATGCAGTCTTGTTCAAAAGGTATTGCACCTATTGTTAAAGGTGACAAATTAAGTAAATTGATGTGCCCAAAGAATGAAATGTAAAGGGAACAAATGAGGAAAATTCCTTACGCATCGGCAGTTGGGAGTTTGATGTATGCTCAAACATGCACCAGACCTGACATTAGTTTTGCTGTTAGGATGTTAGGAATATACCAAAGTGATCCAGGATTTGAACACTAGAAAGCTGCAAAGAAAATTATGAGGTATCTTCAAGGAACTAAGGATTACATGCTCACATATAAAAGGTCACAAACATTAGAGGTTGTTGGTTATTCGGATTCCGATTATCGTGGTTGTTCCGATAGCAAGAAATCAACATCTGGGTTTGTTTTTATGCTAGCAAATGGGGCAACTCATGGCAAAGTAAGAAGCAGTCCATTATTGCTTCTTCTACGATGGAAGCCGAATTTATTGCTTGTTTTGAAGCCTCAAATCATGCATTATGGTTGCGGAATTTTATTTCAGGGCTTGGTGTTGTCGATTCTATTGCCAAGCCGCTGAAAATATTTTGTGATAACACCGCAGCTGTATTCTTCTCGAAGAATGGTAAATTTTCGAGTGGGTCGAAGGCCATGGATTTAAAGTACTTGGTCGTTAGAGAAAGAGTCCAAAAACAACAAGTGTCAATTCAAAATATAAGTACCACATTTATGATAGCCAATCCACTCACTAAAGGATTATCACCAAAGGCATACTTAGAACATGTTATAAGGATGGGCCTTTTGGGAAATCCATAAATGTATATTGATAGTGGTACTAATTGACATTTTGCGCAATTGAATTTTGTTTTTGCTTATTCTTGTTAATGTATACATTATGTTCTGTAAAAAACAAGAATTGTCATGACAAGACATATTACAGGGGCCATTATAGTATTAAAAGGTTGAATTAGTATGGATTATTAGTATGTAGTACATGGAAGGAAACGTGGCGTTTTTTTTTTGTTGCTGCGTAACCGCCATGACTTATGCTAATCGTTTGTGCTAACTTCAATATTAGTGTAATTATATTATTTTTGAGTATGTTGGATATGTATTATTGTAATCGTGATCATGTGTTAAAGATATTTTTTGAAATATGTGTTTATATATTACATATATTTATATTTATATATAATGTAAGTTTTTCATAATCGATTTAGCGGTCCAAGTGGGAGAATGTAATTTCCACATTACGTGTCAAGTGGTGACCCACTAATCTATTGTTTTAATTAATTAAATCCCACTATTTAAGTTTATACATATATCCAATTATAGAAATGCTCATATTAAATCAATACTGTATAAAAGATAAGTGTCCTTTGATGGATTGGATTACTTAGCCGAATAATTATTTATTTGGCTCTCTGCTCTCCTCTATTAAGGACAACTGGACTATATATATATATATATATATATATATATATATATATATATATATATATAAGGGTTATGTCTTCTTTTAGAAACTAACTTTAATTTTGTTTTCATTCCATCACTAAGGACACAAATAAAAAAACATCCAGTAATTAAGTTAGAGAGAGAGGAGAAGGGTTTGGTATTGTTTTTCTTCCCTATCAAGGTTTATCCAACCAAAGGTACAATCATGGCTTCAAGCTCATCTAATGGTATGTAATGTATCAATTGATTCTAGACTTAAGGTTTATTTCCGCATTAAATTTCTTAAGTATTTCTTACAAAATGTTCTATAGGAAGGGCAAAAAGAAAATTCCCCAAACTGAAAGTTTACTTCAATGGAAATGGAGCAGTAAACTTACTGCGATAATAATAGAAGCACAATGAATTGAAATTGTAGCTAATGTATGTTTATTATGAGAAATCGAGCAACACAGAGAGCTTACCGTACACATCTATAATAATGTTTGGGAACAAAAACATAAAAATGATCAGTAAAAGCCAGATAATTATCTTCATTGTCCATCGTTCATGATGCCATGAATCAGGTTGGTCATTTTGAACATTCATAACACTCACTATCAAGGCAAGCACTGTGAAAAAAAGAAAATTCCCCAAACTGAACCGAGGAATTGCACTTATCTGGTAACACTCCTTTGTGTGATGATTCAAGGTCAAATCAAGTTAACAATGTTAGATAATGATATGTCTCACAACGTTTGTCCTCATAGAAGAAACTCAAGTATCTCGCTAGCTGTTTTATTCACTTTTGCTGTCCGATGCTGTGAGTTCAGAGAGGGGTGATGAAAGAACACATCACTCATATGATAAACGTTGTTGGATGGCCGAAATGGACTAAAACATCAGAATGCATACTACATGATAACATTAAATCCTTGTACTCCAGGAAAAGGTTGAAGTCCTAGGAACATCAAAGTAACAAACATTCCAAGTCGCCGCCCATTTGGACTCACTAGATGATCAAAGCAATAGCTCCCAAAAAGAATATAATGAGAAGAGAGCTAACACATTGCAGAACTATCCTTATAGTGGATTAATGCGACAAGGGACAGAGGGAGTTGTAAAAATTCCAACTGCATTTACTCAGGCACAGTTGCAATCATTATGAACAGATTCGATTGATCTTCCATAAACTACTTCCTCCTATACCCAACTCACAAGCATCATAATAACCAAAGAAGCAAAGAAAGACAGTTGAACAAACAAAAAGAGCTGAGGATTTAAACCCAAAAAATTAATGAATGAATCCCATATATCACAAAAATATTCACAAACTTATGAACAATTAAGATAAAAGTAAATAAGACAGTAAAAAACATACAAGGTAAAATCTGCATCAAGGGAGCAGAAACTTGTGAAAGAATCAAGGAGAGAACAATAAAGCCAGTAAAGAGGCCACAATAGACGATCCTAGCTGACTTCTTTGTCATCCAAGAGAACCCTGACATTATCACTCTCTATAACAACGATTGCTGCGTATTATTATATTCACCTGAATGTTAATCAAGGACATAACCGGGGAGTTTCTCGCGTTGTTAAACCCTTCTATCTCCTTGATGATGTGAGTCAACCGTTCATATTGACAATGACAAGTTTGGATTGCCAGGTTGGTGGTTTGGAATCAAATTTTTACCAAAATCATACTTTGTAGTACATTATGACTATGAATCTTCATCTTGTCACTATCGTGGAAAAAAATATATAAATAGAGCGATTCTATTGATGTTGAACTTCTCCATCTTACAATGTTTTTTTATGTGTCTCGTTATCCAACAATAAATAAATAACAATTATGGTGTGATTCTTGACCATGTTAGTGGATTGTGTTAGGAATCTTTTAAGACAGAAGGAAAACCATAGAAAAATAAATAAGCCACAGTTAGTTCATATGGTATGAACATTTTGATTCCTGATACACGAATACAACTCTTATACAAATTGAACCAAATTTCATTCATTCCATACGTCTGTCACCTGGCAACCCATACTTGTCATTGTCAATATATAAATTGTCTAAATATTTTCATTCAAAATTTTAAGAACCAAACCACATTCCTTACACACTAGATTTATACACATATCGTTATTAGAGGTCTAAGATTTGCTCTACTGGATAGTTTTAACATTTGAGGTCTAAGAGAGAGCATAATTACACAAGCTTGACCTAAACACTGTACATGCTTTCTTACCTATCTCAAGTTCCGAAAGCCAAAGTCATTGGTATGAAAGTTTGAGAATCGAGCTATTGATAGGCATGGTGAGCTATATAAGAATTGAGAACATAATTCTCACAAATTAACTAAAAAATTCACGATCTGGCATCAGTATAGGTGCCAAAAGAGACCAAATGTAAAGTCCTGCAGTCACCCATTCTGTGCAGATTTTCACCCAGACAGAAGCCCAACCAACATCAATTAGATCTGCGCTGTCCGATGAGCTGGTCCATCCCGAGAGAAGCATGGCTGAGTACATGCTAGCAAGGGCAAATATCAGATGAAAGAAAGTGTATGAATAACTGACAGGACGGAATTCCGAATCTTTTTTTTCACCAGCTTCTGGGTCGTCTGGGCTCAGAAGAGGGCTAGTAGCACCTGCAATGGCACCAAATTCAAGAATTGGTGAAAAGTCAAGGAACGTGTCAGAATTCAGTTAAATTTTACTCTAGTCAGCAGAAGGTAAGACAGCAATGAGAGAACATAGAAGACCAGGTGACTGTAGGATTGAGAAACACTTATAAGCCCGCAAGAACTAATCATGCGTACATAAGCATTGAATTTCTGTGAATACATTTGGGTATTTATACCTGCTCTTGGAGATGAGGGGGGTGATAGAAATGCCTTTGATGAGCCAGCGCGAACAGCTGAGTACAAGACCGAGAGCACGGTTGTGATCAATCCCAGGATAAGGGTGCTTGTGGAAACAGCTTTGGATTTGTTATGTAGACCATTGCAAATGTAATCACGAGGTTCACTAGAAAGACCAGTATAACACACATAAGCACAGTAGACAGAAATTACTGAGGCTGGAAGGAGGCTTCCATTCACCTGTTCACAATTTAACAGCACATCAATAACTAGATCAGCAATGTCTTTCCACTCAAAAATTATTCTATATAGATAAAGCAACTTTCACTCATTATGCATAAATGCTGATCTTGGCATCAAGCTATTAAGGGCAATTGTGCAGAGATCATAGCCAAATTGACATCCACTGTTCGGAGAGAAAGAGATACAGAGAGCATAAAAACCTAACTAAAGGCCAATTATTCTTAGATGAACTCAAATTTTGCAATACTTTTGCACATCTTACCATGGGAATCTCCTATGGGAATAAAATCACAATTCAAACTGATTCACAAGGATGTTTAAAATAGAAATTGGTTCCACAAGGGTACAAGTAAGCTTTGAAATCTGGAAAAATAAATCTACAAGGATTAGGAGTTACTAAGAGGTATAATGTAAGCAGTCAGCTTTTCAGTTTTCATGAGCAAGACAAAGATTCTATATCCTTTTCATTCTGATTTGCAGATGGGTTAGTTTCAATGGTGAGACATAGGATGCACGTGAACATATAGCCTGAGCATGAAGATAAAATAAATCTAATCAGAAATTTAGACTGAGAATTTGGATACAAGTCCTACAGATCTTAGATTCAAATTTTGATACAAGTCCTACAGGTCTTCAATCCAAAGGGCTTCGAACAAATGTGGAGCTGGAATTAGTGCAAAACAAGACACCCAGTCCTGTTGTAAAGTGAAATGGGTTGGATTTTCATAAAGCATAAACCCAATTATCAATAGGTCAAAGAAATTTCAAATTAACTATGAGATGTTCTACGACCCTTTTCACTCAATAGTTAACAACTTAGGATTGTGACTATACATGGTTCCATAGCCTTATAATGAGGCAATGGACATATAGAGAAGTATATAAATGGAGGCTGGGAGAAAGGGAGGTGGGGGGGGGGGGGGTTTGGGGGGCGTTCATTGGCCTCATTGCCTCCTATTGGAGCTTCTAGATAGACCTTCCAAAGCATTTATAAATCATAATGTTGAAGTTAAGAGGCATTGTAATAGCAAAAATGCCTTTTTTTTTTTTTTTTTTTTAAATACATTGAATCCGTTGACAAATTAGTGCATGTTACCAAAGAACAAACAGAAGTTTCAAATCTACTAAAACAATGTCTTAAGCCCATACATGTAAAAACCGTGTAAGAATTAGCATTGTGTTTACATAATCCTTCAAATTAAGATTGTTTGTAATAAGTCATTTGGAAAAAAAATTTCCCCTTGACTTGGGTCACTATCCTTTAAGTCGATATCCTAGGTTTAGGTGATGTGAGTTGTACGGACTTGATGGATTTACCTACATGATTAGGAAGAAGAGGGGGGTATTTAGCAGTCAAAATCCCATCAAGGTGCGCATTTTATAAGACTGTTACTCCCTCCGTTTTTTTTTATAAGCTAGAGTTACTATTTTTGTCCTTTTTTTTTTTATAACCTAGAGTTCTATTTTTGGAAATCTCTTACAATTTAATTATATCTTTACCCACTAATATCCCCACTCTTTCTTATTTTATCAATTCTCACTCCTCCAATGGTCCCCACTCCCTCTCACACCACTTTACTTTTCAATAAAATAATAATCTTATCTATCTCACTAACATCTTATTTTATTAAACATTCTAAAACTCCACGCAATCTCATCTCTAGCTGACAAAAAAAAAAACGGAGGAAGTATTTCTTATAAAAGTGTGTTATATAAAATGCTTTCTCACAAAATTTCCTTAAAATTATTGATTATTTGAATTTACACCTCAATAAGAATTAGACCAAATTCCACATTAATATTGGTATTTTATTTTTTTTATAATTCCTTCAGTTTTTAAATCACAACGTTGAGGATTTCACGCTTGCTAATGCACATTTATAACTTAAATACCTTAAGTTGTGTTGTAGAAAAAAAAATAATAAAACGTAGATATTATGAAAGTATATTTCGGGACGAATCTAACAAGATCCCAAGACTATATTTTCTTAAAACATATAAATAACAAAAGACAATTAAAGTAGTGTGTATGAATAGAGTAAAATTTCAAACATTGAAATTAGAAAAACGGAGGAAGTATATAATATCTGTCGAGCAAATTCTAGATTTCATTTACATATAAATGTATAAAGATTCCAAACAAATATTATGATTACAAAAATGAAAACTAGCAAAAGACAAATCTAAGTAATAAAACTTGATAAGTCAGTACCAGTTCAACAAATATCAATTCGTATAAGAATCTTCCTAAATCAGCATAAATCAGTTCACTAAAATAAGTTCACGGGGTAACAATCTTCACTTAATCCAAACTTTAAAAAACACTTAAAACTAAAGTGTTAACAAAATTTTACTTATTATTTTGGATTTAGCCTTTAGTTTTAAAAGGATTACATTGAAATGAGTCATTAAATTATTTGCATCTTGACTCAATGGATTCAGACATGTTATGACACAGATGATATCCAATGCCCCCCCACCTCCCCACAAAATTAGGTTAATAGGTTCCCGCAACAAGAGGCATTTCCCATGATAGGAATGTAATTTTGACATCAAATGACGCAAATACTTGTAATCATATTCATATTCACCGTCTCTTAAAGTCTCAAAATTCTTATACTTCCTCCATCCCGTAAATATTGCATTGTTTACCTTATTAGGAAGTTTCATATTTATTTCATCAATTCCCTTATAGGAAACTTTTACCTTGTGTATTTACCAATCTACCCTTACAAAAAACCATGTGAAGTGTCCCCCACCCCACTTGCTTATACTTATTAATAAAAGTAATTCCTTACAAGAACGAGAACACTTTTGTCAATTTGCCTCTCTCCCCTCCTACCAAATTTCTTGTCCAGCTCCGCCGTGGTGCAATATTTGTGAAAGTGATACATTTGGGAGAGAGCTTCTACTTCACCCTTAAAGTTAGTCGCCTCCATAGCAAGGCCAATTCTGACTAAGGCAGAGCTTCCTCCTTTCCACCGCATAACAAGTTATCCAAAATCGATTTATTGTAATTACACTCTCATAAGTCCATATTGTGCTAGGTTTTTCTTCCATAAAACTTTCCTAACTATGGAATCGCTTAGAAGAACTTATTGTTGCTAACAATGTGCATATGACACCCAAAATAAGATCATAGTTGCCTTAATATTTACTAAGCTTACAGAAAAGAAAATTAGTTTGACATATTATCTCTGCCATCTCCAGTTAGCCAGTCTCAATCCTATAATTGTCAGCATTGTGTCCTTTGAGTTAGCACATGAAGCTTTGATGCCAGAATTAACCAAACAACATATAACAAAGTGAATTAAATGTACAATGTAAGGAAGGGCCAAAGAGGCCAAAATTAACTGCCTTATGATTAAACAGAAAGAGATAGCATGACCCTCACCTTTGGATGCAAAGCAATGACAGCAAATGCAAAAGCAAGTATCATGGTCATCACAATGAAGAACACATTGAGGCCACAGTCTTGGCCAGAAGGGTTGAACCAAATGAACAAAATTCCGGATAAAGTAAAAGCAGCAATATAGCAACCTACTGATACTGCAAGCAAAGCCATGTACCTGAAAAATCAATAAAATTTTCTTCAGACAAGAATATCACAGAAAAGTAACAGCTTTACTGCTAATTCAGAATAGTATACCATTTATGCTCATCTTTCTCAACCCAAGCATCATTCCATGTGTAAGTGAAATCCAATAGTAAAATAACCTGAACCAATAAAAATAGTCCTGCGCCAAATTTTGACAGAATACCTACAAAGTACAGAGGAATGCTAAGATAAAATTGTGAAACAGACAGCACAATGCATGCCAACTCTACACCCTGTTATCACTGGATGTGCCCCTAGACAGACCATTTTGTTTTGGCTTATCCTGACAAACATGCGCATTTCTCCACAAAAGAATACACAATTTACTTAAATACCCTTTTAATCAGCATTCGAGAAGTTACACAAATTTAAAACGTAAAAACTTGATCAAGTCTCACAGTAGACATTCCAGATTCCACTATTTCTTACTCCCTTCGTATTTTATTACTTGCTCCGCTTTCCTTTTGCAGCCGTATTTTATTACTTGCTCCATTTCCTTTTTTTGGAAACTTTTAACAATATTATACTATTTTACTCTCCACTAGTGGTCCCCTCATATCATATTTTAATATGTTTTATATTCTTTCTTCTCCCCACTTATACTCACTTTTGCTTGTTCAGATTTTGTTATTCTTCATTCAACCACATCATAAAATAATACTTTCTACTAATTCTCCTAAAACTCCGTGTCCGGAGAAATGGAGCAAGTAATAAAATACGGAGGGAGTAATTTGCAAATACAAGATTGAGTATAAAAATTTTACTCCCCAGTTTTGTAAATTAGGCTAAAATGTACTACTTTCATGTGTAAATTCATCCTTTTTCCGGTTTATAGTTGACAGGGTTTTAAAACTTTTTCTGACAGATCTTCCGTTACTATAATTTTAATTAAGATTAGGGAATTAAATGACTTGATATTTTAGAAGAGTTATGAAAAGACTTGAAAGGCAACAATAAGTTTGCTGAAATAATGAAAGTAAAATGATATGAAAATCCAGCCAAGTATATATCAGAAGACAAAAGATATTATAAAATTTTGTGCAACATAAAGAGCTTACCATATATATCTACGATGACGTTTGGCATAAAAAACATGAGCACGATAAGTAGAAACCAAATAATCATCTTCCCAATCCATCCTCCATGATGCCAAGAATCACGTCGATCGTTCTGGTCCTTCACACCAATCATTATTATGGCAAGCACCACGAAAAACAGGAAATTTCCCAAGCTGACCCGAAGAACTGTACTAGTCTGGTACCACTCTTTTGTGTGATCAGCATTGTTAATCCCTTCAAGGCCAAATCAATTTGATATGTCAGATACAGATCTAACACACAAAGTTCATTCAGCAGGCATCCAGACATTATATCTAGCTCACATCTGCTATCTCAAGCAAAAAATTAAGTCCTCAACATGCACATCATACATGCCAACAATTTGCTGGATACAGATATAACTCTTCACATTTCCTAGACCTACATGAAATTTTGTGGTTGTTTTCACCTTCCACATGTTTCTTGTTGTTCCTATTTTTTTCCAGTATTACAGTATCATCAAATATTTCCTCCGTTTATTTTTAATTTTTTTTATATAGTTGCAACATATTTATTCTCACACTTGTCAATGCACAACTTCAACCATTAATCTTTAGTTATTGATAAATAAAAAAATTAAAAAAATTAAAAAAACTTAACAAAGTTGACAGTTTGAAAGTTTGAAAGTATATGTTGAGATGAATCTAACAAGATCTCATATGACTATGTTTTTCTTTAAGTCATCAAACATAGTCATAGTAGGGGAGGGGGTTTCCTCATCCCAACTACTGGTGGCCAGGAAACAAAAGACTACTAGTGCCAAAGGAACCCCGCCGCCAGCTGCTTAATTATGAGAAAGGATCCTAATAGAGTTAGAATTACAGGTTCAACTCTTACGATTTTTAATTCCCGCATCATTATGCCTACAACCCTGATATGAGCTCTTGATACTTCATACATCCTTAAATACTCCTGCTTTATTTGATAAAGATTTGCTTAAAAGATATTCAATAGAAATATCATAACTAACCTTCACAATTTGAAGTTTCACTTCTTAATCATGCCAAAGATTAATCCTTTGCTTCAAGTTCTCAGTCAGTAAATTCATCAAGTATAATATGAAAAATTTTGTGGTTGCTTACACCTGTCACGTATATCTTGTTGTTCCTACTTTCTTCCAGACTTCCAGTGTCACCATATACTTTCCCCGTTTTTGATAGTTGCAACATTTTATTTTCACACTTGTTAATGCATAATTCAACCATTAATATATATAGTTGTTAAAAAGTAAAATTTTTACAGAGTTGATAAACAGAAAGTATATGTTGAGGTGCATCTAACAAGATCCCATCACCAAAGACAGTCATAATAGAGTGTGCATTTGTATAGGTGCAACCAAAAAAACTGTTGGCATATTCTTTACCCTAAAAATGTTCTACTTCAACCAACCCCGTTCTTGGGTTCACCATAAATCCACCAACCCGTGTGCTGAATTCTGAAAAGTCTTGTTTGCAAAGCCTGCATTTTGAGAAAAGTGCCCCACTCAAGGGTGCAAAAGGGGGAAAGGGTTTACTCAACCCAATTATTGGTGGCCAGGAAACAAAAAAACTACTAATGCCAAACAAAACCCACCACCAGTTGGTCAACTATTGGAGAAGATCATAATTAAGTTTAAATTACGGGTTCACCTCTTAAGTTTTACAATTCCTGCTTCACTATGCCTGCACTTCTGAAAACAGCTCTATATCTGCAACCCACCGGCCACAGCCAAGATATATAAAAGATCATCCATATATTCCTAATAAATACTTCGTATTTGATAAAAATTCATTTATAAGATATTGAATAGATTATCATAACTAACCTTCCCTATTTGAAGTTAACTTCCCAATCATGCCAAAGATTAATCTTTGCTTCAAGTTCTGAATATCAATCAATCAAAGCCTTAATCCCATAAGTGGGGAATTGTATTATCAGGTATAATATGAAAATTTCAAATTTTGAACTTCCTACAGAAAGTAACCTGATCTTATAAGATGGCTTTAGTTAGAATTATCGCCTACAATATAACGGATCATTTGATCAAATATGCAAATCCATGCCGCGAAACCATTCTTCTGTCACAATGCAGAAACTATTGTTCCAAACTGCATTAGCTCAAGCATAACTCAAATTCTTCCGATAGTGATAGCCTACCTAAGGGTATAACCCCGCTTTTTTAGCATGTTGCTTTCTTTATGCCTAAGTTAGCAGCTATATTTATACCATTTGCAACATAAGAAGACTATTATCATCAACTAAAATCCCACCAAAATTGTGCTAATTCTTCTACAAAAGTTTCCATCTCACAAGACTAAATCTTCCATACCCATAAACTACTTCTTACCCACTTTTACCCAATCAATGACCATTAAAAAGATTACAAATTTCAACAACAAATTGCAAAATCAACAGCGAAAAAAAGACAATTCAACCAATTGAGCAATCAACACCAAATTTCAGCATAAAACCCATAAAATTAACAACAAATTAAACCCAAAAAAACCAACGAATTAATAAAAAATTGTAATTTAAGAATAATTGAAGGAAAATGAGAGATGCCCAGATGAAATTGAAGAGTAAAAATGGGAAAAACACATACAAGGGAATTTTTTGCAGCAAAGGAGAAGCGACTTCTCGAAGAACCCAGGAAATAACAAGAGAAGCACCAAAGAGACCACAATAAGCAATACGAGCAGACTTCTTTGTGATCCCAGATGCTACTGATGTGCAACACCCGCACGCAAGAGATGCGCAGCAGGAAAACAAGCACGACATCTTTCTCTCTCTTCTGATTTCTGGGTTTTGTTTGTGTTTAGCTGTTTTGTGTGCTGTTTTATGATGAGATGAGTTTATTGATGGGATGAAGGAAGAAGTATCTGGAAACACTGACGAGTTCTGTTTTACGGAGTTTGAATTTTGACTTGTACAGCCGAAGATTGATAGAATTATTCGAGGATTAATAGAATTATTCGAGGATTACAAAACATGTGGTCTTGTACTTACTTCTTTTATCCATGTTACATGTAGGTTAAACTCTATCACGTCATAATCTAATGTTGACTATATTGTGTATATCTATTGCGAAGTATGGAGTATTTATTTGCATACTTTTACTCCATTGATTTTACAAAGTACTCTGTAATTTTTTCTTTATGCTCCACACATATTATCTAATGCTATTCAATTGATCCATCTTAATTTCATCGGCTCGTTTTCTGTGTGGCTGGCCACACCGTGTGGTCGGCTGACACACGAGTAATCCCTAACCAGGTAATCCCAGATCAATCGAGTAACCCCTAACTAAACCCCTAACCGACCGAGTAAATCCTGAGTGACCAAATAATCCTTGAGTGATCGAGTAACCTTTGAGCAATCGGGTAATCTTTGACCGATCGAGTAACCCTCGACCAAGGAACCCTTGACCGAGTGAATAACTCCTGATTAACCGAATAACTCCTAACCAAGTAACCCCTGAATGATTTATGTCTTTGTCAAGTGCAATTACTAGATATATAATGGATCAAATTATGGAAATAATTAAGTTCGTTCCTTTGGGTCGTCATTATCTGTTGGTAGACGTGATCAATGATCTTTGGGCTAATCAAATATCCAAAACCCAATAGAATGGATCCTATAAGGTCACACAAAAGGGTGATGCATTGAACAAAAAGAAAAAAGCCCATTATTGGGCCTTATGGAGTGGCCAGCCATATGAGATTAAAGAGGGAATTGTGTGGGCTTGGTTTGGACTCTAATTATACATGTGATGTATAAATAGAGACCTTGCCTAGGGTTTGATATAGAACATAATTAGCAGTCAATTGAGAATAGACAAGCTAGCAACCAAACACTAAAGCCTCACGCACTCACTCTCTCCTCTCCCCTCACGTTCGCACACGCTAGTGGCGCGTGTAATGCACGGTGGTGGTCGTGGTTGTTCGTGGCTCGGTTTTCTCCTTCCCTCTCCGTAGAAGGTGGTTCGAAGTGTTCGTACTTGACTATCTAGCAGTAGTGGAGGTTCAATCCTATCCCGTGGATTAAGTAGAGGAGCAACGCTTGGGGCTCTATTATCTCCCTAATTGACAGTCAATCGCAACGTGGAAATCACACGTCAAAGATATGAATTATGTAGATTTGGACCGAAAATACCGTAGAGTTTTTGAAATTTTTGAAAACCCTAACCTTAGATCCGAGAAAAAAAAATTCGAAACCCTAAACACTAAAATTATGATTTTGTGTTTTGGTTTTTGAATAATTTCGATTGTTTTATGCTTCATGTATTTAATCTAGTTGATTTCATGTATAAATTGTGAATTTTGCATGATCAATGATTTAATTAAGAGTTAAATTGGGGATTAGTTTTCATGAAGAACCCTAGAATTAAAATTGGATTATGAATTTGGTTTTAATGTGATAAATTAGCATAAAAATTTATGTTTTATTTTATCATGGACCACATTTATTTTAATTTTACAAATTTATATAATTAAAATAAAAACAAAAAAAAAATGTTTTTGTGACAACCGCGGCTGGGTGGCGCAGCCATGGCGGTTGCCACAAGCGGTGGTCTGACAGGTTCTAGTCGTATCGCCTAATCAAAAGAATTACCTAAGTCCACTAACTAAAGCAGATAGGGAAGTAGGGTCGAATCCACATAGAAACAATGTCTTTCTATTCCTAAATAATTAATATAATCTAAACTATCAAGTAACCAAGTTATTATTGTGAGAATTAAACTAAAGACAAAAAATAAACTAAAGCAAATTAAACTAAGGAGAAATCAATAAATCAAAGCCTAGGGTATAGGTTCACTAATAAATAATATTCTAGGGTAAAACACAATAATCAATCATCAATGCATCAATCAAGCAGATCATAAAGGGCCTTCTCTACGTATTACAATAACAAAATTAATTTAACGGTATTAAATCGCATCTCTCGAATCTTGACTTAACCATTTATAAATTAACCTGCCTATTAAAACTAAGCCTAAACATCAATTCTCATCTGTCGAATCTCGAATCAATATTGCATAACTTATACAATTAAATCAGGCCTAATCTAATTGCATAGCAGTAAATCAATCAATAGGAAATCAATCAAAGCATTGACAATCAACAATAATAAATTACCCCTTCATATTATTTATGGATCCCCACAAACCCTTAGAAATAAACTACTCACACATATTGAAATTTAAACTAACCAAAGCAATAAAACTAGACATGATTAAACAAGCAACTAAATTACTGAAAAATAAAAGGGAAAGAAATCGTTACTAAAATAAACAGAAATATTGAATTACATAAACCAAAAGAATTGAGAGAACAAGAGTATTAATCAAAAGATTAAAATTAAAATTTGGAAATTAACTAATGAATGACGTAATTGTCTCGCTTAACAAAAGCGTATTTATACTAAGCTAAGAAATCCTAAATTCTTCTAAAAAAAAAAAAAAAAAAAAAACAAAGTAAAAATCGTCGCTAATCGCTCCTCAATGACACGTGCTCGGTCGGGCACCATCTCGCCCAGTCGGGCCCGCCTTCAGTGGGGAACTCCTCTCCTCGCACCCGGTCAGGCACACATTCGGGCGAGGGCATCCCCGGTCGGGCGAGTATCCGGGCAATATGGAGTCTTCGATTGGGCTTCTTCTTCGCCGAATCTGGGTTTCCTCTTTGGGTCTTTAACACTTGATCCATTGCCTCGGTCTCTTCTTCTTCGCCGAGCCCTTAATCATTGGTTTGATTACTCCAACGCGGTCTTGGGCTATGGAATGTGGTTATATGTACGCGATCCTAATCCAATGCTCGTAGTGTCTCAAATAAGCCTAGGAAAATGTTCAAAATCAGCAATTTCCTATAAAACAATACCAAAGCTGTGAAAACACTAGGAAACTCATATTAATAATAAAAATAGCTCTATAAAGCCAAAAATACTCCTAAATATGACCACGGGACAGGGGGAAATCACTATATAAAATGGACACATCAAACTTCCCCAAGCCAAACCTTTGCTTGTTCCAAAGCAAGGATCTCATCAATGAACAAATAAAACATACTTCACCCGAAAATTAACTAAAACTAAGCATAATCAATTCAAGGCAACTCCAACAAATATGCATCAAAGTCAACCAACAATTCCATCCAACTACTAATCCTCCCTAACAATTGTCAAACAAAGCGAACCACAAGTATATATGGAATTCATGACTAGTGCTCACACACTCTTCACTCTTTTATGTGGCGGATATAAAATGTATCTGATCGCTCTCCATCCATGCAACCCCTTTATTGTGAACAATGCCTTCCCAAACTCATAACACTCGTGCGTTTAAAAAGACAAGCACTCAACCTAGTAGTCGACTCGAAATATGTCAAATCATTCTTCGCATTGATAAACAACTAATTTCACATTCATACAACTCTATGCACAAAGGTTGGAAGGTCTTTAAAGCTTGTAATGTAAGGCTAAGGTAAAGGTAGGATAAATTTGGGAAAATGTGAGGGTAAAGCTATGCTTTAGGGAGCTAAAACTTAACGAATAAAACCAAGGTCAAAAATAAATAATGACCAATCATCCCCAACACAACTCAACTCCACCAAAATTTCATGAGACAACAATTTCAATCATATTAAAATTTCCCAACACTTACAATTTCACTCATAAAAATATAATAATGTAGAATTTGAGTGAATCAACAAACCTTGAAAATTTTTTCAACTTGAATTTTTTTTCCCCCTTTGGAACTCATTTTTTTCTTCTTTTGATCAACCCTCACTTAGAGCATTTGAACATTAAACATTTTATTTGTCTTTTTGCTCTTTTTTTTCTTTTTCTTTTCTTGAACTTCTCCTTTTTTCGGGCTTTTCTCAATGATACACTTCATTAAACTTTCATTTTCACCGGTACACCTAAACTTTTCCCTAAATACCTATCGTACCCTTTCCGTTAAAAAAACGTTAATTATGGTCGAAACCAACGAAACTCACCTTCCCTGCTAATACCCTGTTCCACCATTCACACCAATATACCTCCCCTGCTCCTCTCAATTACCCATGCAGCACCACTTCACGCCCCCACAACGCCACCACCATTTCAACCACCATCCACCAAACACAACAAGCAGCTCGCCACCTCACCGCATCACCAACTCCAACTCCCACGCATTCCCACACCCAGACCACCTCCAATCACCACCGCAACAACTACAACAGCAACAACCATGCATCCCCTGCATCAACCTCAATTAATTACAGTACCGTCACTACCCAAAGCAGCGCCTCTAGCTTCGCAATTCCCACCTACAACCACTACCACCATCTCCAACCACAGTCAACATCAATTAGAGAGAGAAAGTGAGAAAAATCATGGAAGATTTGGATGATTATTCCGGAGAGAAATAATCACTAAACTCCCCCATTAAGCCAAACCCACCCCCCCTCAAAAATTTCGACCTTGCTGACTAACCCCATCCCCCAATTCCGGCATCGCTGACCTCCCCCATCCTCTGATTCAAGTCGCGTCGAACTCCCTGCCCCGATTTCATGTCGAACCCAATGTCGGGTTTTGTTTGGTGGGTTTTCGAATGGTTTTGAGGTTGGCTGGGTTTGGGTTAATGGGGTTTTGGGGTTGGGTTGGCTGGTGGTTTCGGGTCTGGCGGGATGGTGGTTCTAGGGTTTGGGTTTGGGTGGTGGTGGGATGGTGGTGGCTGAATTGGTGTGGCGGTGGTGGTTTTTCAGCGGCGGTGGCTGAAGTGGATTCGAGGTAGGGTCGTGGTTGGGGGGTCGAGTTATATGTTGGTTGTCAAGTTGTGGGGGTTTTGTGGTTTGTGGTGGTGGTGATGGTGGTGGTGGTGGTGGGGGTGGCGCCACAGTGTTGTTGGCCTAGGTGGTGGAAGGGGTTGGAGGAAGGCCTTGGAAGGGAGATGAGGGAGAAAGAAGGGTTTTTTTTTTTTTTTTTTTTTTTTTTTTAGAAATAAGTTAAAAATAGTGAATTAATTTTTTTTAAGTTAAAAAAAGTTGAAAAAAGGCAAAACTAACGTTTTTTTAACGGAAAGGGTACGGTTGGTATTTAGGGAAAAGTTAAGGTGTACCGGTGATAATGAAAGTTTAATGAAGTGTATCATTGAGAAAAGCCCTAAGGGGGGTATCATTGATAATTTCCCTTCTTTTTTTTTTTAGGAATTTCAACTTTCAAACTCATCAAACATAAACCACAATCAAGAACAAAACAACCTCTCAAAACCCACCCACATTGTGCAATAATTAAGCACACTACAAACTTTCTCACCTCACTCACTAATAGCCCCCCCCCCCCTATCCAAGCTTGAGACTAGTAACTAATGGGGCAAAAATAGGCTAGTAATGTGGCTAAATAAACAATGAAAAGAGCACAAGCAACAACATGTGTAGCAAGAAGGGAACAAACGTATCTAAAATCATCTGAAGGCTACCTAAAAGAACATATGCCTTTGTCCTCCTCAATGTGCATAATATGAGCCATACAAACATTACTCAAAGTTAAAAACCAATACTCAACTTCATTGACATACCAGGAACTATCACACAATCCTAACTAAATCAACTAGTCAAGCACCAAATCCACAAATAGTTGGACAAAGTTGACTCATGTCAAGGCATCAAAGCAATCAAACATCAAATCATGGCTAACCTATCCACAATTCTCATCATCATATACCAAGAATCAAAACAATTTTCATGTATGGGGCATAGGGAAGCATGATTTATCGTTCATTCGATCGTATTTTTGTATTTTTTTTTTAATTTTTTAAATTTTTGTATTTTTTCATTTTTTTAAAGCAATAAAATCTATACTAGTAAGTAAGAAAAACACACCAAAAATCAAAAAGAGAGAGAAAAAAAAAGAGATACCTCAATCAAAAATCTCCCCTAAGCCAAAATCAGACGATGTCCTCATTGGCTCGGGAAGCTGCCACAGCATGGCTAATCACCACCATCTTCATCCTCATCCATCGTTCCAAATCCTCCACCACTATAACCTGCACCAGAAGAACTCCCACCAAAGTATTTAGGGTTAACATTACCCCCCATCCCCCCAAAAGGAAAGTCTTGGCCGTAGCCAGAGAAAGAGGAGTAGTCTGTGTAAATACCACGGGAGGCGGGATCCACATATCCCTGGGGTGGTGGCTGAAACCAGTCAGAGTAAAGGGTGTCTACTGGGATAGCACCACGACGAGCATAGTTGTCGTAAATCGGGAAAAGACCACTACCCGTGTTCCTCTCTACATAACCCACCCTCTGGTCAAGGGGACCAACTAGCCTCCTAATATCCCCAACCTCGGTCCTAAGCTCCCCCTGGTTCTCCTCTATCCTGCCTAAGGCCTGACCTAAACTCTGGAGGTCCCAAACAGTCTCGGGGCCGGGTTTAGGCTGGCGAGGGGGTGGCTGAGGCACATGTAGCTATGGCTCATGCACCTGAGGATATGGCTCGGCCTGTGGTTGGGCCTGGGCAAGTAGAAGGTCATAGGTGTAGGACCCCTGCACAGCAGGGAAGACGGTCAAGTCTGAGTTAGGGAGAGGAAAAACAGGCACATAATCCCTCCCTACCTTTACTTGCCACTATAGAACCTGGCGGTGGTTAGGCTTAACCCAGTTCAAGTGTTGGTAGTAAGGCAAGTTTTGAAAAGTGGCCCCCCCACAGTTAGTCAACCCCTGGTGGCTAGTCTCACTAAACCCCGCCTTTTTAATTGCTATCCTAGTGATTAGGCCACCAAAATGAATATGGGTTTTGACATTGGTATTGCAGATGTTGACATGCCTACTTAAATGGTTAATAATAAATTTAGCAATGTTCAATCTACCATAACCAAACATGTAGTGCCCTAAGATAGTTAGCTCCAAGGATTGGGGTTATGAAGCTCGTGGCGGGCTAAAAAGCAAGTCCCGGAAAATCTTTGAAAGATTTTTAGGACGGGGTGGTGAAAAGGGAGCGAACTACAATGCTGAATATTAGGGCAAGGTTATCCTGTCAAAGCTAAATACACATCGTCAACTTTATAGTCCGCATGCATTTGGGTGGGGGGATGGGGATAAAGCTCAAACAATCTTGAAAATTCGACATATGTTAATTCAACATTTCTATCATACAAACGAAAATCCAAGTTAGGACCATTCCTAGACGGATCGACATGTAAAGAAGATAAGAATTCACAAGTTGATTCTCTATACGTAGGATAATACATGTCAACAAATTTTCTCATTCCAATATTATTCATAAACCTCCTAATATGATCATAGACACCTAAAGCAATTAGAGTGTCTCGGTGTAACCACCGAGAAGAATTTACCTCCCGGTCGTAGAGATTTATGAGACGGCTCCGCTGTTGTTGGGACACGATCTCGATTGTCGGCCACACATCTAATTGTAGAGCTTCGTCGATTGGCGTCCTTGAGCTTGAACCACGCCCACCTCTTTGTGTTCGTGCCCTCTTGCTTGCCATGATATTAGGTCTACAAAAAATTTTTTTGTTTCAAAATCAAACAAAATTAGTGTAGATGTAAAGAGGGTGAAGAGAGGAAGAAGAATATGTAAAAAGTTTTGAGTTTGGGTGAGAAATGAAGGAGAGATCTTAGAGAGAAGTTAGAGAAAATAAAGGTTTTAGAGAGAGAAAGAATAGAGGAAAGAGAAAATAAGGAAGAAAGAAAGAAAAAAGAAGGAGGAGCACGATGAGAAAATTGACGCGCCCGGTCGGGCGATCCTGTCCTCCGTGGTTTAGCCACCTCTCGCGCCCGGTCAAGCGATTTGATTTTCTTTCTCCAGCCCTACTCTCGCGCCCGGTCGGGCGAAATCTGAGTGCTTTTACAACCTTGGTCGAGCGCCCAGTTGAGCGATCTTCGCCTAGTATGTAATATCCAGTATTTTTAAACGTATTTAATTTAAATAAGTATTTCTTAAAGTATTTAAATAATTCAAAATGAATTATTTATGGTTTTATTAATTTAAAAAGTTATTTTAATTAAAAAATTTATTTTTAATTATTTAATAATCTTGGAAATATTTTATTTTATGATTTGGAAATATTGGGGCATATTATTTTATAAAAAGATAATTTTTAAAGTCAATGGTATTTAAGGAAAGTCAAAATACTAGTTTGATTAGGAAAGGGATCATTAAGGGTAGTAAAGGAATTTTAAGTAGGAGGGATATTGAGAGGGGGTATAAATACCCATCATATGCCTAAGGTGGAGTGCACCCAAAGGTAAACTCTATCTGTCCTCTTATTCTCTTTTCCCCTTAATTTTTCCTCTTCCCCTTTATTTTAATTTTAATGTTTTTAATCACCACCACCCACACACACCACACACCGGCCGGCCACCACCACACGCCACCACCGGCCGGCGGCTACCACCACCAGCCCTCGCCGGCAGCAGCAGCCACCAGGGAGCTTAGGTTGAGATTTTTAATACCACTAAAGCTAAAAACGTGTTTTAAAGTATTTTGTTTTAAACTTGGCCAAGTGTTTATTTAATTAAGTATTTTTAAAAGAGGGTTGTTTTAACTTATTTTAATATTTTTGGAAAATCCGAATTTTTTTTTATTAGGACATTCGAAATTTTTTTTATTTAGGGTGTGTGAATTTTTCTTAGTGGCCGAATATTTTGATCTTTTTCGGGTTTATTTTTGAAAATTTATTTTGAAAGAGGAGTCAAAAATATTTTTAGTTTGTTCATTTTGCAGGAAAGCAAGGATTGAGGTAAGTATTATGTGTTAAAAGCTTTTAAAAGCATGTTGGTGAGCTTGGGTAGGAAAGAATTTGGGCATATAAGTTAGAATTAATCATGTTCTTGTATGCATTAAATTTTAGGTTGTGATGTTTGATCATGTGAATTGATTGAAAGCATGTGATTATATGATTAGAATGAGTGAAATTGTTTGATTGAACATTGAACCTAATTCATGCAAGAACTGTATTTTGTTTTTATTTTTTTTAGGAAGGGAATTCTTTTCTAAACCTTTTCCTTTTCAGGATGCCAATTCTTCCTAGCAAACTTTCCCAAATTGGTACTCTAATCAAGAAAAACTATGAACATCCGTTTGACTATGTCAATAAAATTCAATTATATTGTTCCCACATGAGCAGTGTCCTAGGAGACGAGCATTATGATCTTCCTGATCGTGTTTCTGCTATGATTATACATTGCCTTTCACATGAACCTCCATATCTTGCTGTTAAATCAAAGTTCTCTTATTTTTATTTACCAGGAGACATTCAAACTACTCTAAATATAAAAACTTCTATGGACAATGGTACCTTGATTACAGATACTTGATTTCTTACCTTGTTAAAGTTGAGAAAAATTATTGTCAACACTTAAACATTCCATATCCCAACTACTACTATAATATTCCGGCAGGGAATAATTCCCCTTCCACTAATCATCAGTCAGGAAGTTCTTCTCCTAGTAAAGGTAATCAAACAGGGACAGGTGGAGGCCAGGAAGATGGAGAGATGATAGATGAGAGTAACCAGATTGTTGATAGTTCCATTATGGAAATTCCAAATCCAAATCCACCTCCAACTCTAATTATAATTGACATTTCATCTGATGATGAGGAAGATGAAGAGTTTGTCCAAGTAGAGCAAGAACCAGAATCACCTGAACCAGTGGAAGAAGAGGATGACTCTGAATTCGATCCTGGAAGCTACAAACAATCTCCCTACAGGAGGGATAAAGTTCGAAAGGACTAGATTTTTGTAGTTTCATTTCTTTTAGGATTCTTAGATTCATTTCCGCATTTTATTTATTCCAGTTTCAGTAAAGTAATAAGTGGCATGTCCACAGTGAGCCAGTAAACTTATGTAGTTGCATAAGTTACTTAAGCCCATTTTATTTTAGTATTCCATTCATTTTCTTACTCAGCAATAAAATTCCATTTAATTCCTTGTCAATTAATTCATTTTATTGACATATCATTCATTTCGTACTCAAACCATTTATTTAGCGCCCAAATAATTTATTTCGTAACACTACTCCAAAAAGCCATTTCTTACTCAAAAATATTTCAATGATTTATTTCAATACTCTGAGAATCCATAGGGATCATTTTCATTTATTAATATGATGCTTTATTAAATGTGTGGTTGGTTAGCAATCAATATTTGGTTGAAAAGCTACAAATTTTGGGAGATTTAAATTCCAATTTGTTAGCTTAAAATTTAAAGTGTAAGTTTCAAGGGTGTTAATTAGTTAGATGAGTGTCTAACTTGAGAGCTAGTCAAGACCGTATTTAATAAAGACCCCTGTGTATTAATTCAGGCGAAGAAGAATGGCAAGAGGGAGTGGTAACAACAATGATGGTGGAGAGTTGAGTGAAGTTGTAAGGCAATTGGAAGCTGTTGCTCAACAGTTGGCAAGGAACTCAACCAATAATGGAGATGCTCAGGGAGAACTGTTTAAGAAGGTGGCGCAGAGTAAGCCACCAACCTATTGAGGAGAGCCTGATCCAACTATACTGGAAAACTAGTTGAGGGAGTTTGAGAAATTGTTTGGGGTAGTAGGGTGTCCAAAGAACTCAAAAGTAGGTTGTGCTACCTATTACCTTAGGGGTGAAGCTGACCTTTGGTGGCAGCAAAATGAAGTTACCATTAAGGATTACCTGGATTTAATTGGAATATGTTTCAGGAGAAGATTAGGGACAAGTTTTACCTTAGCTTCTTACATAAATAAAAATCTAAGGAATTTTCAAATCTTGCTATGGGAAATATGTCAGTTACTGAATACTACACCAAGTTTATTGAGCTGTCACATTTGCTAAGGAGTCTGTTTCTACAGAAAAGTCTAAGGCTAGAAAGTTTGATAGTGGTCTGACTACTGATTTGCAGTTAAAGCTGTGTGGTCAAGTATTTGAAACCTTGGATGAAGTGTATGGGAGAGCTGCACACCTATATGCCTTAGAATTAAAGAAAAAGAAAGAGATAGCTGAGATAGAAAGGAGAGAAAAGAGAAAAGAGGTGGGACAGAATTCTGGAAACCCGCAAGGTAACCAGAACAACTTTAAGAAGCAAAAGTACCATCATAATAATAACAACTTCCACAACAACAATAATTTCCAAAGCAACAATCGCCAAGGTGGACGAAACTTTAATGGTGGAGCTAGGAACTATACCCAGGAAAATAACAGGGGAGCAAGGCATTTCTATTGCAAGAGGTGTAAGAACGACCACCCATGAAAGGATTGTGATGGGAATTTGGTTACCTGTCGTGCGTGCAACAAGCTAGGACACAGGGAGTATGAATGTTTCTCCAAGGACCCTAATAGAAACAGGCAGGGAAATAATCAAGGTGGGGCTCAAAGGAACTTTCAGGGAAGTAACAATTATTCTAAGAACAAGGGGGCACAACATAATGCGGCGAAAACCAACAATAATAATGGGAACAACCAACAGAAAGGTGGAGCTGCAGGAAAGTTTAATGTTATGAGTAGACATGAGGCTGATTCCACGAAAGATGTCATCACTGGTACTTTTTCTATTAACTCTATTCTTGTTAAAGTCTTGTTTGATTATGGTGCAAATTTTTCTTTCATTTCAAAGGTCATTGTTTCAAAATTACCAAACCGTTTGAAAACCGTAAATGAGGTAGATTTGCCTATAGTTATTCCTACGGGTGGGGTAGTAAAGTGTAACAAGACCTTTAGTGATGTACCTTTAGAAATCGAAGGAAAAGTGTTTTTGTTGGATCTCATTGAGTTTGGATTGAGTGACTTCGATGTCATTTTGGGAATGGATTGGTTTAGCAAGTACAGTGCGGAGATTAGTTGTAGATCGCAGAAAGTAAAATGACTACAACTGATAATGAGTTGGTGACATATTGGATGCATGGTGAAAATAAGTGCCCAAGGATCAAATCTGTGTTAAAATTGGTAAAGTATATTAAGAAGGGGCATCCAGTGTATTTTTGTAGTGTGAGGAATATGGAGCATGAGGAGACAACTAAGCCTGAGGATATAGAAGTTGTGAATGAGTTTCTGGATGTGTTTCCAGAAGAAATTCCTGAAATGCCACCTAAATGGGCAATTGATTTCACAATAGAGCTAGTTCTAGGAACAGTACTAATTTCCAATATCGAATGGCACCTGCAGAGATGAGTGAGTTAAAGGAGCAACTGCAGGATTTATTAGAAAAGGGTTATAAGACCAAGTGTATCACCTTGGTGAGCGCCAGTGTTATTTGTGAAGGAGAAGGATGGAAGTATGAGGTTGTGTATTGATTATAGGGAGTTAAATAAGGTCACCATAAAGAACAATTACCCATTACCAAGGATTGATGACCTATTTGACCAGTTGAGAGGCACAACTATGTTTTGTAAGATTGATTTAAGGTCTGGATACCATCAACTTAGGATTGCAGATGAAGATATTCCCAAGACTACATTTAGAACAAGATATGGACATTATGAGTTTACAGTAACGCCATTTGGATTGATGAATGCTCCAGCAATTTTTATGGACTTGATGAATAGGGTGTTTCATCCGATAATGGACAAGTTTGTGGTAGTGTTCATAGATGATTTACTGGTGTATTCGAAGATAAAGAAGAACACGTAGAACATGTAAGGGCAATTCTGCAAACACTAAGGGAAAACAAGCTTTACGCAAAGTTCTCTAAGTGTGAGCTTTGGTTAGAGAAAGTAGCATTTCTGGGCCATTTTGTGTCCAAAGATGGAGTAGAAGTAGATCCCGAAAAGATCGAGGCAGTGAAAGGTTAGCCTACGCCGAAAACAGTGTATGACGTTAGGAGTTTCTTAGGTTTAGCAGGGTATTATAGGCGTTTTGTGAAAGATTTTTCGAAGATTGCTAAAACCTATGACCTCTCTAATGAAGAAGGACAAGAAGTTTGTGTGGGATGAAAAGTGTGAGGAGGCATTCCAACTCTTGAAACAAAAGCTAATCACAGCTCCAGTGCTTACACTGCCAGACTATAGTAGAGTTTATGATGTATATAGTGACGCATCCAAGAATGGTTTAGGATGTGTATTTATGCAAAATGGGAAGGTGATTGCGTATGCATCAAGAAAGTTAAAGACTCATGAAGTAAATTACCCTACTCATGACCTAAAACTAGATGCAATCATTTTTGCGCTAAAGATTTGGAGGCACTACTTGTATGGAGTGAAATGTAGGATTTACACAGACCATAAGAGTTTGAAATACATCTTCACTCAAAGGGATTTAAACTCACGCCAAAGGAGATGGTTAGAATATACGACGGATTATGATTTAGACATACAATATCATGAGGGGAAAGCAAATGTAGTTGCAGACGCTCTAAGTCGTAAGACCAGTCATGGGCTGAATACTTTGATAGTGGTTGATGAGTTATGCAGAGAAATGAGGAAAATGAATCTAGAAGTGGTAGAATGGGGAGTGCCAGCAGGCATACTTGCAAATCTAAGTATTCAACCAACAATATTTGATGAGATAAGGGAAAATCAAGTAGGAGATGTAAAGTTGAACAGGATTCGTGAGAAAATAAAGCAAGGAAAAGCTACGGATTTCAAGATTCATGAGGATGGGAGTTTAAGGTACAAAGGTCGTTCGTGTGTACCACAAAAATGTGAGGAGGTAAAGAGAAAGTTGATGGAAGAGGGTCACAATACACCATATTCAGTACACCCAGGAGGGAACAAGCTATATAAAGATTTGAAAAAGATATATTGGTGGCCCATAATGAAGAATGAAGTTGCAGAATTTGTTGCAAAGTGTCTAACTTGTCAAAAAGTGAAGATAGAACACAAAAGACCGTAAGGAACTGTACAATCATTGGAAATTCCTGGATGGAAATGGGATTGTATTTCAATGGACTCTGTGACTTGCCTCCCAAAGTCAAAGAGTAGAAACGACACCATTTGGGTAGTGGTGGATAGACTTACAAAATCTGCGGTGTTTATACCAATGAAGGAGACCTGGAAGATGGAACAACTTGCAAAAGCTTACATAAAAAATGTGGTGAGGTTATATGGAGTTCCAAAAGATATTGTGTCTGATAGAGATTCTAGGTTTCTTTCAAGGTTTTTGAAAAGTGTGCAGGAAAACTTTGGTACAACACTTCAGATGAGTACAGCTTTTCACCCTGCCACAGATGAGCAAACTGAGAGAACCATTCAAACCTTGGAAGACATGTTGAGGGCTTGTGTTATAGATTTCCAAGGAGGATGGGAAGATAGCTTGGATTTAATTGAATTTTCCTATAATAATAGCTACCATGCAAGCATTGGTATGGCTCCATTTGAGGCATTATATGGAAGGAAGTGTCGCAGTCCAATCTGTTGGAACGACATAAGTGAAACAATGATATTAGTGCCTCAAATGATCGAAAATACAGTTAAAAAGGTGAGGGAGATTCAAGCTAAGATTCAAGCGGTGCAAGATCGCCAAAAGAGCTACGCGAATTTGAAGCGTAGATAGGAGGAATTTGAGGTTGGTGACAAAGTATTGTTAAAGGTGTCATCAATGAAAGGGTAATGAGATTTGGAAAGAAAGGGAAGCTTAGCCCAAAGTATATTGGTCCATATGAAGTATTGCGAAGGATAGGCAAAGTGGCTTATAGGTTGGCCTTACCTATGGAGCTAAGTAAAATCTCAGTTAAGAAGGTATATCCCTGATAAGTTACATGTGCTACAACCTGAAACTATTGAGTTAGATCAAAGCTTAACTTATTAGGAAAGACCAGTCAAGATTCTTGACAGTAAAGTGCGTAGTACACGCAATAAGGAAGTTAAGATTGTTAAAGTGTTATGGTCTAACCAAGAGTATGAAGAAGAAACTTGGGAAGCCGAGGATGAGATGAAAAAGAAGTATCCCGAGTTGTTTGAGGTATGTTGAGTTACGGGGACGTAACTCGTTTCCTCTAAGGGGGTAGAATGCGGTAGAATTTCGCGCTTTTTCCCTATATTTTCAGTTATTTTTGTGCTTTTTGCACATTTTTTACGGTTATTTCGAGTAATTTTGATCTCAAAGAGATGTTAAAGACAAAAATATGACAAAAGAGTACAACAATATTATACAAAGTGAGGAAAAAGTTTGAATTTCGTTACCCAAGTTTTGGGACGAAACTTCTTTTAAGGGGGGTAGACTGTAATATCCCGTATTTTTATACGTATTTTAATTTAAATAAGTATTTCTTAAAGTATTTAAATAATTCGAAATGAATTATTTATGGTTTTTGTTAATTTAAAAAGTTTTTTTAATTAAAAAGTTTAGTTTTAATTATTTAATAATCTTGGAAATATTTTATTTTATGATTTGGAAATATTGAGGCATATTATTCTATAAAAAGATAATTTTTAAAGTCAATGGTATTTAAGGAAAGTCAAATACTAGTTTGATTAGGAAAGGGATCATTAAGGGTAGTAAAGGAATTCTAAGTAGGAGGGATATTGAGAGGGGGTATAAATAGTCATCATATGCCTAAGGTGGAGTACACCCAAAGGTAAACTCTGTCTCTCCTCTTATTTTCTTTTCCCTTTAATTTTTCCCCTTCTCCTTTATTTTAATTTCAATGTTTTTAATCACTACCACCCATACACACCACACACCGGCCGACCACCACCACACGCCACCACTGGCCAGTGACTACCACCACCAGCCCGCGCCGGCAGCAGTAGCCACCAGGCGGCGCGGCAGCAGCCAGCCATGGTGGTTGTGTGCGCCGGCGGTGTTCAAAAGAAAAATATATATATATATATATATATATATTATTGTTGTTTTTGTTTTTAATTCAATCTAGCCTTAATCTAATTATTGTTTTTGGGTTTTGTGGTGATTTTATGATGTTTAATAATAAGTATCTTGTATATAAATTTTCAGATTTGGTTTTGAATTAAAAAGCCCCAAATGGAAAACCCTAGGTTTTTAAATTAATGTTTATTGATGGAATTTGATTGTGGTTGATCAAAACTATTAAAATTAATGTTTTTAAATTAAATTACAACAATTTTATAAGTTTTAATAATGCTGGAATTTTTATATATAAGCTATAATTATGTTTCTTGAAAGGATTTTTAGTTACCCAATAAATGAGAATAAAAGTAAGGGTTTTAAATAAAATTTCAAATTATTTTAGAGGGTTTATGAGTGATTTAAAGAGTATATATATTGCTGGAAATTTGTGTGGAAGAGGTATTAATACTTTTTTGTAATTTTGGTTTGTAGGAGACTTTCAAGTGAGTGTTTTTATTTAGTCGTGGCGATTTTGAGATCATATTCAAGGCACGTTCGCGTACTTAGTAATTATGTGGATATGTAGAGGCATGCTAGGCTTGTTTATTTAATTCCAAGTAGTATCATGATAGATGTTGGTTGGAATTTGTTGATTGGATTGATGTTGGTGAATGATTTATGATGTGTGAATTATTTATGGTGAATTGGTGATTGGAATTAATTATGTTGGCATGTTGGTTATGAACCACACTTTTATTATTGGCATGTTAGAGAGCATGTTTAATTAAACTAAATGTTTAATTTGGTTTGAAATATTGAAAAGGAATTTTATGATGGTTCATGTAATTTTTATTGATGCTTTGAGCATGGGGATTGAGCTATTAAGTGTCTCAGTACATAGGAATAAATTATATTGCGATGCTTATTTGCACTTAAGGTGTTTCTAACACCGAGGGATAGGATTTGCGGCGCATTATGCGTTTAAGGTGTCTTTGACACTGTGGTAGATTAAAAAGGGTTCAACTATTAAATTTATGTGGTCACTAATTATTCAAGACTTAAATTAGTATGTTTGATTGTTTGAAGGAAGTGTAATTTTTTATTGTGTAATGGTTTGAGAGTCATCACCAAGAATAATAATATGTAAAATAACGTAAAGTGAAAGAGATTACACACCAAAAACTCTTGGAACGTATATACCTTGAGTATGAACATATGGGGGGAGTTATGTGACTTTATATTTGGCTATAATTTCTATTGGGAGTATAGGACGCTGTACTTTCTGTTTGGGGGTTTTCTATGTGTCCTTCGGGAGAGTTACAATTTCCTAGCAGACTTCCTTCTTACGCCTGTACCTGCACCTAGCAGACTTCCTTCTTACGCCTGTACCTGCACAAGTAACGGAGACTCCGGATGGGGGGTGGGAGTTCCGCCTCCGAAGATTAAGTTAGTATCTTTTCGAAGTGGAATAAGAACAGTAAAAGCTTCTCGGTTCGAGAGCGTTTCAGTAGGTTTGGGCTTTGTTTGGTTTTTTTGTGGTTGCAATTAATGTATGTGTGTCATAAATGAGGTCTACCCTTACTATTTATAGTAAGGGAGAACTGTACCTCGATTAGGTAATAAGGGACACGTGTCTGCAAAGGAATTGGGCCTTTGCAGACCGTTTGAAGATTGACACGTGTCAAGCCTTTATTGGGCCACGTGTCTTAGGGTATTTTCACCCTAAACATCTGCCCCTCACAGGTGAGATATGGCAAGCTCACGTGTCATCTGTGACAGACGTAGGGTGCATGGGGTAAGTGACGGTTCGTCTGCTTCCCCCCTCTTCTTCTTTTTTTTTTTTTTTTTTTTTTTTTTTGAATTTCAAATTTTCGTGCAGAAGGTGACTGTTCGCCTTCTGCCTCTTTCTATAAGTAGGGTGGCTACCTCTTTCCTCCGCACTTTTTATTTTCAAAAATTTCCTGAGAAGCTCTGATACCGGCTGCTTCTTTCAAGACTTTCGAGCATCCGGTTTTCTCAAGTACTTGACATCTGCCTTCCGGCTGAGTACGGATTTAGCAAGGTACCGTCTGCATTCTCCCTCTTTTTGCCCCTAGATTAAGGACCTCACTCGGCATTTTGCCGCCTGGGTATATTTTGTCCAAAAATTTTTGAATTACCCCTACCTCATCCGGGATTTCCCGTGTGGTTTTTGAAATATTTCCCTAGTTGTAATATGCCCTCATCCGTCATTTTGCCGCATGGGGCTGGCTTGGGGCAAGTCCAAAAATCCCCCTCATCCGGCGGTTTGCCGTCTGGGATGTTTAATATACACCCATCCGGCATTGTGCCGCATGGGACCCCTTTGAGCCAACTTTGTTTTTATTCAGACTAGTCACAAGTAACCCCATCCGGCCTTTAGCCGTATGGGGGTGGTTTGATCAACCTTTGCTTTCAAACATCTTTCAAATTGCCCCCATCCGGCATTTAACCGTATGGGGGTAGTTTGAGCAGCCTTGGCTTTTTCTCAAACATCATTCAAATTGCCCCCATCCGTCATTTAACCGTATGGGGGTCGTTTGAGCAGCTCTGGCTCACACTTTGTTTCAAATTGCCCCCATCCGGATTTTAACCGTATGGGGGTTGTTTGAGCAGCCTTGGCTTTTTCTCAAACGTTGTTTAAATTGCCCCCATCCGGCGTCTAACCGTATGGGGGTTGTTTGAGCAGCCTTGGCTTTTTCTCTAACATACAAATAGCCCCCATCCAGCGTCTAACCGTATGGGGGTTGTTTGAGCAGCCTTTGGCTTTTTCTCAAACATACAAATAGCCCCCATCCGGCTTTTAACCGTATGGGGGTCGTTTGAGCAGCCTTGGCTTTTTCTCAAACGTTGTTTAAATTGCCCCCATCCGGCGTCTAACCGTATGGGGGTTGTTTGAGCAGCCTTTGGCTTTTTCTCAAACATACAAATAGCCCCCATCCGGCTTTTAACCGTATGGGGGTCGTTTGAGCAGCCTTGGCTTTTTCTCAAACGTTGTTTAAATTGCCCCATCCGGCGTCTAACCGTATGGGGGTTGTTTGAGCAGCCTTTAGCTTTTTCTCAAACATACAAATAGCCCCCATCCGGCTTTTAACCGTATGGGGGTCGTTTGAACAATTTCCAGCCCATCTCTGCTATCCCTCATCCGGGACTCCACCGCTTGGGGGGCTTTTAAATGAGCTTCCAATTAAACATGTCTGATCTATTTTTCTTAATCAGCTTCAAACACATTCGGAGATTTCCGCCTGTGTAGGTTTCAAGCCACCATCTCAGCAAATTCCAACCTCCAAAGGTACCGTCTGCACCCTTTTTCAATTTTTTTTTGTTAATTTTCCGGTTGCATAGATAGGATATGGACCCTTCAATTATACACTCGGCACAGTTTACGACTGCTGTCAGGCGGTCACCAGGCACGGCTGAGTCTAGGACTGGGACTGCCGTCTGGGGGTACTTGGGCGAACCTTCACCTACCTCGAATCCGAGCGTCTCTGTTCATGTGCAGGACAGAATGGCTCGGATAAGATGGACGGCAGTTGACCCGGATTACAAATCCGACGACGCAGCCGAAGATCCGGCTGATCCCAGAAACGAGGACCAGACGGCAGGACCGTCTGGTGAAATTCCTTTGGAAGAAACCCTGGGGACTCGTCAAGATTCCCCGAGTGGTCCGAGCACACCGCGTGACAGCATATTAGAAGACTCTGATTCTAATGCCGAAGGATCCGGCGATGAATCTGCTGGAGAAGGGTCTGGGTCCGAATATGAAGCCCCTGCACAGGAGGCTGAGCCTATTGTTGAAGAGGCCTACAAATGGCCGGCTAAGGGAGATCCGACTGACATGACCATGTCTGCAAGAGACGTGGTCACCCTTACTGCAACCCTTCCTGCCTTTCTTTTTAAAAGGAAACCAGTTGGGAAGGACTGGGAAATAAGAGTCCCGTCTGTTAATGCAGCCGTCGTATGGACGGACGACTTGGACCATGCCGATGATTTTTTCGGCTGTTATGAGGCGGCATTCAAAGCAGGCCTCCGGTTCCCCCTTCACCCCTGCATCAAGGACATATTGCTGGGGTATGACTTGGGCGTATGGCAATTGACTCCTAACTCTTGGGTCAATATTTTGGGGTACATTGCCGCATGTGAGCTGCAGGAGGTGAACCCCAGTTGGGAAGCTTTTGCACACATGCATTACCTCAGCCGGGCTCCGGGTGGGTGG
Source organism: Chenopodium quinoa (assembly GCF_001683475.1). NCBI lineage: Eukaryota > Viridiplantae > Streptophyta > Magnoliopsida > Caryophyllales > Amaranthaceae > Chenopodium > Chenopodium quinoa. The sequence goes on from NW_018745684.1 coordinate 11,025,207, forward strand.
AATGCCTGGTACACCCTTACCACCAACCAAGAATACATGATGACTTTGGAGAAGCCATCAAAGTGGACCAACTGGAAGAGCAAATTTTATGTCGTCTCTTCTCCTTCCACTTCCCTAAATCACCGGCTGCGGCGGTATAATAAGCACCCGGCATTGCTGGGCAAAAAATGCGCGCTCCCGAAAGTGCCGTCTGAGGCCTGGGACCAAATAATGGAGACGGGTCTCTTCCTCAAAACGACCCATCTGATGGAGGACGGTAGTGAAATCATCATCCCAAAGTTCTGGGTACCACTCCCGGAATGGTTCAGGGACGAGTCCTTCTTGTCCCTTTGCAATCTAAGTTCAATGTTTAAAAAGAGTAGGTTCATTAACCCATCCGGTATTCTGACGCCTGATTATGCGTACACGCTCTAACTCGAATTTCCCTTTTTTGCAGGTAAAGCTAAAAGAATGGTGCCTCCTGAAAAGACACCTGCCTTCTCAGCTATTGAGCTGAGAAAGAAGCAAATCGAAGAGAAGAAGGCGGCACTGGCCGCCAAGAATGGAGTAAAACCTCTTCCATTTCTTACCGGATGACATGATCTGCCTTTGTTTCTAACTGATTGCTTTGTTTTGACTATTTTCAGGGTGGAACCCAAGGCATGCCAAAATCACTAGCAAGCATGCACAAAAGACCGGCTGGTGTGATACCCCAGCCGGCTTCAAAAGCTCCAAGGCTGCCGGGTCCACCTTTGGCAGCTAGTCCCGCAAAGAGGACGTCTGACCCTGCCAGGCCAACCACTGCAGGGAAGAGCCTGCAGCTAACGCCGAGTGCCTCGGCGGGCCAGACCCGGATGGGATCTGGCTCAGATGCGGCTGGGGGGGATGGCACCCCACAGCCTGTACAAGGTAAAACCTCTGCCTTTGACCCCCCCTGGCCGCTTGGGCATATGAGAGTCAAAACTCAAGCAAGCCAGTCTGGGGTCTCCTCTGGCAGCCGCATGAATATAGGCGGCGCCTATGCCCAGTATCTGACAGATAACCCTTCCTTTGCAGATGACTCTACCAGCCGGCCCGACTACAACCAATACGCCAAGAGAATGGTCAAGACTCTGACCCGTTCTGAAAAGGAGGCGGTGCCGGCTGTACACCAGGTTAACCTGGATCGCATCAACTCTCTTCTTGCTGAGGTAAATAACCCGAATGCCCTATGCTTGTCTCAAGCTCTGCTTCTGCCGGATGAGTAGTAATTATCATCATTAGTTCTAACTCCTTTTCCGGTTGGTACCATAGGTGATGCTGAAAGTGGACGGGCTCCGAGTCCCCTTGCGTAAAAAGCAAGAGGAGGTAAGAGACGCTCAGAAGCGTGCCCTTGACCTAATTGACGTTAGTCAATTTCACACTATTAAATATGATTTGGCAACTAAAGAGAGAGAGTTGCAACAGGAGGAATTACTGAAAGAGGCTGTGCTGGCTGGGGATGAGGCCAAGAAGAAAGTTGATGAACTTGAGCTTAAGGTCAAGGACCTCCAGGCTGATCTCAGAGCTCTGGAAGGAGCTGACAAGGAAAATGCCAACCTCCGCCAGAAGAACAGCGAGCTGACTGTCCAACTCACTAATATTCAGGCGGCCCACAAAAAGGAGCTGAACGAGGAACTCAGCCGCCTGATTACAGAGAATGAAGCCGACTGCGAGGAGCGCATGAAGCTTGCTTGGGGCCTCATCCATCCGGACTCTGACTTTGACTATTTCAACCTCCGTTACTTGTATGCTTCTGAAGTTTATGAAGCTCGAGTACTCGGCACTCCTGCCCCTCCTCCTTTCGACGAGTGGGCTGAGAAGGGGTTAGGGTCAGAGCCGGATGGGGTGCCAATGGGAAACCAGCCGGAGCAGCTGCAGGAGCAGACGGCTGAGACTCAGGTTGGGCAAGCTCAAGGGTTGGAGCAGCCTCAGCAACAAGAGCAACAGCAAGATTGATATTTTCTTTCTTTTTTTACCAGCCTGCGTGCCGTGTATTTTCGATGTATCTTTCCCGGACAGGGGTCCGGCTAACATTTCAATTAATCTATTAACCGACACAGTCGGTTTTTCTATCTATTATTTGCAACTTTTTTTTTTATATGCATTTTTACAAGTATTTCAGTCGTTCTATATATGCCGGATGAAGAAGAGATACCACAATATGCCCCTGAAATGGCTACCTGTTTACCCCAACAGTAGACAGGCAGTCGTTTCATGGAAGCCGGATGGGGAGTCAGTGACTGACCTAACCTTGCCCCGTCTGGTAGAATTATATATAGGACGGGATGTAAAACCGTTTAGGTGGTTACGGTGGCCCATTAGGAATTTCATTTTTCCGGATGGACCTCTTTTGGGTCCTTGCCGGATGAATGCTAGATGCAAAGGATCATCTCTAACGGCTGCAAAATTGTTTGACAAATGCCGTTGAGTTATTGGATCGCTAGAACAATGTTCCACCCAGAAGGGAGCTGTTCTCTCCAGTGATTCACCCGGATGGACCTCTTTTGGGTCCTTGCCGGATGAATCCCAGATGCAAAGGATCATTTCTAACGGCTGCAAATCGTTTTAGACAAACGCCGTTTGAGTTATGGGATCGCTAGAACAATGTTCCACCCAGAAGGGAGCTGTTCTCTTCAGTGATTCACCCGGATGGGTGTCACCGGATGACTGCTCTTTTTGGAGCAGTGGTTTTAACAAGTGTTCTTCCGTCTGTGTTCTTGCACTAGACAGGTGCAAATACAATTGTATGAATGGAAATTATATGCTTTCACATTTCAATCCTTAGAAGTAGTACTTTTTCAAGTTATCTACATTCCAGGTACGAGGCAGCCGCATTCCGTCTGGGGTTTCCAGGCGGTATGTGCCGTTTCTAACTTCTTCAAAAATCCGGTAGGGTCCCTCCCAGTTTGGGGTTAGTTTCCCTTGTTCGTATGCCCTACCGGTTGCTTCAAGCTTCCGTAATACAAAATCTCCAACTTTGAGGGGGCGTTTAAGCACCTTTTTGTTGTAGGCCCTCGTCATTCGAAGGCGGTAGATTTCATGACGCAAGGCGGCGTTGCCCCTTCTTTCTGGAAGAGTATCCAGAGACAGGCGCATGGCTTCCCAATTTGCCTCTTCATCATACAACATGATTCGAAGTGTTGGCTCATATAATTCGATGGGAAGCACCGCCTCTGTGCCATATGCCATAAGGAATGGAGTTTCACCGGTTGACCCCTTCTCAGTAGTTCTGATGGACCAAAGAACGTGAGTTAACTCTTCTGCCCAAAGCCCGCCTGCCTTCTCGATCTTTTTCTTTATGCCGCCTGAGATGAGCTTGTTGAAAGCTTCAACTTGACCGTTTGCTTGCGGACGGCCAACGGATGCAAAGTAGTGGGAAATCCCTTGATCTTGCAACCAAGTCTTCAGGACAGGCGTGTCGAACTGGGGGCCATTGTCAAAGACCATTGACATTGGTACACCGAACCGGGCGATGACATTTCTCCAAATGAAGGAGATGACATCCTTAGTTTTGATGCCCTTTACCGCCTCGGCCTCAACCCACTTGGTGAAGTAATCAACAGCCACCAAAATGTATCTTCTGCCGCCTGGGGCAGGAGTGTATGGCCCCAAAATATCCATGCCCCATTTTGCAAAGGGAATTGGGCTGTGAATAGCTGTCATATCAGTTGCCGGCTGCCTTATCAGCCGGCCGAACCTCTGGCACTTGTCGCATCTTTTCACCTGATCTAATGCATCCGCCTCTAGTGTAGGCCAAAAGTATCCTTGCCGCCGGGTTCTTTTGGCGAGGGTCCTCCCGCCAATGTGAGATCCACAGAAGCCGGCGTGGAGATCTTCCAGTATTTCCTTGCCCCGTTCTGGGGTAACACACTTGAATAGCGGCTGCAAGTAACCCTTCCGGAACAGTTCACCCTTGTGCATTGCGAAGCTTAATGCTCGTCTTTTAAGAGCAGCTGCTTCGGATGAGGTTTCCGGTAGAGTGCCGTCTTCCAAGTATTTCCGGATGGGGTCCATCCATGTGGAGCTTCGATCTAGAAATCCAATGGGGTCATGTTCAATGCTTTTCTTTTCCATGACTTCCCAGAAGACTGATCTAGGCGTATCACATGTGGCGGAGGATGCAAGTTTGGATAGTGCATCCGCCTGATTATTCTCGGATCTGGGTACTTGACTTAGGTTGAATTCATCAAATGCCCCAGCCTCCTCTTTGACCGCCTGCAGATATATAATCATCACCGGATGGGTGGCCTCGTAGTCACCGTTGTACTGGCTAACGATGAGTTGGGAATCTGAGCAGGCATCAACTTTCCTTGCCCCGACTGCCTTACACATGCGTATACCGGCTAGCAGGGCTTCGTATTCAGCTTCATTATTCGAAGCTTGAAACTTGAATCGTAGAGCATACTCGTATTTGTCCCCCTCCGGAGAGTGAATAATTACACCCGCTCCGCAACCATTCAGCGTAGAGCTCCCGTCTACATAAACCCTCCAAACTTCATCAGTTTTATCCGGCTGTATTGGCCTTGTCATTTCAACAATGAAGTCGGCAAACGCCTGACCCTTCACTGCTCGCCTGGGTTCGAAAGTGATTTCTAAGCTTTGGATTTCCACAGCCCATTTAATCATTCTTCCGGATGACTCTAAAGTGGTCATAGGCCTTTTGAGCGGCTGATCAGTGTAAACGGTCACCGGATGTGCTAAAAAATACGGTTTCAGCCGCTTGACTGCTTTGAACAAAGCCAGACCGAATTTTTCGATCATGGGATAACGAAGTTCAGCATTCCGGAGTACATGGCTTATAAAGTATACCGGGAGCTGATTACCGTCTCTCTCAGCAAGGAGGACGGCGCTCAAGGAGTGATCCGAGACGGCCAAGTACATGTAGAGAGCCTCCTGGGGTAAGGGACTCACCAATCTTGGCAAAGAATGCAGGTGTTGCTTCAGCCGTTGAAATGCCGCCTCAGCCTCTTCACCCCATTCAAACCTTGACCTCTTTTTGATTGCTTGAAAGAAATACAGGCACTTGTCACCTGACCGGCTGAGGAATCTCCCCAATGCCGCCAGGCAACCGGTAAGCTTTTGAGCTTCCCTGACGGTACGTGGCGACTGCATGTCAATCACCGCCTGTACTTTGTCCGGATTGGCCTCTATGCCCCTCTGATCAATCAAAAATCCGAGAAACTTCCCGGACTCAACTCCAAAGACGCATTTTTTTGGATTTAACATGACTTTATGCCGTCTGAGGGTGGTGAGAGTTTCTCGGAGGTCGGCTAGATGATTCGCCTGCAGCTTTGATTTGACAATCATGTCATCAATGTACACCTCCACGTTCCTTCCAATCTGATCATAAAAGACCGAGTTCATCATTCGCTGGAAAGTAGCAGGCGCATTCTTCAACCCAAACGGCATCACCTTGTAGCAATATAACCCTTGATCTGTGACGAAAGCCGTCTTCTCTTGGTCTTTCTTCCACAAGGGTATCTGATGGAAGCCGGAATAGGCGTCCATGAAACTCATCAGGGCATGGCCGGCTGTAGAATCTACCAAATAATCTATCTTTGGAAGCGGGTAGCTATCCTTTGGACAAGCCCTGTTGAGGTCCGTGTAATCTACACACATCCGCCAGGTTCCATTCGGCTTTTTCACAAGGACGACATTGGCTACCCAATCCGGGTAGTAACATTGCCGGATGAATCCAGCATCCAAGAGTTTCTTGACCTCGGTTGCTGCCGCCTGGGACCTTTCCTCGCCATGGTTCCGTTTCTTTTGCCTGACCGGCTTCTTCTTAGGATCCACAGCGAGTCTATGTACAGCAAGATCCGGACTTACACCCGGCATCTCTTCTACTTCAAAGGCAAACACATCTTTGAACTCCTTCAGCAAAAGGAGCAAACCTGATCCCAAACTTTCAAACGCAGCCGTTCCAACCTTGACGGTTCTGTCTGGCCGACTGTCTTCAAGGACAACATCAATTATTTCTCCTGCCGGCTGAGGGCGAAGGACGTTTGTCCTCTCCCCGGACAGTGATTGCTATTGTTTCTCCTTCACAGGCGCCAGTTGGTCCGCCTTCCTCTTTTTACCGGCTGGCTTTGTAGCCGGTAAGCTTTGATCACAGTCGTCAAGTTCAACAATTTCTTTCTCTTGACCGCCTGTGTCAAGCGTTGGTTTGATGTCCGAGAGGTAACACTCTCTCGCCATCTTTTGGTCCCCACTCAAGGAACCGACTGTGCCATCATCCCTTTCAAACTTTATCAACATTAGAGATGGGATGATGACTGCCTTTGAGAGGTTAAGGGTTGGACGGCCAATAATCAGATTGTAGGCAGTCAGCTCTTCTACAACAAGAAACTTGACAACCATATGCCGGTCCTTACCCTTCTCTCCGAACCGGATGGGTAGATCAATCATGCCCACCGGATGTACTACTCCTCCCCCAAAACCTACAAGAGGGTATGAGGCCGGAAGCATGCTACTGGGCTTATACTTGAGTTTCTCCAAGCACCGGTAGCTGATGAGGTCGGATGAGCTCCCGGTATCAATCAAGATCCGGCCAACTCTTTGATTGGCGATTTTGCACTCGATGACTATGGGGTCATCATGAGGCCGCCTGACCTCGCCCCTATCTCTCTCGGAGATGTTAACTTCCGGAAATGAATATTCAGACGACTGGCCCTCATCCACCGAGTTGACCAGTTTCCGAATGTTGTCTTTTGTGCCCCGGATGGTAGGCCCACCTCCCGCAAATCCACCGGCTATGGTCAGGATGGTTTCCTCATCCGTATCCGATTGAGTAGTCGTCTTCTTTGGGGGTGGTCCTCTTGCTTGTTTAGGTGTACCCCTTGACTTGGAAAGATAAGATTTGAGAGCCCCCTCATCAGCGAGCCGGTCGAAGAGCCGCCTGAGGCTAAAGCAACCCTCAGTGTCGTGGCCAATTTCCTCGTGAAAAAGACAATATTTGCTCTTATCCCGGGCGCTTAGAGGACTCTTCATAGGAGACGGTTTTTCAAGATTCAACCGGTCCTTTACTTCGTTGAGAATGGAGGCACAGTCCTTGTTGAACTCGTACTTTGGCACATACGGATCCGACCTCTTCCTTTTCTGGAAAGGTTGTCCGGATGAGTCTGCCGCCCATACCCCATTTCTCTTGTCTTCCTTTTTGGCTGACTGGGTAGGCCGATTCTCTTTTTTATCGGATCTTTTGTAATCCATTGGAAGTTTAACAGCACACAATTCCACTGCCTGAATGTAGGCCTCCGCCTTCATGAGTGCCTCGTGAAGAGTGGAGACCCTCTTCCTAACCAAGTCAAAATTAAAAGTTGATCCATCTTTTAAGCCTTTGAAGAAATCAGTATAGGCAACGTCATCAGACAATCCATGGATTTGGATCCTCATCAGGTTAAACCGCCTGACATATGACCGGAGCCCCTCTTTGTCTCCCTGTTGTATTGCCCCGAGATCAAGGCTTGTTTTCTTGGCAGGGATGTTCATAGAAAAGTTGGACGTAAACCAGTAGGCCAAGGTCCTGAAATTATTGATGCATCCGGCTGGGAGGTTACCAAACCAACGTTGAGCAATCCCTTTCAACGTAGCAGGGAAGCACCGGCACCATGCGGCATCATCCAAACCCTGCAAATACATCAGGTTGGTGTATGCCATAAGGTGATCTTCCGGCTTGGTGGTACCGTCGTAGGCGCCTACCAACACGTTTTTGATTTTAGACGGCTGGGTCATCTCGGTGATTTCTCTGGAGAACGCCGTTGGCTGTTCCCCAAGGTTGAGCAGCCGGAGCTGCCAGTCCATAGGCTGGACGGGCGACTGATGCTGCCCCCCGAAAATACCTGCCTGTGCATAGGGGGATCCAAAGGGCGTATACGGTGTTCCATGCACTGCCGGTTGGATCATATGGGGGCCGGATCGAGCGGAAACCTCGCTCGTCCGGCTGTCATTGTTTGTTCTCGAGTGCCTTCCTGAGGTGGCATTGAAGCTGTCTCGAAAGGTCGATGTTGATGCCGACTCGGATCGCTGAGTCTTTTTATCTTGGATGAGCGTCCGGGCATCAGAATAGACTTTCTTGGTTCCATCCGGCTGAATGTGCCGGACGGGCTTTCTGACTCCATCTATAGGAGTGTGCATCTTTGAGAAATCAAAGAGCCTAGCTGGCATGTCTGACTTCGGATGTGGGGTAGATGCTCTACCCTTTACTGTTTTGGCTGTCTTTTTACCGTGACGCCTTTCTTCCGCCTGACCCTTACGGGGGCCGGCTGTGTAGTCCAGAAGGCCTTTGATCTCTCCTTTGAAGCTCATCATCATATTCATGAGCTCATCTCTGGAGACTGGGGAGTCTCCAGCGGTAGAGGTTAACCCAAGCGGCCCCCTAGTTGGCTTGCTAGGAGCCGCCTGGTTCCCATCCCGTTCTCTCTTATCTTTGGAACGGGTGTTCTTGGTCCTCAAAGAGCCATCCGCAGCAGTGTAGGCTTCCAAGTCATAGTTATCGGCTGTATCTTGGTCCGAATGGACCTCAACCTCCCCAGTAGGCAGATTGCCTTTACCAGGTAGTATAGGCTCAGATGTCATCTAGAAAGTACTCTCCCCACAGACGGCGCCAGATGTTTGGGGGTTTTCTATGTGTCCTTCGGGAGAGTTACAATTTCCTAGCAGACTTCCTTCTTACGCCTGTACCTGCACCTAGCAGACTTCCTTCTTACGCCTGTACCTGCACAAGTAACGGAGACTCCGGATGGGGGGTGGGAGTTCCGCCTCCAAAGATTAAGTTAGTATCTTTTCGAAGTGGAATAAGAACAGTAAAAGCTTCTCGGTTCGAGAGCGTTTCAGTAGGTTTGGGCTTTGTTTGGTTTTTTTGTGGTTGCAATTAATGTATGTGTGTCATAAATGAGGTCTACCCTTACTATTTATAGTAAGGGAGAACTGTACCTCGATTAGGGTATAAGGGACACGTGTCTGCAAAGGAATTGGGCCTTTGCAGACCGTTTGAAGATTGACACGTGTCAAGCCTTTATTGGGCCACGTGTCTTAGGGTATTTTCACCCTAAACACTTTCCTTTTTATTATTATTATGTGCAGGACGTCCAGTCACTTCATGTGACATTTACCTACCCGGTTAGCTCCCGGTGTAGTTTACCTCAATTTATTTGAGGCGGGGATTTGTTTGAAACCCGTTCGATGTGTAATCAAAATTAAATAAAAATTGTATTGGTCTAGTTAGGTGTTGAATGTTTTGTGTGCTTGTAAACAGGGGCAACATGGTAAGTTGTGTGTTATTAGGATGAAAGCATGTTAGTGTGTTTTATTACGCTTATGTACTCAACATTGTTGATTGTGTGTTTGTATGTTTGTTTGGCCTTGTCTTTACCTTGGCCCTATGACGACCTATTTTTAATGGAGAGTAGTGGGGACAAGTAGAGTGAAGCTTTTCAGGTGATGAAGTATTTTCATGAAGGGCATGAGTGAAGAGCGAATCATGCTTAGTTCTCATAGCAATGTGATGTGTTTTATTTGCTTTGAATATTATTTATCTTATTCTGCTCATGAGACTAACGCAAAGGTTTTAATATCGTTTGGTTTTGAGGGCCTACAATGGTTCCAAGTTGTAGGTTGACTTTGTTTGACTTAGTTTGACTTTACTTTAGTTTGGTTTGACTTTTTAAGTTGATTTGTTTTTAAATGGTTTTAAAGGTACTCTTCCGCTGTATGTGAGTCTTTGATATTTACCTTAGTCGTTTTCACGGTGGCGGTAATGTCTCCTTTTTTGTATTTTAAAATGGCAAAATGGGTATTTTAAAGAAAAGGAATTTCTAGGGTGTTACATGGTAGGGCAAAAAGTGCTCGTAGGCGAAAAGTGCTCGTATACGGAGCGTTCTCGCTCCCGGTCGTGCGCTCCTCGCCCGGTTGGGCGAGCTTCGACTCTTCCAAAGACACGATCTCGCGCCCGGTCGGGTGCGCCTTCAGCACTAGCACTCTGAATTTTTCTTCTTTCTTCAAAATTTGGCTAACTCTTTTGCTCCAAACCTGTACAAAACACTCCAAAATAGATTATATTCCCTCCTCTCCTCTCTCAAAAGGCAAAACAAAAGGAAAAACTACTCTAGAAAGCAAATAAATATGGGTTGCGTCCCGCAAAGCGTTGGTTTATCTAGGTCCCGCACAACCTTCTTACCATATGTAGATCAAGATGAGGCGGAATCGATTAGGCAAAGCAATTCAACTACACCTATCGTAGCCCCTTCATGGTATAACTTCAATCTTTGGCCATTTACCTTAAAAACACCACCATGCTCATCATATAATTCCACGGAACCGAATTTATTTTCCCTTTTTACAATGAAAGGACCCAACCACCTTGACTTCAAATTTCCTGGGAAAAGTCTAAGTCTAGAATTAAACAACAAAACCTTATCACCTTCGTTGAATTTCCTTGGAAGGATCATCTTGTCATGCCATTTCTTGGTTTTCTCCTTGTAGACACGTGCACTATCATAAGCCATCAACCTAAACTCATCTAGTTGGTTAAGTTGAAGAAGCCTCTTATCTCCCGCTAACTTAGCATCCAAATTGAGCTCTTTAATTGCCTAATAAGCCTTATACTCTAATTACACCGGGATATGACATGCTTTCTCATACACAAGTCTATAGGGGGAAGTACCAATGGGGGTCTTAAAAGCGGTTCTATATGCCCATAGTGTGTCATCCAAATTATCACTCCAATCCTTCCTAGACTTTGCTACCACTTTCTCTAGAATAGCCTTAATCTCACGATTAGAAACCTCAACTTGGCCACTAGTTTGGGGATGGTAAGCTAAACTCGCCCTATGGTAAACACCATACTTCTTTAGAAGGGTATATAACTTTCGCTCATGAAAATGAGATCCTCCATCACTAATAACGGCTCGAGGGACACCAAATCTAGGAAAATTTGTTTTCTTGAAAAGTTTATGGACCACCTTAGCATCATTGGTAGGTGTGGAAATGGCTTCTACCCACTTGGATACATAATCAACGACAACAAGGATATAACGATTCCCTTTTGAAGGGAAAAGGTCCCATATAATCAACACCCCAAACATAAAAAATTTCAACTTCCAAAATACCAGTTTGAGGCATCTCATGCCGCTGCGAAATGTTGCCAGTCCTTTGGCAAGAGTCACAAGCTTACACAAAAGAGTGGGCATCCTTGAACAAAGTAGTCCAAAAGAAACCCGACTCATTGATTTTTGCTACTATCTTAGTGGGGTCATGATGTCCACCATAGGGTGAGTTGTGGCATCTAGCAAGAACACCATGAACTTCCCATTCGGGAACACACCTGCGAAAAAGTAATAATGTTTAACGTCATAAAAGAACCTCTTTTTCTGTTGGTAGGACAAATCAGGAGGTAGAGTGTCGCCTACCAAATAATTGGGATAATCAGCATACCAAGGGTACGGTGTTGCTCTACAACTGCAAACAAGTTGTCGTCAGGGAAAGAATCATCTATAGGAAGAGAATCCTTACCCTCATTATACCTGATCCTCAACAAGTGATCTGCAACAACATTCTCTGCTCTTGTTTTATCTTTAATTTCCACATCAAAATCTTGGAGCAAGAGAACCCAATGGAGAAGCCTAGGCTTTGTTTTCGCCTTGGCTATAAGGTATTTCAAAGCTGCATGGTCAGTGAAAACAATAATTTTAGAACCAACTAGATATGATCTAAATTTTTCTAAAGAATAAATCACAGCAAGAAACTCCTTCCCTGTAGTGGCATAATTGACTTGAGCTTCATCCAAAATTTTACTCGCATAATAGATAATTAACATGCAAAACTTTGTCCTTTCTTTGTCCTAGCACAACTTTTACTGCAAAATCACTGGCATCACACATAATCTCGAATGGGAGATCCCAATCGAGAGCACATATGATAGGTGCCGATATCAAAGCTTGCTTAATCCTGTTAAAAGCCTCAAGACACTCGTCAGTAAAATCAAATGGGGCATCCTTGAGTAAAAGCTGAGTTAGTAGTTTAGCAATTTTAGAAAAATCTTTGATAAAGAGACGATAAAACCCCGCATGACCTAAGAAACTCCTAACCCCCTTAACATTAACTGGTGGAGGTAATTGCTTAATCATAGAAACTTTAGCTTTATCTACCTGTATGCCCTTATCATATACAATATGACCTAAGACCACACCTTCTAGAGAGAGAAAGTCTAGAGAAAATCCTAGAGAGAGAAAATCTAGAGAAAATCTTAGAGAAAGTCTAGAGAAAATTTTAGAGAAAATCCTAGAGAAAAAATCTAGAGAGAAAATCTTAGAGAGAGAAAATCCTAGAGAGAGAAAATCTTGTTTTCCGCCATGTTTCTTCCCTTGAAATCGTTTGATTGGGCCATGGCTAAGGGGAAGAAGAGTAAAGGGAAGAAGGGTTCCTCCTCTAAATCTAAGAAGAAGCAAGGTCTAAAGCCAAGAACCCGATTAAATGCGAAGATGGACCAGAAGAAGGTTGATGATACTGTGTATGAGGTGAGCTGGCTAGATGATGATGGTTCCATGATTGATGAAGGGAAGGGTATCTCGCCTGAAGAGAAAGAGCTGCATGCTACCCAGTTTAATCAATGGCTACAGGTAATCCACCATAACTCCCCTGTTTTGAGTTCTGAGTTCAATGGAACAGTAACTCGTAATAGTTCAAGTATGTTTTTCACGACTAATAATCCGACCCCATTGATGATGATTAATGATCATACACCTGCAATTAATAGTTCTAATCCTGTCTCGAATATGGGTTTGGGGGTGCATCCTGGTTCTAACCTCCAATCTTTTGAGACCCCTGTTTCTAGGGCTCATGATGTTGCTGGTAATAATGGGTCTAAGAATTGGAAAGATCTATTCAGTAATACAAGAGATGAGGGTCTTGATTTATCAATGGAGGCTAGAATGAATAGGAATCCTGACTATCAGAACTCGGATTTTGGGGGAAAATTGAAACTAACTGCTGAAGATGTAGAGCTAGAAATCAATTACTGGAATTCAGCTATTGTTTTCTATGCACTAGGTGCACAAGTTCCCCATTTTATTATGAATGGTTTTTTTCGTAGAGTTTGGGGGAGACTTGGAATTGATAAAGTGAGTATGCTGGAATCTGGAGTCTTCTTGGTGCGATTTCGATCCCAGTAAAGTAGGGAGAAGGTGATGAATGCTGGGCCTTCTTTCTTTGATGGTAGACCTGTTATCATGAAGAGATGGGAGCCTGGGATTAGTTTGGAAAATGAGAAGATTTCTGAAGTGCCTGTTTAGATTAGACTGCCTGGACTTAATCTCAAATTCTGGGGACAAAGCTCACTAATGAAGATAGGGGGCCTGATTGGGAAACCTGTTAAAACTGATAAAGTCACTGCCACAAAAGAAAGACTTGAATATGCTCGAATGATGGTGGAGATATTAGTTGATGGTGAGTTACCTGAAATGATAGAGTTTCTGGATGAATTTGGGAAGCTTGTGAATCAAAGGGTGATATATGAGTGGAAGCCTATATCATGTAATAAGTGTTCAGGAATGGGTCACCGGATGGATCAATGCCCTAACAACAACGAGAATAGAAACAGATTTAGAGGCAAGACTCAGTATAGACAACCAATAAGAAGGGATTGGCTGCCTGTGAGGAAAATTTGGCAACCTGTAGCACAGAATTATCAAGGACCAAAGTCAAACACTGTCAAGATGAATGTTGAAGTGGACAATAGATTTGATTGTTTGAATGATGAGGGAAATGCTGATGATGCATGAGAGAAACATTAGGGGACACAGACCTGCGACAGGAGTAAGCTTTGTAGCATTGCTGAAGGAAGAGTACGTGCTGTTTGGAGGGATGGAGGAAGGAGAGTGCTCTTACTCGTTACATGGATAATATATGGTTTTGGAATGTTAGGGGTCTAAATATGGTCAATAAAAGATGTGATGTTTCTTGGTTCCTAAACCATCACAACTTAGGCCTATTTTGACTCATGGAATCTAAAGTGAAGGCTAAGAAGTTTGGAAGAGTTTTTCATAGTTTTGGTGATTCTTGGTCAGTAACATCTAATTACTTAAAAAGTGATAAGGGTAGAATTTGGGTTATGTGGTTACCTGCTGTGTTTCAGGTTAGGGTTTTAAGAGTTAAAGTACAGCCTATACATTTAGGTGTCACTCACAAGGCTTTTGGTAGAGAATTTCTTGTCACTATGGTCTATGGTCTCAATGATCCAAGAGATAGGGTGGATTTATGGAACCAGATTTCTGATATTGCCAGTGTTTCTAATCTTCCTTGGATTCTTGGGGGAGATTTCAATAATATCTTGAACTTGGAGGATAGGATTGGTTCTCCTTGTACTTTTGAGGAAGTTGAGAATTTTAGACAGTGCTTGAGGATTAATGAGCTCACTGATTTTAAGGTGGGTGGTCTTTTCTATACCTGGAATAATAAACAAGAGGGGGTGATAGAGTATGTTCAAAGATAGATAGAGTAATTGTAAATAATGCTTGGTTGGAGAAATTTGATAAGACTATTGCTAACTTTTTGCCTGAAGGTGTTATGGATCACAACCCTTGTTGTATTAATGCTCTAGGTTCAAATGAAAAGGCTGTGAAACATTTTAAATTTTTTAATCACTGGGTTGATGGCCCTGTTTTTTTGGATCTTGTGCAGCAGGAATGGAAAAGTGAGATTAGAAGGACATCCATGTTTAGGACAGTGAAGAAGCTTCAAGCAGTTAAGCATGCTCTTAAGGCTAAGAGTTTTACTTCTCTATCTACTGTGGAAACAGCTGATGTGAGGCAAGGTTCAGATTGATGAAGATTCAAAAGGAGCTTGACCTGGATCCTTGCAATGAAGTGTTAATTTCTAAGGAAAGACAGGCCAGACAAGCTTATCAGGATGCTCATACTGCTAAGTATAATTTTCTAAGACAGAAGGCTAAGTTGCACTGGTTGAAAGATGGGGACCTGAACACAGAATTTTTTCATGCCTATATCAAGAAGATAAGGATTCAAAACAAAATTTGTAGTGTGGTTACGAGTGAGGGCCAGGTTATTCAGGAACCTGAAGAGGTAAGTAAGGCCTTTATTAGCTATTACCACAGTCTTTCTGGCACTGCAACACAGCCTATGAGACTTATCCATCCAGAGGTGATCATTGAGGGGAGAATTTTGAATAATGATCAGCAGGAGTTCCTGTTAGCCCTTTTTCAGAAAATGAGATAAAGGCTGCTTTGTGGAGTATTGAGGATAATAAAGCTCCAGGGCCTGATGGTTTTTCTAGTAAATTTTTCAAAGCTTCCTGGGAGATTGTTAGAAGAGATCTGTGTGAGGCTGTTCTGTCTTTCTTTGAGCATGGTTGCCTTCTGAAGTAGGTAAATACCACTGTCTTGACTCTTGTCCCCAAGTTTGAGGATGCTATGTATGTGTCCCAATATAGACCTATAGCATGTTGCAATGTTATCTATAAAATCATTTCCAAATTGATATGCTCAAGACTGAAATTGGTCCTTCCTGAGTTGATTAGTGAGAACCAGGGTGCTTTTGTAAGAGGTAGATCAATCCTGGACAATATTTTGGTTTTCAAGATATGCTTAAAAACTATAATAACAAAAGGAAAGCTCCTAGATGCACTATCAAGGTTGATCTTAGGAAGGCATATGACTAAGTGCACTGGTCTTTTGTTAGGGATATGTTGATGGCTTTAAACTTTCCTGTTAAGTTTACTAATTGGATCATGGAATGTATTTCTACTCCCTCCTTTTCTATTATGATAAATGGTGGTATGCATGGCTTCTTCAAAGGTCAAAAGGGTGTGGGACAAGGTGATCCCATCTCTCCTCTCTTGTTTGTAATTTTGATGGAGTACCTGTCCAGACTACTTAAGAAAGTTAGCAAGCTCAAGGGTTTCAAATTTCATCAAGACTGTAAGAAATTAAGCCTCGCTAACCTTGTTTTTGCTGATGATTTGATGTTGTTTGAGCAGGTGTCTGGTTTCTGTGCCAATGTTGATAAAGCAGAAGTCTATTTTGGTAGCATGGAGGAGAGATTGAAGCTTGACATTCTCAAGGATACTGGTTTTTTTCAGGGAGCTTTCCCCTTTAGATATCTTGGCATTCCTCTCAATGCCAAGTATTTGAAAAATTCTAACTTTGATAGCATTATTGACAGAATGCTCACTAGAATTACTTGTTGGACTACCAGACACCTTTCTTACACAGCTAGAGCAATCTTGATCAATTCAGTACTCATCAGCCTCCATACCTATTGGGCTCAGTGTGTTCTTCTGCCCAAAGGTGTGATTCTCATAATCACTCAGCTTTGTAGAGCCTTTCTATGGGGTGGCTCAGCTGTTCTAAGAAGTGCTCCCCCAATTGCTTGGGACTGGGTTTGTAAATCTAAGAAATATGGTGGATAGGATATCAGGGATTGTGCTTGCTGGAACAAGGCAGCTTTGGGTAAGTACATTTGGAAAGTGGCTGCAAAGGAAGATTCCTTATGGGTTATGTGGATTCATAGTGTTTACTTGAAGGATTAGGATTGGTGGGAGTATAGTCCTAAGAAATGTGATGGGTGGGCTTGGAAACAACTTTGTAATCTGAAGTCAGAACTCAAGCAGGGGTTTGATAGTGGTGGTTGGATTCAAAAGAAGTATAAAATCAAGGACTGTTATGCCTGGCTGCAGGGTGATCAAACTAAGGTGAATTGGGGGAACCTGGTATGGAATAGGTTCAATGTGCCTAAACACTCGTTTATTTCTTGGCTGGCTATTCAAGGTAGACTCAAAACCAGAGACAGGTTAGCAAAGCTGGGCTGCTGTGAAGATTCTACTTGCCTGCTGTGTGGTGAGGAGACTGAATCTCATGACCACCTATTTTTTAGCTGTCATTATAGTAGATCCTGCTTACAGACTGTTGCAGACTGGCTGGGTGTTAATGAAACACATTTCACTCTTGGAAACTCATGGAAACACTGGCAAAGACAAAGCAATGACGGAATCAAAAAGAAAGTTGTTCTAGTAGGCCTGTGTGCTTGTGTGTACCATATTTCGTTTGCTAGAAATCATGTGTTTTGGAATAGGGTTATTATTATCCCCATTAAACTCTGTCAAGCCATATGTACTGAGGTTTCTTGCAGAGTTCAGCAGCTGATTGAGAAGACTTGGACGAGAGAGCAATGCAAATGGATTCATCACCTGAAAAACAGCATACCCATGAATTGATTGTATCTGTTCTGTTTTTTTTGTTCTCAGTTTGTAATTGGCTTTATGTTCTGGTCCTTGGATTGTGTACCCTTTCTAGAAGGTGCCACCTTCCTTGAGTCCAGACTGCCTTTGCTCCCTTCCTTTTTGAGGAACCCTTCCTAGAAGGTGGCCTTTATTAGGGGGGGATGTGTGTGTAGGTGGTTGTGTGCCTTGTTTAGGTTGTGTAGTTTGGGAGTGTTTTAGATTTACATGTTAGTGTAAGTTGTAACCTTGTGCTTTTTGGTAATAATATATCGCTTATTTACCAAAAAAAAAGACCACACCTTATGTCACCATAAAGTGGCACTTTTTCCAATTTAAAACCAAATTGCATTCTTCACATCTTTTCAAAAGCGAGATTAGTTAAACATGTATCAAATGTAGACCCATACACACTAAAATCATCCATAAAGACTTCCATGATAGACTCTATGAATTCAGAAAAATGCTCATTATACAACGTTGAAAAGTAGCAGGGGCAATATATAAGCCAAAGGGCATCCTACGATATGTAAAAATACCATAAGGGCATGTAAATGTTGTCTTCTCCTAATCTTTAGGGTGAATCAGAATTTGGAAAAATCCCGAGTACCCATCCAAATAGCAGAAGAACATATGATAAGCTAACCTTTCTAACATTTTATCAATAAAAGGGACAGGGAAGGGATCTTTTTTAGTGGCAATATTTAATTTACAATAATCTATGCACATACGCCACCTTGTTACAGTTCCTAGTGGGAATCAATTCATTTTTATCATTTTTAATCACAGTCATCCCACCCTTTTTAGGAACCACTTGTACGGGACTTACCCATTTTGAGTTAGAAATTAGATAGATAATACCTGCATCAAGTAATTTCATAACCACCTTCTTAACTACTTCCTGCATGTTAGGATTCAACCTCCTCTGGGGTTTGATACATGGCTTGTGATTGTCCTCTAGATGTATCATGTGCATGCAAAAGTCAAGGCTATCACCCTTGAGATCATCAATACTGTACCCAATTGCCCTTTTATGAGTTCGAAGAACCTCTAAAAGTTGGGAAATTTGGGAATCGTGCTATATTAATGATCACTGGGTGCAATTCCTGCTCATCAAGAAATACATATTTTAAATGAGAAGGAAGAGGTTTTAGCTCAGGTTTCTTTACCTCTACAGGTTTTGATTCCTGAACTAATTTTTCTACCTTCTTGCTCTCCTTAGGATCAAGCTGCTCAATTGCGAGAGCTTTTTCAATAGCATCCACCTCACTGCTCCAAATACTAGCATCACCTACAGTAAAATCACCACAAAGCACTTCCTCCAAGGGATCCCTTGCAAGGACCTGTGGTAAGCTATCATTGCAAATAACATCAATCACATTAATACAATAGCAATTTTCCTCTAACATAGGAACTTTCAAAACTCTCCCTAAATTAAAAGTGATATTATCATCCCCAATAGAGAGAGTGAGTTTCCCATTTTTAACATCAATAATGGCCCTGTAGTGTGGAGGAAAGGTTTACCTAATATTATACGAATTTGTGTATCCTCAGCCATGTCTAAAACAACAAAATCAACAGGGATAAAAAATTTATCAACTCTAACAGGAACATCCTCTAGAATACCTAAGGGGTATTTAACATAACGATCTGCCATTTACAAAGTAATGTAACTTTTGAATCACCTATATTAAGTCTTGAACACAAAGACGATGGCATTACACTAACAATAGCACCCAAATCACATAATACTTTATCAATGAAAAGATTTCCAATATGACAAGGTATAGAAAAACCACCAGGATCCTTTAATTTTAGTGGAGATTTATTTTGCAATAAAGCACTACATTCTTCTGTAAAAGCTACAGTCTCTACCTCATTAAAGGCTTTCTTCCTAGTTAATATATCTTTCATGAATTTAGCATATGCAGGAAGTTGTGTAATTAGTTCTGTGAAGGGAACTATTACCTGCAAATTCTTAACAACCTCCAGGAACTTACCAAATTGCGTATCCAACTTACACTTTAAATGTCTATTAGGGAATGAAAGTTTGATAGCTGGACCTGCACATCTCCACTCTTGTCCTGAGATTTACCCTACAAAGAATTATCAGATGTGTTAGTTTTACCATGGGGCCTTGCAGGGTTAGTAACAACATCATTTGGTATTAGAATTAGGATTATCAATTCTTGTTATAACAGGTTCATCATCTTTGGGCATAGAAGGCCCATCATAGTGTAAACCACTTCTCAGGGTAATTGCATTAGCATGATCTGTAGGTTGTACTGGCTGCGATGGTAGGGCTCCCTGCTGGCGAGTTTGTAGAGTAGAGGAAAGTTGCGCAATTTGGGTATCTATAATTTTATTATGTGCTAACATTGAGTCAATTTGCGCATTCCTACTCTGCATCTGCTTTTACATACACTAGGCGAAAAACCCCAATCCCCACCGGTTCAAACCACACATTCCCCACCGGTTTTGAACCGTTCTTAATTTGGGGGGTGGTAAATCCTCAAAGAACAGTCCCAACCGGGGACTATTCAAGACTTTCTCCTAATGAGAAAGCCTTGAACGGGTATCTAGGCATATGATGATGCAAGCATTTATATATTGTTGTATTAATTTGTCATTAAACAATACACAAGTTGTAATAGCATGAGAAAACTTTCATCATGAATCAAGAAAAAGAAACATAGACTAAGTTTATAATTCATACCACAATTGAGCTAAATTTGTAGTCTTCAAGCTAAACTTGTGCTTCAATTCACATATGAATCTATAAAAAAATTAAAAAGAAAAAACAAAAGTTAGTAAGTAATTAATACCTACATACATTGCTAAAGAATAATGCATCATTAATCAAACTAACAGATGCATAGGGAAGCCTCAATAGCCGTTACAGTCATTTACCTTGGCGACCTGAAAGAGAGACACTTTCCGCAAGATACAAGCTTCATCAATGAATGGGGTCTTCGTGCCCGAATCTTTAAGCTTGATAACTGCAGACATTAATGAAATGGTAATCTATTAGTATAGTCAGAAACAATTCTAAAAACATCCTAGTTTAGGAAACTGAACAAGGAGTGTAACACACCAATCATATAATGTTCCATTAATTATGGATACTTTTTTCACAAACAGAGGTATCACTCTAAACAATTGTAAACAATCGAACTACATTTAACTAAGTCCATCTAATTTTAATAAGAAGTGAGTCCATGAATTTAGTAGCTAATAATACATATACTTGTATATCAATTGTAAATCAAAATTCAAACCAGGCCCACACAGCCATGCAAACCCAGACCACAATAAAAAACAGGCCCACAAAGGTCGAAGTAGAAACTAGATCGTGAAGTCCTTGTTCAACATTTAAATCTGAAAGACGGAAACAAAGGGCGACCCAATTCTCTGTAAAGAAACTCTAGAAAATGACCTTTTGAAAGGAGGTTTCGGCTGTTTGAGATGATAGGCCTTGGCTTGGTACCGTCGATAATTATTATGCTCTAGGAGGGGATTTGATCCTTTAGCAAAGTGGCCTATCAACAAGCCTTTTGCTTTTAACCCACTGTAAGAAAAAGTCACGGCGGGAATGGTACTTATTTCTATTAGGTGTTGGTTTTTTGTGGGTTGGAAGTAATGACGGTTTCGGTTTGATGCTTACAGAAGTTGATATTGATTCAGGGGTTGTTTTCCTCTTCTTAGAGGAAATTAGGGGAAGAGAATTACTGGGGGGGTTGCGGCCCTCTGAAGGAAAACAACAGGTAGGGTGGTTGTGGGGTAGTTTGCTCCATGCCCAAGTGAGCAGCAGTAGGCCACAGGCAGGCTGCGACAACACTTACCTAGCTGCGTGCAGCTTGCGGCGTGGGCTGTTTCCCCCTCCCCTCCCAAGTGTAGTAACCAATCAACTTCAATTTCATGATATAAGTGTAGGCTACATGACTTTGTTAGCAAATGGAACAAGAAGCAGGAAAGACAAATTTGATCATAGAATTAAACTAGCTAGCCATATATCAGAACGAAAAAATGGACCTAAATTCTAGCATTATCAAATAGGACAACTTTTAATAATTACATATTGAAATACAAAGACCAACACAAGTTCCTTGAAGTAAGGTAAGGTGTGTCATCACTAAGCTGAGGACATTTAGAGAAACAAATTCAACTTCAAAATAATGTTTACCCTGCAATCAATAACACCTAATTATAGGCATAAATCAGCTCCAAGGCAATAATTATCTAAAGATTAAATTATATACACAACAAATGAACAAAAGTAAGAAGAATTATGAACATAAGCACATAATATGTACTTAGATACCATGCATTAAACAATTTCAAGGATTCAAAACACCTAAAATTGGGAACTCAAAGCAATAGTATAACAACTTCGGATTACCCATATGAACTAACAACACTTGTTTCATAGCTACTACAACAAATAGTGAACTCTATTACAACGTAGTTATATAAAACAGCTAGAACTATTATATACCAGTAATACAAAAAAACAACCCCTAAATCAACGACTAACCCTAGATTGCGAAGCTATTCAATAGATAAAATTAGGAAGACCACGAAATTTACCTACCTTGAAGCTGCTACAATGGAGTTGGAAAGCTCGGAATGCGCTTCAATGGAGGTCAGAATGCGCTTCAATGGAGGAGAGATGTATATGGAGAGAAAGAGAGGAGTTGTCTGCGCGGCAATGGAGGTGAGAAAGCCCACAATGCGCTTCAATGGAGGTCAGAATGCGCTTCAATGGAGGTCAGAATGCGCTTCAATGGAGGTCGGAATGCACTTCAATGGAGGTCATAATGTGCTTCAATGGAGGTCAGAATGTGCTTCAATAGAGGTCAGAATGAATGGGAGAGAAAGAGAGGAGTTGCGCTGCGCGGCAATGGAGGTGAGAAAGCCCACAATGCGCTTCAATGGAGGTGAGAAAATTTGGACCTATGCGTGATGGAGAGAAATGGTTAGGGTATTCATGAACGAGAGAATTGAAGGAAGGTTAATTGAAGGGGAAAGAAGGGGAATGACGAAAAGGAAGAAGAAGAATTTTTCACGAAATAACTAAAGGCGGGTTTTTTTTTTTTTAATTTGGGCACCGGTTCGAACCGCTTGGAAATACACTTTTGCCAGCGGTTTGGGTTGAACCGGTGGCAAATCCATATTCCCTCTTTTTTTTTTTATATAACAAAACTTTTTCCACCGGTTTTCAAGAACCGGTGGCAAAAGGGGGGTGCCTTTTTCAATTTTTCTACTAGTGATATTGGCTAACATTATCTCGATTTCTGATAGGTCAGGATCAATAAATAGAGGTGGAGTTTGTGGTTGGGTCCTCTGGTTAGGGGGTTGGTAATATTTTTATTGTGGTTGCTGTGGGGCTTGTTGTTGTGGTTATTGTGGAGGTAAAAGGTTTAGCACTTCAGTACTCCGGTAGGAAAGATTTGGATGGTTCCGGAGACCAGGATCATAAGTGTTGGAGTATGGGTTATTTTGCCTATAGGCTTGGAATGCATTAACCTGCTCCACGGGACTCCTACAATCTTGTGCTCAATGACCTATAATTCCACAATTTTCACCAAAAGCGTCAGTAGTATTATTATTAACAGCAAAAACATTAGTTATGGAAGCAGGAATATCAGTACTAATATTATCTAATTTCTGACAAATAGAGGTTAATTGATCTTGCACAAAGGATACGGAATCGACATTATGTTTCCCTTTGTTTGAAAAACCTCTAGGATTTCCATATTGGGAATTACGAATTTTTTCATCTCTTCAATAACTGAGCCTGCTACATCCTCTTGAAGATTCATAAATCTTCCGTTAGCTGCTGAGTCTAGGATTGATCTTGAAGAATTTCCAAGCCCGTTGTAGAAGGCTTGGATTATCTGCCACTATAAAATCCCATGATGGGGACATTCTCTCTGCAAATCCTTAAATCTTTCCCAAGCTTCATATAATGTTTCATCCGCTTCTTGGGAAAAATTTAGGATCGAACTCCTCAACAAAGTTGTCCTCTCTGCAGGGTAATATTTATTATAGAAATTCATACCAAGGCAATCTTATTCAATCCATTATACCATAGTTTAGCTTTACCACATAAAGAAAAAGGAAAAAGAATCTCCCTGATTTGGTCCTGCGTGACCCCAGCTTGTCTGATGGTATTGCAATATTGACAAAAATCCAAAATATGAAGATTTGGATCTTCATTCTTAGCTCCGCCAAATTGTTTCTTTTCGATCATAGTAATAAATTGGGGTTTAATCTCGAATTGTACTCCCTCGAGATTTGGTGGAGGAGCAAGGTGTAGAAAATTTGTCAAGGACGGCTGCTAGTAATCGCGGAGCTTGCGAGGTGGTGGCGGATTCACCAAATCTGATTCTGGTTCTGAAGAAACTTCTGTGTCGCTAGAATCAGATGGGGTTCCAAAGGTGTATCGCCCTCGGAAGTAGCTCGTACTTGTTTGAAAAGATTCTTTTGTCTATGAAAAGAACGTTCGATTTCAGGATCGAATGGAATGTAACTTGATCTAGAACTCCTGGGCATAAACACAGAACTAAACAAACAAATATGAGAAACTATCCCAAAGAACTTGCGTCCTCTGAGACGAAAGAAAATAACTTAGACTACAAAAATAATCAGGAATAAAAATAAAATTGTTTCCCCGGCAACGACGCCAAATTTTGACAGGTTCTAATCGTATCGCCTAATCAAAAGAATTACCTAAGTCCTCTAACTAAAGCAGATAAGGAAGTAGGGTCGAATCCACAGGGAAACAATGTCTTTCTATTCCTAAATAATTAATATAATTTAAACTATCAAGTAACCTAGTTATTTTTATGAGAATTAAACTAAGGAGAATAAATAAACTAAAGCAAATTAAACTAAGGAGAAATCAATAAATCAAAGCCTAGGGTATAGGTTCACCAATAAATAATATTCCAGAGTAAAACACAATAATCAATCATCAATGCATCAATCAATCAAATCATAAAGGGCTTTCGCTACGTATTACAATCACAGAATTAATTTAGTGGTATTGAATCGCATCTCTCAAATCTTAACTTAACCATTTATAAATTAACTTGCCTATTGAAACTAAGCTTAAACATCAATTCTCATCTGTCGAACCTCGAATCAATATTGCATAACTCATACAATTAAATCAGGCCTAATCAATTGCATAGCAGTAAATCAATCAATAGGAAATCAATCAAAGCATTAACAATCAACAATAATAAATTACCCCTTCATATTATTTATGGATCCCCAAGAACCTTAGAAATAAACTACTCACACATAATGAAATCTAAACTAAGCAAAGCAATAAAACTAGACATGATTAAACAAGCAATTAAATTACTGAAAATAAAAGGGAAAGAAATCGTTACTAAAATAAACGAAAATATTGAATTGCATAAACCAAAAGAGTTAAGAGAACAAGAGTATTAATCAAAAGCTTAAAAATTAAAATTTGGGAATTAACTAATGAATGACGTAATTGTCTCACTTAACAAAAGCATATTTATACTAAGCTAAGAAATCCTAATTAAAATAAAGTAAAAATCATAGCTAATCGCTCCTCAGTGACACGTGCCCAGTCGGGCGCCATCTCCCCCGGCCGGGCCACCTTCGGCTGGGGAACTCCTCTCCTCGCGTCCAGTCGGGCGCGCATCCGGGTGGAGGGCGCTTCTTCCTTTCTACCTTGCCCGACCAGGCGCGCCTCAGGGTGAGGGCATCCCCGATCGGGCGATCATCCATACAATATGGAGTCTTCGATTGGGCTTCTTCTTCGCCGAATCTGGATTTCCTCTTTGGGTCTTTAACACTTGATTCATTGCCTCAGTCTCTTATTCTTTGCCGAGCCCTTAATCACTGATTTGATTACTCCAACGCGGTCTTGGGCTACGGTATGTGGTCATATTACGCGATCCTAATCCAATGCTTGTAGTGGCTCAAATAAGTCCGGGAAAATGCTCCAAATCTCCAATTTCCTATAAAAACAATACCAAAGCTACGAAAACACTAGAAAACGCATATTAGTAATTAAAATAGCTCCGTAGAGCCAAAAATACTCCTAAATATGACCAAGGGACACTGTCCAAATCACTATATAAAATGGACATATCATGGTCCAAGAGGGAGGGTTGGGGCATGGGGCAGCAGATCCGAGAGCAAAATAGCAGCAGCAACACCGTGCAAGTGTTGCGCGACACTGCCGTCGCTGCTGCTGCACCGCTGCTCTGGCAGTGTACAACGATAGGTTTACGGCCACCGTGGCCGGCTTAGGCTGTCCACACCATGGTGGCTGGTGCACGGCTGTTTTTTCATTAAAAAAAAATTTAAAATTCAAATTATTTTAAAATTTAAATTAAAATCAGATTTTATTTTGAAAGATAATATCAAATTTAAAAAGTTGTTGTTTTGTTAAGTTTTCAAAATTAAAGTTGTTAATTTTGATAAATTTGTTAGGATATTTTGAGCAAAAGATTCCATATGGATAATAATTGATTTAATAATGAGATTATTCCATAATTATTTTAGGATATATTGATTTAAAATTATGTGATTGGCTAGTAATTAGGATAGAATCTCCTAAGTTTGTTAGGATAATCTCTTAAGATAAATATGATTTTTCTTTTAAGATTAAAATAAGATTTGATTTTATCTCATGCCTAATTTAAATATATGATATTCTAAAGATGATCATGAATAATATATGATATTTTCTAATTACAGATTAAATATGAGATATTTTGGTACCATGTTTCCTTAATTATGAACATTCGATGTTGTAGTTTAGGCAAGCATGTTTACGTGATATTTATTACGTGACAATTTTATAATATATATGATATTATGTTGCTATATAATGACTAGTATGGCCCAGTAGATTACTAAATACGATTTGCACATCGTGATGTATTTTTGTAATCTAAGTACAGTCTGCGTAGTGGTTATGTATTTTTGTAATTTTATCTATTTTATTTAAGTAGTATATAGATTAGAGTAGAATTACAGGTTGCAATTAATCCAAGAAATCCATGAAGTGAAGGCCCAAGGTGAATCAGGGATGGTGATCCATAAAGATTCAAGTGGGAGCATTTACTTTATTAGTTTTCTTAGGATTAGGGGTCATACTATGTCTTGTATATGCATTCAGTAGATTATCCATGTTAGTTTTTATTGATGTTGATGATGATGCGCTAGAGTTCACTAAATTAATCACAACATAATAAATCTAGGTCCCAGTAATATTGAGATTGCTTTTCCAATTAAAAACCCAACAACCCTTCGATAATAAAGTATAGGTCATGCCAAAGCTGGGTGTCATTTTTATATCTTAGGTAACTTGGGGTAAATCAAGTTTTACAATTTTAATTGGTTGTGCTCAACAAGGTTATCTAAAGCGTTTAGAACCTTGAAGCAAAGGGTAATAATGAAACATGAGATGGTTAATTATTCAACCAAGAGTTGCAATTAGTAAAAAGTTTGCTTACCTTGAAAATGTAATGGTTGATGGTAGGGCCAAAGTCCGGTCAATTATTACACGAATAAAGGATCTTGGAATCACTTAATTCAATTGGGACAAATCAATATTGAATAAAGTGTTAAAGTTATTTATGTTTTAAATTTAGGTGCTTTAAAGATAAACATAGTTGAATTTTGCATTATTTATAAGTAATATTTTGTTCTAATTTTATTATTATATTTTCTCCTCGATTGAAATAAAGTTGAGAAACGTTCTCAAAAGGTTAAAAGATAATCCATAAAACTATATTCCATTTGCTAAGATGGTTATAAAGGCAAGTTTTAGAAACCCATGTCACATGTCTAAGTTGGTTTTCTTCAACACAAAATGTTTGAGTAAGATGCCAACACCATCTTCATTTTAAAAAGTGTTTCAAGAGAAATAATGAGATGGGAGATACAAACCCTCTAAAGACAAGTATGAAATTTCAATAAAATCTCTTATCTTCAATGTGATTGAATATAAGAAAATGATTGGAAGTCTCTATAATCAAAAGTTGGTCAAATGACATTATTCTTCATCCATTTCATATGGAGTTATATAGTTGACTAAACTCTAGTATAAATGATGATTGAATAAACTTAGAAAAATCATGAAAAGTGCTTTAAGAAGTTAAGCAAAGTATCATTTTGAACCCAAGAGAAATGTTCTAAGTGGCTCAAAGGCAAAAGGTTTAAGAATATATGAGGATTGCATTAAGAAGTTATGGGTTAAGAAATACAAGTAAGTTGCTGCTTCTATAAACCTAAAACTTCTTATATGCTAAAAGTTGTTATGAACGACAAAATATTCCAATTAAATGGACCAATTCCAATTGATTAGGAACTACCTCATACAGTTGGAAGGTTAAAGAATGGAAATGTTCCAATTTAAAATGTATATTATAGAAATTTATTTGGCACTTTACTACTTCTTGGACATGCGATGTCATGTTTAGTTCTCTCTCATTAAGAATGTGGTTGAACTAAATGAAGAAGTATGGCTAAGGGAGAAATAAACCTACAAGTTTAAAAGCAAATATTGCTACTTCATAAGTAGAATCTACTAGTCTAGAAGAAAAAGTTGCAACTTTACAAGTAGAAACATAAAATTTCACCTTACCTAGTAATTAGCTAGAATTAAATAAATGTTATTTATTCTTGCCATTATCAAAACATGATTCAATGTTAGTAATCACCAAGGATTGAAGATTCAAAACATGGAGTAAATATTGTTCTATGCTTCATTGAATCACAATGTGTTTTGAATTGCTAAATATGTTAAAAGTTCTATATGGTATATATAGATAAACTATTTCTATATATATTAATTGTCTCTAAAATGTAAATGGTTCAAATGAAAATGAACATTGCATACGGAAGATCCAAAGGGATGGACTTTCAATATTTTTAGATTGTGAATCTATTGATATATGTAAATATCATTCTAATTTGACAATTGACAAAGTCATTCCTCAAAGAAATGATGACGTGAACTTAAGGTCCAATTCATACTAATGTAATAAAACCTAACATTCAAAGACTAGAGACGGACAATGAAACTTCATTCGTGATATGATCACTTGTGCTTAGTTGAAGCATAAAAGTGAAAGTTTTGAAAGGTTCAAAAGGTCTAGTATGAAGTTTAGAATCAATTTGACAAGATAATAATTACTTTACAATGTGATTGTAATGGTGAAAGTTTGAGTCAAGACATTTACTTGGCAATATATTCAAAGTATTGCGATATGATCGTAATAATGAGAATTTAAGCCAAGACCTTAATAAACATCCAAGAATTGTGAAATCGTTTGACAAAAAACTCCGAAAGAAAACCTTGTGAAGTGTCTATGGAAGGAGCTATCAATCTATATGAGATATATTTTGATACTGGATAAAAAATACCCTATCTTACAACCATTATTCAAGGGATATGCTTTTAAGATGAGCTAAAAATACTAAACAAGACTACATACGTCAAATCAAAATATAGCAAAGGCTTCATATATGATATGGATAAGAAAAGTTCTTATAAAGTCTTTCTACAAAAGCAAGGAATAAAAGTTGTATTAAATCATTTGATACACCTTTAATTCCTAGACAGAGCATGGGTACTACTACACAAGTCATACTTAGCACAAAATGTTTGTTGCTCAAGTAGATGCCCTTCTGGAAAAGATGTCATTTCAAAAAGGTCAAGTGGGAGTAGTGTAAATCTCGAAAGAGTTTCGAGCAAAGCAACAAACAAACATGATTCAAATCATGATTGGTTCACCCCATGCTAATTTGCCTCTTCAAGAAGGCAAGTGGGAGTATATGAATCTCGAAAGAGTTCAAGAACCTCGAAGAAGTTCGAGAAAAGTTAATTCAAAAATCTTAAAGAAATTCGAGAATTAATCGAATAAAAGCAATAATATGAGCATGATTCACCTCATGTTATAAATGACAACGCTTGGTCTCATTAAATGTAATGGGAATAATAATCATGTGTCGAAGGCAGTACATTCCAAGTGCACACCCTCTATTGTCGTTTCTCATTGAAAATTAAACAAATTTGTTGTATAAGTTTCAATTGTTGCATAAAGACCCACAATGATGAATAGCATATCTAAAACTTAGATAAAGAAATATAATTTCATATTGACTAAGAGTTCTAAAATATTGATTTTGGAACATATGATCATGCAAGTAGTAAAGATGATTTGACAAGTTATAACTCCAAGTGGTTTGAAAACCATTGAAATTTGAAATAGATTCTAAGTCTGTAAGCAAGTGTATGACACTTGATTAATTTGCCAAATTGGGTAAGACCCATTGTAAGCAAAAATGGACAAAGAAGAAAAGTGTTTTCTAATCAAGCAAAGACTAGTTATTAAGGGATTCAACTAATTCATAGTATGACTATGACTACGATGAAACCTTACTTTACATTAGTCATGTTTCAAAGATCTACTAAAGATATTTTAGTGATTTCTACCTTATGAGATTTGGTAGATGGATTTCAAAATGCTCTTGAAATGGTTCATGAAATAAGATTTGTATATGATACAATCATAATGGTTTTGAAAATCCAATAATCCTAGGGATGCATAAAAGATCCTTTAATGGATTGAAGTTAGCATCATTAAGTTAGTGTTCTTAATTTTGTGAGTTAATCAAATTGTTTGATGTTCTCATAAAATAAAGGAAAGGTCTTGTGTATACAAGATGTTTAGTGGGAGCTATACAGTCTTCTTGGTCTAATACAAAGAGGAATTATTCCATGCTTGAAGGTTAAGTGATGGCTAATACATTTTGTATGAAAAACCTTGAAGAGGATGATGAGTAAAATTGGGATTCAAGATCTGTAGAGATAGGTCTCGAAGGATGTTTAACCTTTATTGAGAAACTTTTATTGATAAAATTCTGATGAGGTTCAACATTATATTGAAAGGAGTTTCAATCCCATGTAACATGGCATATTGCTTAAAGATTCAATTCTTTAAGAAAGGTTAATGAAATTAAGGGTTTGAGTGATGCTCCTTGTGCATTTTGCAAAGGATGCATCATGCATGTCATGGACTATATTCATCTATTTGATTCACGTGTTTTGAGAATATGTGATGATAGATTTCAATCGAAAAACCAATGTAACATTGGAATACAATTTAGAAATTCCTAATTTCCTTGCGGAAGGATGAAGGATGATTCTTAGTGTATGGAGATGAACATTATTATAAAAAATAGAAGTTGAAAAATGCATGTTTTATGAGAATGTCTCAAGAATTGTATCAACTAAACTATTTCAATAGCCTAAAGACACAAAGGGCTCACTTGAAATGACATGATGGTGGATGGTTTTGATTGTGTGCTAGGGAGTCACAGTTGCAAAATCATCAGTCATGTTTCCCTATGTTTATCAACTGCAACAAAGTTTCAATCTTATTTAATCATGGTTTAGTATTAAATAAATTGTCCAAAATAATTATGAATGGTTGGGATCATCAAATACACGATTTGGTGAATGAAACCCACAGGTGAACTGAATTCATAAATTATTTAAGTTCCTAGTTCGAAATCGTTAATTTGACATAAATGATTTCAATAAATGGTCTGACATGTAAGATTGATTGGATATCGCAGTTTCATGGGCAATAAGGGCATAAAGATGCTCGGTCTATCACATGGATATGCATGAATGATGCATGATCGAACTATTGACCTACTTTAAAATTCAAGTATAGAGCTTCCGGATATATTAGTGGATTTCTTTGACATGAGTGGAACATTGATCTCATTCAATGATTGATTTAACTGTGGTACATCAAAACGTCTTTTCGTAAAAGGGGACTATAAAGGGTGTTTCCTGGTTACTTCAAAAGTTGAGTGGGAGCTTTGGTTGCCACAAGATTGGATTGAGTCAACCTATTTAATTAGGAAATGTGTCTTGGCCGCTTGAAGAGGGAGAATTCAGAAAAATGCGTGGCTGCGCTCGAATGGATTACTTGTAGATTAATATGATCTCGACATGAGATGCAATCATATTATCAAATCAACACATATTGACTTAAGGAATTTGAATATTGCACACTTGTCTCAGACAAGTGGGAGATTGAAGGATTTATGTCTTCGTCAAGTGCAATTACTAGATATATAATGGATCAAATTATGGAGATAATTAAAGTTCGTTCCTTTGGGTAGTCATTATCTGTTGTTAGACATGATCAATGGTCTTTGGGCTAGTCAAATAGTCCAAAGCCCAATAGAATGGATCTCATAAGGTCACACAAAAGGGTGATGGATTGAACAAAAAGAGAGAAGCCCATTATTAGGCCTTATAGAGTGGTCGGCCAAAATGAGATTAAAGAGGGAATTGTGTGGGCTTGGTTTTGACTCTAATTATACATGTGGATGTATAAATAGAGACCTTGCCTAGGGTTTGATATAGAACATAATTAGCAGTCAATTGAGAATAAACAAGCTAGTAACCAAACCCTAAAGCCTCACGCACTCACTCTCTCCTCTCCCCTCACGTCCGCACACGCCAGTGGCGCGTGTGATGCACGGTGGTGGTCATGGTTGTTCATGGCTCGGTTTTCTCTCCTCCCTCTCTGTAAGAATGTGGTTTGAACTGTTCGTACCCGACTATCTAGTAGTAGTGGAGGTTCAATCCTTTCCCGTGGAACTAAGTAAAGGAGCAACGCTTGGGGTTCTATTATCTCCCTAATTGACAGTCAATCACAACTTGGAAATCACGCGTCAAAGGTATGAATTATGTAATTCCTTATGTGTTATGCTTGTAGATCCTGTTTAGTTGCGAACGAATATGATTCGTGAAATTCCGGCAATATAGTACCTAAAACCCTTCAACCCCAACCACTCTTTCAAAAAATAATAAGTAACCCCGATAATTCTTTCAAAAAAAAAAAGTGTAACCCCAGCCACATGGTTTGTAACAAGTTACATATGAAAACTTTTTGTAGTTTCATATGAGTTTGGTATCATGAATTTGGTTATTTTGGGGGTTTTAGGTTTTAAGGGGGTGATTAATTTTTTCTTTTCGACACTAAAACCAAATATAAAAAATTTTAGGCAAGTCAATTGATGTTTTGGCCTTGTTGTTTGAAGATGATCGATGAATGTTCGGTTGTACGGAGTAGGAGTGTACGTAGACACCTACCTAAAAATGTCTCCCCGATCGAAACCCGATGGTTGTGAAAACATTTCATCGCCATTTGGTTCGATTAGAGTATTGAAAAAAAGGAACATTTGATTCTTACTTAGAAATCCATGTCATTTCCATTTTCTATCATTTCATAAGCCATTCTAGTCATTTCAATAGCCCAAACACTTTTCTTAACCCAAAATCCATAAGCCTTAGCCCATTTTTATCTTTTCATAACTAAAGTCCAAAAATGAGCAAAACTTATTTTCGTGCCTCATAATTTTTATCCAAATCTTACATGGCTGGATAGTCCTTGAAATAAGTTTTCCAATGATACATCATAAGCCCAATTCCGAGCTATAACTAAAAAGATATGATAAAAATACCAAACTATATCCAAAACCAACACTCTTAAACTATTTTGACCATATCTTTTGATCTAGAAAAGATATTGACCTGATTCTAATTGGGTTGGATAGTAGACTTCCAGAGATTTCCAAAGATATATTATATGCCTTAAGCCTTGCTTATTTTTAACTTATTTTTACTTATTTTAGAAAAAAATAAGTTAAGATCAGATCATATCAGAAAAAATAAGTTCAGATCAGATCATCGTTTTATGTGCAATTTTTTATCGCTAAATATCTTTAATTTTGTAATGAAAAAAAATTATGAAAATTAGATATTAATAAAATACAAATTATTACGAATCTAACAAGATCTCACTTGATATATTTTTTCCTTACAGATTATCGAACACTTAAGGTCAAAGTTTGGTCAAATCAGACAATGAGTTCAGATCAGATTAGACCAGATTAGATAAGTTAAGCAAAAATAAGATGAACTAAATAGGCCCTTAATCCGACTTCGGGATCAAAAGTTATGATAAAAACAAAAACCGCAAAAAACTGAAATTCGGCGCCATGAGACAAATTGTCGCAACGCGACGAAAACCAATGCCACGCGACGATTGGTGATGTGGCGCGATGATTCTCTTATTATGGAGGTGTATTTTCAATTTTTTTTTCCATCTTTCCTATATATATTGTAGCCTTTTATGGTTACAAACACCGTTTTCTGCTCATCTTCTTCCTAATACTCTTATTCTCTTAATCTTTCTTCCTTCTGCACCTTTCAAAATTGCTCTTTCAAGTGTTCCTAGACATCAACACTTCACACGAAACTCTATCGGCGGTCCATAACATGAAAAAGTTGATCATAAACCTTGAGGGTTTCAATCTTTATATAATTTTTTTTTCTTTAATTTATTTTAGTCCTTTTGAATTATTATTTTCATTGAAGTTACTAACAATTTACTCATGATGTAGTATTCAAAGTTGCACATTCGGAGTAAGTATTTAATTCTCTTGTTTTATTTGCTCTAATTATTTTTATTACTTTGATTACTAGCATTTTAGGATCGTTATTGTTAATTATTAGTATCACGTTTAGGCGTTATATTAATCTTGTTAATATCATGCCTAGGATTTTAGTAATAATTATTTAGTATCATGTTTAAGATGCTTTTAATTCGTTTCTCTAATTATTATCAAGTTGCTTCCAATATTTATTGTGCATACATATATATGGTTATTTTATTTGCTTTGATTACCTGCATTGCATGTTTAATTGGGATATGTAATTGAAATTCATGCCTAATAAGATAATTTGGACAACCGATATAGGTTCCCAATAATCTTGTTGCTTAATTCAAGTGATCACAATAATTAAATTTATATGTGCATTATATATATTAACCAACTTAGAATAATTAGTTGGGAGCAAATTGAATATTGTTTGTATGTCTTTTGGGTTGCAGTTAATACATGTCGCTATAAAAATCGAGCAGAAGCCAATACGGGCGACATTATATTGGGTTCATGACTCAATCCGTACCATCATCCCCGAATATCCAGTTATGGTTCAAGACCACTATGGAGTTAATCTAATGGATTATGAATGGGGTGTAACCTTCATAGATCAAATCGTTGTTGCCTTTCGGGTTTTCCCTTTTCGTGGTTGCCTTTAATGATCCATCTGAACGGTTTACAAGTTCCTTACAAACTTGTTGGCGGCTCTCTACTTTTTGTCCCCATCATTATATGTCAAATCCAACTTCCTATAATTGCCAAGCATATCCACACATGCTTAAGTATCTAGGCGCATTTCGTGCAACGCCTACAAAAAGGTAATTTGGAAAATTGTGGTGAAGATTTTATTCATGGTCTTTGTGATGATCTTGTTTAAAAGCATTTAATTTATGTTTCATTTTGCTATGATTATTATTGAATACTTTATGTTGTCCAAAGTTTTCAAATTCTCAATGATAAATTTATTTCCTCAAGATATTGAATTTTCTTAGGAAACTATATGTTCAGGGTTAGAGTTGTGGGTTATTAGTTGCTGATGCTGGGATTTATATGTGATCTTGATTATTTTTTTATATGAAAAATATCGGAGAAGTGCCCAAGTACCTTTTCTTTATCGTGTGCATAAGAATTCTCTAATGTATTGTATTTATTAGAGTTATGTTTGGTTGAGATTTAAGGAAATTTTGAAGAAAGATGGTTTAATTTGTATGAAGATTGAGTACACTTGACATGTGACAATATATGCTTTCATTTAGTTGTATATGTGTTATGAGATTATATTATGCTACGCAACGATACACACATGTTATTATTTGTTTTACATGTTGGATGTCTAGTTATTTATACTCATGGTCAAATAATTATGTGAGGTGGATCGAAGCTCGCTCCCTCGGTGACTTCTTTGGTAATTTGTTTATGATATACATAGATCATAGAGATTTTTTCTTCTTTTTGTGGATTTCAAATAATAAAGGTGAAGAATTATAAATTGTGTATTTAAATCAATGAAAATGGTAAAGGGGTGACTTTAAATGCACATATTTCTCAATCTAAAACTTATTTTGAGGTGATTTAAGTTAGAGTTGTTTGAATTATTAATTTTCAATAACTAGTTATCAACTCATTTATATAATAATTTTTTTTTAAGAATATTATAATAATAACTAGAAATACCCAAAGCTGAAGTTTTTACCCAAATGCTTAAACATTCTAGGAGGACTATTCATTCCTTGTTTCAATTTCCAATTTTTGTCAAGATTTTTGTTTTCTGTTTTTAGGGTTTACTCATGATACCTAAAACATGGAATAATTTAGAATTTATTTTTTGTTTCCTTATGTTATACATAGATTTTAAAATGATTATTTTTTTTTTGGCGATTTCAAGTCAAGGTGATTGTAAATTGTGCATTGCAATCAGTGAAGAAGAATGGTAATAAATGAGATAACTTTAAATGCACATATTTCTCAATCCAAAAAGATTTTGAGGTGATTTAAGTTAGATTTGTTTAAATTGTTTTCAACAACTAGTCATCAACTCATTTATAATAATCAGAAATGCCCAAAGCTCAAAGTTTCTACCCAAAAGTTCGAATGTTCTAGGAGTAGGACTCTTCATTCCTCGTTTCAAATTTCAACTTTTGTCTAAATTTTCTTTCCTATTTTTAGGTTTATTCATGACACCTAAAAAATGGAACATTTTAAAAAAAATTTAGTGTTTCCCAATTTTATAAAAACAATTGATAGGTGAACAACAAAATAAAGCGCACAAACTCTAAATGTGAATTTAATTCAAGTCAAAATGTAACTCCTTATTTTAAAGGAAAGTTTGGCCTCATCGCCCTTACCTATATCTTGGGTACGGTGCACCCAACACCCGCCTCAAACTTTACTAGTCACATCGTAAGGTACCACCAATTATTGATTAGGGTGCAACGCATGTCATTAATATAATGGGTATTTTTCGGCACTTAAAATGAGACAAATTTAGTTATTAAAGGATAATAATTAATGGCACCATACCTGTTGCATCCCAATAAATAGTTGGTAGTGTACTAGTGTGTACCAATAGGTAGAAAAAATTTTACGTTGTTGGGTGGATCCAAGCTATAGTTCAAAGTGTTCAATTTTGCTTATTTGAAAAGAGAGTTGTGATAGGGAGAGTGTTGTATATCTTGAATCTCCTTCATTATATATCTCCTTTTACTCTTATACAAGCTAATTAAATTTGTCTTCTTTACTTTTATTTCTCATATATGTTATTTGTCTTCTTTACTTTTATTTCTCATATAGGTTTTTTAATATTAAAATCAAACGTTAAATTACCTAAGATGATCTTCCTTAAGTTAATACAAAGTAATTACAAGCACTTGAAATCCGTGCGAAAAGCAAACATGAACAACAATTAAACATTATTATGAATAACAAAATTAGGCACAAGCAGTCAAGCACAACCCCTTGATGCAGCCTATGAGCAATTGAGCATGGGACCCAAAAATTGTAGAGGTCTTAAAGCTGTCTTCTAAGTTCTAACATAAGAAGTGGCTCATTATACTCCGTAATTGATTTGCTTTAAGCTGTAATATATTACGGTTTATTTCTCTCATGTCGAAAATAAATAAAAATTATACAATTAAATTTTTGGAAAATGATTCAATCATTGGTTGTAAAATTATGAATCTAATTTATTGTTTCAAGTTTAGATGCCCTTGACAATGTCTGATAGTGCACATCAGTTGTCCTCCAGTTATAAACTATTTCATGCAGCATATCTTTGTTATTTTCATGTTTATTATTATCATTATTTTTTTGGAGAGAACATTATTGTCATAAACATCATTAAAGTTTAAACATAACATGAAGTACATATATATTGTGGACCGAAAACTAAAGTACATATAGTGTGAATTATGCTTAAATTTCAGTTAGTCACATCAAACGAAACTGATTGATAGCCAAGTTATAATTAAGCTTGTAACCCTTGAAGATTGTTTTCGTTGTTTGTCATCAACCAATTAGATTAAGGCCATAATAGCTAGCTGGATGTGTTGGCTTACTCAATATTATGTGTTTTGTTTAGTATCTTATCTTTTAACTAAAGTCTATAATAATAATGATGATGATAAGAAATAAATTAGTCATTTCATTTTGATAGCAAATTAAGACATGGTAATCCTTCAACCACGTGAATATGGGACCTCTAACAAGATTTTTGTTGGTGGATAAGGGAGCGGTAGATTACTCGATCTATATATATACACTAAAATGTTTGGGCTAATGCACTATATTAATATTAGTACGGAGCCAATTGGCTGGGTGGTGATTAAGACTGTA